>NC_042621.1:133768336-134078685 GCF_901001135.1 Rhinatrema bivittatum | reverse complement strand
TTTAAGTCCAAAGCTCTAATGGGGCTTCCCAAACCTGTCCTGAGGACCCCAGAACCAGTCAGTATATGCAAATTTATCTCATGCATATTCATTATGGATATCCTGAAAACCCAACTGACTGTGGTCCCCAGGACATGCTTAGGAAGCCCTTCTCTATAAATAGTTTGATTTGGCTTTTTGTTGGCCATGGCAAAAAACAATCTTCAAAAGCTGCCCCAATTATAATTTTAAGATTTGCAAGATCATTGTCTACACTGCCTAGGGCCATTGCATATTGTACTAATTGTACTTCCTCTGCATGTATGCTTCCCAGGGCCATAAAGTACAGAAAGTTTAAACTTGAGTATTTTAAGATCTACTCAAACTCCTTCAGCACAGAAGAGTCTAGTAGATAAACCAATGCCTAAAGTACAAAAGGTCATTTTTCCTCTTCAATGGGGAAGAGAGGCCCATTTTGGTACAGAAGCTTCTTTGTGCCAACATAGGATAGTTTTGGTGCAGATTACAGCACTTCACTTTTCAGCACTAAAAATTTCCCTAGCATTGACAATCAGCAAGGAGTTGCTGTACTTATCTGTGCCAACTGCCGCTTGTTATGTATGGAGAGTCTAAAATTGGCACAGACCAATCTAAGAAATCTAAGCCAATTTCATACCATTCTGATAATCAGCTGGTCTACTATCAGACTCTTCACTTGATCCTGCCTTTCGCACATATCCATTTGAAGATGTCTTATCTGGCCTTTATATAGATGACGCTATCTATTCCATTCATATTACAGGAAGAAATGTAACATAGGGAAAATATATTTTTGGAGAGTTAAATTATATAAAAGTTCCTAAGCAAGTATTTGCAGTGCCATTCCCTAGGTGCCAGAAGAACTCCAAGCAAGGATATGGTAAATACCTCTCACCACTTTAACAGCAACAAGAAAATTGGATTTAAAATATAAGGTCCAGCCAAAAAAAATATTTGTAAGGTCCAACTCTGTCCTGGTAGTCAGAGTGCAGATGCACAAATAAGTGGTGGTAGTCAGCTTTAAAGAGTACAGAATTTTTCAAGACTTACTTGAGTGTACTCCACCTGGAAAATATGCCAAACAATTGGATAGTATAACAAAAACATTTTAGGCTATGCTGATATGAAGAAAAGCAGCTTATCAGTTATATGGTCCAGTATATGTACAGTGTAATACATTGCAAAACCTGCAAGACATCACCCACCAGCTTCTGCAGACTTTATGGGCCTTTTTATGCCAGTTTCGAGTGAAGCAGAAGAATGTAGGTTATACCTTTTATGTTTAGATTATTATGAATATGATACTTCCTCAAGAACTGTGGCTATAGTCATAGGTGCTATAAGGCTGGCATAGCTTCAATCAGGCCTCCATGAAGATGTCTGTGAGAAGTTAGATGCTTCATGCATGGGAAATCTTGTTTGGAGTAAAGTAAAGGAAACTGTAGATCTCATAAAAGGTCAATGTTCCACATTTCAGATGCTTTCAGTAGCTACACTACAACAACCATCTACAATAGCAGAAACCAACCTCTTTATAGAAGACAATACTTCTATTCTCAGAAGATACAAGGCCCATCCTTATCAGTGACTTTGTGTCTAGAATAAATATTAACAGCAACAAAACAGGCAGCATACCAGAGAGAGAATGCAACCCAAACCAAACTAGCAAAAACAGCATAATAATGCCAGCTTTTGACTACCAGGCCAGTGAAATCCCACAATTAGTTAATTGGAAAATGGAGGAAGTCTTCAATATTTCATCACATAAGGTCACTCTCAATGACAGACCATTGGGTAGTGAGGATTATAAGGAAATATCATTGTGTTCAATTTTAAGACACTTCCACTAAATCTTTCAATCACTCATTCCATCATTATGGAACAGTTGCACCTCCTTCAAAAAGATCCCTCAACCCTACTTGCAGCAAATGGCGTGAAACCTGTTTCTACATTTTAGAGGAACACAGGCTTCTGTCAGCAGAACCTAGGGTATTCACAAAGGGCCGGGTTGTAAAAACTTACGCGCATGGCCGGGCCAATTTTCAAAGGGTCTGGCCACAAGCGTAAACCCCTGGGGACGTGTGTAAGTCCCGGGGCTAGCCAAAGGGGTGTTTTTGGGGGGGAGCATGGAGCGGGCCAGGGCTAAAAACGTCCGGCATAGTGGCCATTTGCCACTATGCCGGGGGATCGTGCGCCGGCAGTGTGCCAGCACATGCAACTTGCTCCTGCTCAGAAGCAGGAGCAATAGGCAAGATAATAAAATTGGGGTTATATAGGATAAGGATAGGAGGAGGGCAGGATAGGGGAAGGGAGGTTAGGCTAGGGGGTTGGGAAATTCCCTCCCAGTCCGCTCCTTAGTTGGAGTGGACTGGGAGGGAACTGGGGAAGGGCCCGATGCTTTGCTGCGCATAACTGCATATCTGCACCCTCCCTTGTGCATGCTGACCTGGCATTTTATAACATGCGCGCGTGCCAGCGCACACATTATAAAATTGCGCATCCATGTGTGCACGCCGGGTAGTGCACGCAACGTTTTAAAATCTACCCCAAAGTGCATTGCAGTAGTAGCGTCCCAGCTGAGAGAAAAAATGTTTTTTTGTATTTCCCTACTTAGATGACTGGCTGATGTCCAGCAATACCCTCCAGAGAATGTGTGTCTATTCTATTAGGGATGTGCTTTTGTTTTTAACATAGGCAATGATTGTCATTTCAAAACTGAAAATATTTTTTTACAAAATTGTGTTTTTTAGTGTGCATTAAAACAAATTTGAAAAAATTTGAAAAAAAACAAAAAACCCCATACAAATCACAAAAAAACAAAAGCTGGCACCTAATGAAGCAAATAAAATCTGAAACTATTTTATTGATGCACACCCCTACTCTATGCAGTGAATCCATGGGATTCATCAACTTTCTGAAATCCAGTCTATAACAGACATGTGCTAGTTTTCATAGGGGATACCATGCAAGGCAAATTTTTCTTCCTCAACAGAGAATGCCAGGGTCGGATTTCTCATAAGGCCATCCTAGGCCATGGCCTAGGGCGCAGAAATCGGGGGCATATATACAGCAGAAATAACAATCAAACATTTACAAATTTTTCAGTGTTATTTTGAAAAGACCATATAAAATGCTGTTTTTTAAATTTGCATCCATATACTTTAAATTGAGCAGTACATTTACGTTGCCCATCTCTACAGTTTGCGCTGTCTTGCTCAATCACAGGCAAAAAGCATTTGCTATTCTCTCTCACACAATCAGCGTAAACCACGTGTTAAAGGAAAATTCCGGATTTGGCATTACAATGGCGATTCCAAGTCATTCATTACGCTCATATTACTTGTCTTCTACATATCTACTGATAATAGATACGTAAAATATATCGTTACTACTTTTATATATTGTTTTGTTAACTCAGGGCTGAAAGCCGTAAGCAGAAAAAGTTGACGGGGGTGTTTGCCAAATTATAAGGGGGCTGCGATTTTTATTACAAAACATGAAACATACACAACTTATGGCTTGTTTATGCAGCATCATTTAATGTGGTGTAATGTAAGTTTGACACAAAATGCAAAACATTTCAATAAAATTCTATAATGTCAGATGAGAATCGATGTAAATCTTCTGCATTTTATGTCAATTTTATTTGATGTTTTTTGTATCGAATACACCATCTGGGTGAATAACTTGAACTAACCAAAGAAGTAATCGTCGAACCTTGTATGGGTTATATAGACAGACATCTGCATTTGCGAGCTGGCCCGACCCAAACCCACGGGCCAGGTTGGGTTCAAAATATTTCGGGTCGGACAGAAGAACTTCCGCAGGGCAATGCGGGTCCCGCGGGCTGAAAAGATTTTTACTAGTTTTGGTCTGTTTTATTATGCTTCTGGGTTCACTCGTCGCAAGTTTAAAAACATTTAAAAAATAAAATATTACATATTAAATTGAAAATTATAAATCAACTTTTGAGGGGGAGGGGCCGCAGAATTGTGCTTTGGCCTAGGGTGTAGAAATGTGTAAATCCGGCCCTGGAGAATGCAGTCTGATAACTATAATCTTACAGCTGTCCAGTCAAACAAGGTCTTAGGCTGTCATTTCATGAAGATGCCAGGCCATGTGGCAGCAACAGTTCGTCACACCATTCACCTGTCTCCACGTGAGGCACGCTCAATGGCATTTAAAATCCCAATGGAATCATTTGCAGCTGTTATCACACAAGATCCACCCTTTAAAAATTCCTTATTCACACTCAAAGCCATCAAACCTCCTCAGAGGACACTTTTCAATATCCACAGTTTCAAACAGTAATAACCACAGATATCTCCATTGGGGAACCCATCTAAGCAACCTTTGGACTGCAATGGCTTGGGGTCTACAAAAGAAGCAACTCCACATAAATCTGCTGGAACACTGGGATGTACTGAAGGTTTTCAAAATCTGGTTAAGAGGGAAAGTGATAACTAGTCCAAACCGACTAGTACATCAGCAAACAAGGGGAAACAAGTTTTCAACTTTTTCCGAAAGACCTGCAAAATTTGGAAATGGACAATTTTCACATAAAATATTCCTCATAACTATTCATTTCCCAGATAGCAGACACACCAAGTTGTCAGCTACAAACTCATGAATGATCCATTGGCCTTCAAGATAGCACAATGGCCTTTTCAACTTTGGGGAACTCTACACAGAGACCTCAAAAAAGCTAACAAAAGTATGTCAAACGATGTAGTTTCACTTCCATAAAATCAAGGGCTTCTTTATACATTTCCCCCAATTCTTTTTATAACAGAACAATTGAAAAATGTTTAAAAAAAAAAAGAAAAGGCTTAATGATCTTGCTAGCCTCTTTTGGTCACATGAAATTTGATTTCCATGCCTTCAGTGTCTAGCTGTCAATAACCAATTAAAGTAGATATTCCCAAAACTGATCGCTCAATACAATGTAAACCTCCATCCGAACTTCAGTCTCTAGCTCTGACTGCTTAAATGTTGAAATCAGCTAGTGAATGCAAAGCATTTGCCTATGGTAGTAAGGTCATCCTTACTGCAAGAAAATATTCCACAAGAAAATCTTATAATATTAAATGGAAGAGATTTACCATCTGGTGTGTACATCAAAATCTGGATTCCTTTAAGTGCCCTGTCCTAATCCTGCCTAATACCTCTTAAATCCCTCTCTAATTTGTTTAAAGACTAATTCATTCAGTTCACCTGAGTGCTGTAGCAGCACATAATAGCATTCAGGAGGAGTTCCTATTTCTCAACCATCTGCAGTTGCTAGATTTATTGAAAGGCCTAAATCATATCCTTCAATTAAGGATCCTCCTCAGTGGGTTCTGAACATAGTTCTTGTTTAGCTGCTGAAGCTACCTTTTTAACCTCTAGCATCAGCCAAACTAAAATTTCTTTCTTGGAAAGTTCTGTTTCTGATAGTTGTAACCTCTGCACACAAGGTTCCCTGTATGTACCCGGATCAGTCCAGACACCTGGGTTGTGACTCCGCACCAGCAGATGGAGACAGAGCAAGACCTGTCGGGCTCCCCTACATATAGTAAGGCGCCACCCACAGCCCCTCAGTCTTTCTCTGTCTCCAGCAGATGGGGCAGGTTCACCCACAGTCTCTGGGATCCTGGGTAGCTTGGTTAGTTAATCAGGAATCTTTTTCTTTGGTTGGTTATGAAGTTTGAAAAAAAGAAAAATAATTATAGAAGGCAGGAGAGGAAAGGAAGTGAGAAGACTCCCTCGCCATGGGAGCCTCCCAGGGGGGTTGGAAGGTTCTGAGGGGCCATCCCCCCCCCTGGTTGAGGCCGCTGCTAAGGGTCGAGGACCCGGCCTTCCTCTGGTAGCAGCGTCGGGGGTGACACCGGGGAGCCCGGTTCACTCACCCCCGCTGGAGCAGGAGGCTCAGGACCAGGGACAGCGGCGGCAAGTAAAAAAAAAACAAAAAACCAGTGTTGTTTTTTCTTCGGCTTGGCCTCGCTGACTCTCCGAGCTTCGTTCGCCATTCGGGGCATTTAATTAAAGTTTTAATTTAATTAATTTGTTTGCTCCGGCTCTGTTGCCGCTTCGCGGATGCCGAGGAGATCTTCTTGCCGTGCTTGCGGCTCGGTGCGCGGCATCTGTTCAAGTTGTGTTTCGGGCGGTGAGGGGCCGTCCGAGGCCGGTCGGGGGGGCCGTTCTCGGCCGGCGTTAGCGCCGCCGCGCGCCGGGTAGAACGGGGAAGGCAGTGCTGAGCCGTTCCCACTTAGCGCGGGAACGGCGGCCATTTTTAATACAGTTCGGGAGGCCACAAGGAAGGCTGTCGATAATGGTGGCATGCCTCCCGCGCTTTCCCCGCAGCAGCGGCCCCCTGGGGGGGGGCCGCATCGCCAGTGGAAGTTAGTCTGGAGGAGGCTTCTTCGGGTTCGGAGGCCTCTTTCTTCCGATTTCGCTCTTCTTTTACGTAAGGTGCTGAAATATAAAAGATGCAAACGGAAGGCGTGTAGAGCGTTCACCACGGGGGGCCCGGATGGTCAGTCGGGGTCCCGGAAGAGGAGAGCTGGGGATAGGTCCCGGAAAACCTCGGACCCGCCGAGGGAGAAGCACCCTGTGCGGGGTATTCCTCAGGATTCTGACACCGGTTCTTCCTCATCGGAGGAAGCGGACCCGTCTGTAGGGCCCCTGGGGGGGGCCGGAGGAAGAAGGGTCAGTCCAGCCCGGTACCGGCAAGGGCACGCCGGCGGTGGATGGGGATGACCCGAGGGTGGTACGCTTGTTCCGGAAGGAGGAACTAGCGCCGCTTATTCCGGCCATTCTTCAGGAACTTGGTGTGGATGCACCACCGGTGGAGTCCCGACCGAGGGCCAAAATGGACCCGGTTCTATTGGGTCTTACGGGTCCAGCAGTGGCTTTCCCATTCCACTTCTCGGCATCGGACATTTTATTCCGGGAATGGGACACCCCGGAGTTGGGCCTGAAAGTGAGTAAGGCTATGGATAAGCTGTATCCATTGCCAGAGGACACGCTGGAGCTCCTTCGCCTTCCCAGAGTGGACGCAGCGGTTTCGGCAGTAGCAAAGAGGTCAACGATCCCGGTCACAGGGGCCATGGCTCTCAAGGATATCCAGGATAGGAAACTGGAGCTGCAGCTTAAAAAGGTTTTTGAGGTTTCGGCTCTGGGGGTCCGCGCGGCTATTTATAGTAACTTTGTCCTGCAGGCAGGGCTACGCTGGGCCCAGGTGCTCCAGGCCAATGCAGATCTGTGCAGGCGGATCACCTGGAGGCGGTGATCGCCTATAATGCGGATGCTCTGTATGACTTGCTGCGGACATCGGCCAAGGCCATGGTTTCAGCGGTTTCCGCGCGCCGCCTCCTCTGGCTCTGCAATTGGGCGGCGGATGGGTCCTCTAAGGCTCACCTTGGCTCGCTACCCTTTAAGGGGAAGTTGTTGTTTGGAAAGGAGTTGGATGATCTGATGCAGTCACTCGGAGAAAACAAGGCTTTTAAGTTGCCTGAGGACAGGCCTAGGGCTCGGACTGCTTTCACCAATCGGTCCCGGTTTCGGGGGAATAGAAGGTCGCGTCCGCTGAGATCGTCAGGTCCCTCTTACCGTTCCAGTTCCTCCAAGTCGTCTTCATGGTCTCAGTCCTTTCGAGGAAAAAAGTTTGGGAGGCAAGGTGGACCCTCGTCGGGAACGGGGTCCAAGGCATCCCAATGAAACACGGACGGTCCATTCCTCGCAGTAGGTTCCTTCGGCCCTCGGTTGTCTCAGGTGAAAGGTGCAAGGGGTGTCTATGGCACTTCACCCGGATGTCGCGCATTTTCTTCGGGGGCTAAGCATTTACGTCCTCCATTACGTCATCCTTGTCCGTCCTGGAATCTCAATTGGGTACTTTCCGCTTTGTGCGCATCGCCGTTTGAGCCGATAAAGCAGGCGACGATAAAGTATCTTACCCTAAAGACGGTCTTTCTCGTTGCGATCGCGTCGGCGAGACGAGTTTCGGAGTTGCAGGCTCTGTCTTGTAGGGAGCCATTCTTATGGATTTCGGATTCAGGTGTTTCCTTAAGGACGGTTCCTTCCTTTCTACCGAAGGTGGTGTCGGCGTTTCATTTGAACCAGTCGATTGAGCTTCCCGCTTTTCCTGAAGGGGAGCGATCGGAGACGGGGGCAAAAGATTTACGGAAACTCAATGTCTGCAGGGTTCTCCTCTGTTACCTGGAGGTTACGAACCCTTTCCGGGTCTCAGACCACCTCTTTGTCTTGTGGTCCGGCCCAAAGAGGGGTGTCTCGGACCACGATTGCACGTTGGCTCAAGGAGGCCATTGCTTCGGCGTATATTCTGCGGGGCAAGCCTGTTCCTGAGGGCCTTCGGGCTCACTCGACACGATCACACGCCGCTTCGTGGGCGGAATCCTCTCAGGTGTCACCTCAGGAAATTTGCAGGGTGGCGACTTGGAAGTCGTTGCACACTTTTACTAGACATTATTGGCTGGATGTTCAGGCCTCAGAGTCGGGGGGTTTCGGAGAGAGAGTACTCCGAGCGGGACTCTCTGGCTCCTACCCTCTGTAATTGGCTCTGGTACATCCCAGGTGTCTGGACTGATCCGGGTACGTACAGGGAAAGAAAAATTAGTTTCGTACCTGATAATTTTCGTTCCTGTAGTACCACGGATCAGTCCAGGAGCCCGCCCAAGTAGTTTGTGTTGTCTGTGCTGTTTGTTCTGAAGTAACGGAGAGTCCGCTCGGTTGGATTCCATTGTTGAAATTGGTTGTAATTGGGTTTTCCTCTGGTTCTGGGAGTTCTGTTCCAGCTGGGGGTTTTGTGAATCGGCCCTGGTTTAGGGCGGTCTAGTTAGATAGTCTGGTTGTTCAATTTTGCTTTGACATTACGTAAGACTGAGGGGCTGTGGGTGGCGCCTTACTATATGTAGGGGAGCCCGACAGGTCTCGCTCTGTCTCCATCTGCTGGTGCGGAGTCACAACCCAGGTGTCTGGACTGATCCATGGTACTACAGGAACGAAAATTATCAGGTAAGAAACTAATTTTCCTTTAGTGAGTTGCAAGCCCTAGTCTTTTATGCCCCATACGCATTGATGTACAAAAATATATAAAAAATGCATCCAGAATTTCTCCCCAAAGTAGTTTCTCAATTTTATTTGACTGTCTATTGTTTTACCAACATATGTTCAAGGCAAAATACTAATAAAGGCAAAGAAGGCTTTTCACATCTTGGACTGTAGAAGAGTTATTCAATTTAGACAGAACAAAGCCTTACAGAAATTCATTTCAATTATTCGTCTTTCAACCCAATTAAGCAAGGGCGTTTAGTTAACACTCTTGCCACATGAATATCTGTCTCATCCCTACATTTTTTCTCACGGGCCGATACAGAAAGAAACGCAGGAGAGCCGGTGAGCGCCCGCTCTCCTGACGCGTGCACAGGCCAGTGTCCTGTGCGCGCGATTCAGTATCGGCCTTCTTGCAAATGAGAGCCCGTGGTAAAAGGAGGCGGCGGCTGTCAGCGGATTTGACAGCTGACATTCAATTTTACCAGCGTCTGCTCTCGAACCCGCTGACAGCCAAGGGTTCGGAAAACGGACGCCAGCAAAATTGAGCATCCGTCTTCCAACCCGCGGGCAGATTTTTAATTTATTTTTTTTATTTTTGGGGCTCCGACTTAATATCGCTGTGATATTAAGTTGGAGGGTGTACAGAAAATAAGTTTTATCCTCATTTCTGTACACTTTCCCAGTGTTGGCTGAAATTAACGCCTGCCTTTGGCAGGCGTTAATTTCTGAAAGTAAAATGTGCGGCTTCGCGGCACATTTTACTTTCTGTATCGGGCAGGAATGACAAATAGGCCTATCAACATGCATTTGCATGTTGCGGGCACTATTCGTTTGGGGGGGGGGGGGTTTTGGCTGCATGTTTGACGCGCTATTACCCCTTACTGTATAAGGGGTAAAAATAGCGAGTCGAAAACACACGGCCAAATGCAGGCTAACAGTGCGCTCCACCAGAGCACACTTTACTATATCGGCCCATCAGATAGGCCAACAACTTCAGAGTAAAGTAAAAGCACATCAAGTGAGGGCTACCTCAGCTTCTTTAGCCTATCTTCGCTATGCTTCCATAGAAGAGATCTGTAAAGTTGCTACTTGGTCATCTGTCGATGCCTTCATTACCGCCTAGAAATTGATCACATTGTTAGTTTTGGCTAAACAGTGCTTTAAAAGCTTATTTAACTAAATCCTTTAACTCTGCATCTAGCCTCTAGGTTGAATAATTCACTGCAAATGTAAAAAAAAAGAAAAAATAGTTCATGCAACCTTCAGCTTGGAAGTCCTCACTTGTGTGGCTAATTTGTTTTCCTTGTCCAGAGAAAAAGGAACATTGCTTACTGATAACAGGTATTCTCTGTAATAGAAAATCTCATCCATACAAGCCTTCCCTCTTCCCTGTATTTATTTGTTTACTTAAAAGTGCTTATTGCACACATACAAAGTGTTCTGGGCAAAGTACAGGATTAACATACAAACAGCAATAGTGAAAACATTAAAAATAAAATATAGTAAAAACGTATTCCAAAGTAGCTACTTCTGACACATTTATACTCAAAGGCATGGCTAAGTCTGCCTAGCATTGTCTAAAAAGGAAGTTGGTCTCATGATGTAAAAGCATTTTTAAAAAGATGATCCTTCAAGGCCTTTTTGAAAATAGAGCTGATGGATAGCTTGTGATAAAGACTGACGGGGATCTCCTGTGGCAGTGGCTGCATAGAAACCCCCATCATGTTTAAGTAGACTCTCACTCCTTCTGTACTCTCTCTATTGAATGACAACACCCAGTGTGGCTGATTCATCCTGCTGTCTACAGAGAACACTTATTATAGGTAATGCTTTCCTTTCTATGGATTAAGAATATTTAAAAATGCAAGCTTCTGGGCTACATGGCTCTATTCTTAGTCGTTGCCTTTTTTTACATGTTGAATTTGATAGGTTGTGATGTTACCTTCAAGTTTATTCCATTTTGAAATTGATACATTTTTGTATATGAATTGTGCAAGATGCTTCATGTACCTAAAAGTGTGCTCCCTTTCTCTTCTCTTGGATACCCCCTTTTTTTTTTCTCAGTCTCCAACAAATGGATCCATGAACGGGGGCAAGAATTTCGAAGGCCATGCAGCTTGTCCGAGCAGGACTGATCCTCCTTCCCTGGGAGTCTCCTCAGCACAGTTCATGATCCTGCAGCTGTTGACACTACACTCTATGCCTGCCATGGGATGCCTCAGACAGGGCTGCTCCTGTGGAAGAAAAGAATTCAGCTCAAATTTTTAGCCCATTTTTCCTTACTTAAATTTTCTAAAACTGTGTAGTCCATCACATGCATACAGTATTTCAAATTGCCAGGAGGCTTATGCAGCGAAAGAATACTGATCAATTAGGCTGTAGGTGTGTTAGAATAAGACTGTTTGTTTCTTTCAGGATGTTCTTCCATTATCCAGCTGTAAAAGCAGATGAAATTAATCTCCCAGGTGAGAGAGGTTTTTACCTTTTCTCTCATCTTGCCTTTTGTATATCTTCATTTGCAGTTTCCTGACTGAGGGATTGAAGCAAAGCTTTCCTGAAAGCTGATCCCTTTAATGCCTCCTATCACAGACTCAAGACTGGCTTGTACTCTCATGAACTGACTGTCAGCCTGAAGAGTAGGGCACTGACATCAAGTAGCAGAGCTGATGTCTGCCATGGTTTACAGTGTCTGTGCTTTAACTGTCATTTACATCTTTATAGGATAAACCAGCCAAATGGTAATATAGGCCCAGAAAAAGCTGAGCACTTAGCACTGCAATGTGGTAATTCAGCTGCCACAGTTTTCTTTATACTGGTTGCTGCTGGTCCTAGTGGAGCTGGATTGGACACTACTAAAGAAACGAACCCTGTCTGACTGGTGTTTTTCTTTCTTTCTTGGCCTCTCTGGAGAACCTGGTTGTGGGGTCAGGTACTGTGAGCAAGCAGTCTTCTGTCTAGCAGTACAGCACTATGCTAGCAGAGGTACCTGCCCGTCTTCCAAAACCTTCATGTCTGCCTTATGTCCAGTTTCAGAATCATGCTATTTGATGTGTTTGATTCCTTTCATGTCTATTCCCTGATACTGAAGGGATGGGGGGGACATTCTCAGCTGAAGACTGATCTCTTAATGGTGTGCCTTATGAGTTGTGAAGTCTCAGATCCCATAACTTGTGCATTCTGATCTGACTTAATGTTACAGAATCTACCATATGTGACCAGAGAAAGACCTATTTATAATTTTAAATGAATGTTTATATTTTGTATGTCTGGGATAAGAGCTATTATGTCATGGGTTCTGAATGCATGCCAAAGCTATGAAAATCAGTGCTATGTTCACAAACGATACAAGCTTGCCATCTCTCCTGTAAACATAGCCTGAGACTGATGTAATTCCATGTGGCTTAATCATGATTGAATCTCATTCAGACTATTGGAAGTAGCTTGTATGAGATTTTATTTTTTATTAAAGCTGAAAACTTTGTGTGGGGTTTTTTTGTTTTTGTTTTTAGACTTCTGGTAGTGAAGTGGATTTGAATGAATTCCAACAGAATGGGAGCCAGTCTTGTAGCTCTTACTGTTAAGTTATTCCCTCTTCAGCAATACTCTTGAGCACAATCACTACTTTTGGAAATCCTGTCTAACCAAAAAATATGAGAACAAAAGAAACTATTTCACAAAATAAATATCCAGAATACCGAAAGGAGATCTGTATGAAAATGTTTCAAAAGGTATCGACATACTCTAAAGTATTGAAGGGTGTCAGCAAGCTAGTATCATTTTAAGTCTTAAATAAATTCCTATCTGCTCTCAATCTTATAATCCTGGTTTCAACATGTAATTTTGCCTATAAACTCTTATGTGAGTATAGTGAAGGAACATCAGCCATGGAAAAACTGAATCCATTTCTGAGAAAACACCATCTTGTAATGGTCCTACTTTTTTTCAATAATTTTATATCAAATTTGTGCTTTTCTTCTGCAAAATTTAAAATCTCAAGCTGCTTTTCCACTATCTCAATACTAGTTCTTAAGCAAAAAGCTTTCAAATTTCAAAGTCCAAAATATTTCAAACCATGTTTTAATGTTGGAAGAAACATACTTCCCAACGAGAGGCTTTACGGATGAGTCATGAGACATTAGCACAACTTCCATAACCATGAGTTACTATACAGTCTTTGACAGGATTGGGAGCAATTATTTTGGACAAATTTTACTTTTGAGGATCATTTATATTTACAGATAAAAAGGAGAGATGATGGGGGACTTCTTTAGCCCCCGGTGTAGCCAACCTATCCTATGTTATTCATCTTATATGGTGATGACATGTGATCTTATGGTCAGGAACTGAACAGCAGTTGCAAGAATTCCACCTGTGGTTGAATTTGCAAGATTTCAAATTTGTGATTATCTGGAAAATAATCAGATATCTTTTTTGGACATTGAGAGAGGTTTTAAAAGTATTGCTCGCACAAAAACAGCCACATGTATGTGTATGTGGGCCACATGCAAACAATGCGATTTTTAAGACTCCTGGAAGAATGCATATACAGGCGTGTACCTACATTCAGCAAGAGGCGAAAAAGAGGCAGGGTGTGGGCAATTCGGGGGCAGGCTGAAACGTGCGTAACTACCAATTTTGTAAAGGCAATGCACATATGTTGCCTGTGTAACTTTGTTACTGGTTCTTGTGAGGCACAGGATTCCTGAATGGGGGGGAGGGGGGAAGGGAGAGCCTCTGTATAGGGTCAGTGACAGTGGAACATATATATATATATATATATATATATATATATATATATATCCCACTGTAGCGGGGCACTTTGAATCAGGGTGAGTTTTCGGGTGGGAGGGTGTTGGACACCATTCAGAGGTATTCATTGTCAAACTGACATTACTAAAGAATTTGTCTTATAAAGACAAATTCTTTAGTAATGTCAGTTTGACAGTGAATACCTCTGAATGTGTCTGTAACACCACCACCCCTAACCCCAACCCACCTGTTGAAAACCCACCCCAATTCAAAGTGCCCCTCTACAGTGGTACATAGAGAGAGACACCCTATACAGAGGCGCCCTCTCTCTCCTTGTGTGAGCGTGTAAGATACGCCTGAAAGGCTGATGGCACATGCATGTCATGAGTATTTTAAATGCTATGTGCATACATTAGAAAATGAGGCATAAGTTTGTTCATGTTGCAGTATGTGCATTTATGAGTGCAATGCACATTTCTTTTAAAATTTTAACAGTAAGATTTTTAAGCATGAAGGGTCTTTGTGAACTATAGTGTACTCTAAATCAACAGATAAGAACAATCTTTTGCAATATCAAAGTTGCCACTCCAGATCTTTCTACGGGCTTACTTTTTGGACAATTTTTGAGGATTCGGCATATCTGCTCAGACCACCTTGAATTTAAATAACAAGCAAATATCCTTACAAAGAAGCTTTTTGAGCCGAGGGTATCCAGCACAGCTTATAAGCATATTTAAGAGCTAGATATGCTAATAGGGATCTTTTATTACAGTCACGATCTAAGAAACAGAGAATAAATCAACTTGTATTTTTCAGTTTTCTAACAGCACATGAGATTCAAAGGATTATTCATAAGCATGTACTAACTTCATCCTCTGTTTAGACACTCCTTATATAGCCTTCATGGGGGCAAAGAATGCCAGAGATATCTTGGCAAAATCAATGCTACCTTCAGTCCTCAGATGCTGATAAAGTACAAGGAAGGGGTCATTATGTTTGTGGCGGTTGTAGTTTTTGGAAGCAGACCATGCATGGTTTACAATGGATAAATCCTGTAACAGGGGTGAGTTTTACTTTATACCAGTACACCAGTTGTGAGACTAATAATGTAGTGTATATTATATGTGCTTTGCCCTAGTTGTATGTGGGGCAAACAAAAAGTAGTGGTTAAAACTAGACTCTCGGAACATCAAACTTGTTTAAAACAGAAAAGATTAGAAGCGCCATTAGTGTAGCATTGTGAGTCATGCCCATACATTTGACCTACTCGGATGGGTAATTATAGAAGCAGTACAAGTAGACGTGGGCAAGGCTGGGAAAGGGACAGACCTTTCTTAATTATAGAGCAGTTTTTGATGTGCAAGCTGCATATGCTGAGTGGAGTATACTTAGCTGAATTGGGAGTCTGGTCCATGTGGTTTAGAACAGAGTTCTAAACCACATGATAGCATTTTAAAAAATGGCTTTTTTTTTTTTTTAACCTTTTCAGCATGGAAAAAGGAACCCTAAATGAGTCACCTTGAGCTGCTGCCACATTTGGTTACATTGTCACCAGAAGAGCACCCCTAAGCAGTTGGCAGTATGATTCAGTATATGAATGTAATTTGAAAGATTTGGGGCTTTGAAATTTTAAAGCTTTTTGTTATAGCTAGTATGGAGTTAGTAAGCAACTTGAAATTTTAAGTTTTGCACAAGAAAAGCACAAATTTGATACAAAATGATTGAAAAAAAGTGGAATTATGATTAGATGGTGGGATTTTTTTCTGAGTTTATTCACAAAATTTCTATGTATGATGTCCCTTTCTTAAAATTCACATGAGTATATATGCACAATTACATGTTGAAATAAGATACAGAGAATTTTGGTGCTAGCTCCCAAAAAAAAGATCATTTTAAGTCTTAACAGGACAAAGAATTTGTCTCATAAAGACAACCTCAATTGTTTCAGACTCATTTTACAGAATGTCCATTAATTAGCTGGTGATTTTGAGCTATTCATTTTTTTTTAACATTTTCTTATGAAAATAAAAGCACTGACATTAGCTAATGTTTTGGCAATCCTGTGGCAAGGGGCACTCAAAATAAATGCAAGCTGAGTGAAGTGCTCAAGTGTGGACCTCCACAGTCTCCAAGTTATGAATAGATTCCATGCTTTATTTCAAACCACTTAAAATGTCAGGATGGATGACACCAGCAAGATGAGAGGCAATCTGGAGAAAAACAAAACTAAGTCCCTATCACAGAAACATAGACAAATCTTGGTCTGAATTAAGACCATAAGGTGAAAGTGTATTCAAACAGTGATTCCCGCACTGTTCTTTTTGGGGCAACTTCCTAGAAATGTCATCTCCATGCCAATCCTGAAATAGACATAACATAAAATTTTAGATCATTTAAAGTCAAGTTGATGTTCAATGCAATGCATAAACAAAAGTGCTGTCACTCATGCATGTGTCATGCAACTCTGGTGTTCAACCATCTTAATTACAAACTATACAAGGTTTTCCCCACACAAAATTTATTGCAAGGGTATTTAAAATAAATCATGTGAGAAGTCTAATTAGTAGTGTTGTTGTGGAACTTAATGGAGTAATGAACTGTAGAGATCAATAAAATGTTGTTCACCGTGCTCAGTTTCAATGTGCAAAACTGCTGGGGTGATGGTCTACTGACTCCTATCAAGAAATAGGTATTTGTTTAGAAAAATAGGATTAAATTAAAATATCCCTGAGATTTCTCACTCCTGTCATAAAATTTCCCTTTATGCAGATATTACTTTCCTATATTTTACTAATTTTTGTCTAGCTCATTATTGGCTTTAGTGGGACTTCTAAATCACTATGGGGCATTGTCTGGTTATATAGTTAATCACACCAAATCAGAATTTCCCTATACATACCCAGATCAGCCCAGACAGCTGGGTTTTGCCTCTCTTCTAGTAACTGGAGGCAGAGAAAAACTTGAAGAGCACCTCCTCTTAACCTGGTGTGCTGCCTGCTTCTCTTCAGTATTTCTCTGTCTCCAGCAAAAAAAAAAAAAAAATAGCAAGAGAAGATCAAGCAAGCACTTTGGTCCTGAAATTCCTCCCAGGAAGAAGGCAGGTCCTAGGGGGGGACCATCCTCCCTGGTCGTAGGGTTGGTGGAGCAGCAGTTGGTTATCCCACGAGGCTCCCTAGCTGGGAAGGTGCCAGGGATGCATACTGGTGATCTGGTCCCTCTCCCTTCCCCCATCCTGGAGCCGGAGCAGGCTGTATTGCCTTTCTTGTTGGAGCGCTTAGCATTTTTAAAAAAAAAAAGTAAAGGGGCTTTCCTATTTTCCCCTAGAGAGGCTCTTAAAGCAGGCTGTGCAGCGATCCTCTGCACCAGATTCCTGTAGCAAGGTCAGCGGCCGCGTGGTCCGGACTCTGTGGGGCTTCTCCGGTCTTGCGATCACTACGGCATCTGCCCAGAGTGCTCCTGCCCTAAGAATGCCATGTTCCATGCACTGCATGCAGGGAGTCTGCTCTCCCGCTCTGGATCATGCCTCTGTTGCCTCCCTGTTGGGGAGAGTTAGTCAGCAGCGGCATGGGGTCGACTTCACAGTGCAGGCAAGCGATCAGGCAGTCAGGGGAAGCAGGCTGATCTGTTCCCACTGAGCGTGGGAATGGCGGCCATCTTGAAGACTTTCTCAGATGCGCAGGCTAAGGCAGCAGGGGAAGGGGAGTCCCCGCCTGACCTGTCTCCAGCTCAGCATAGCCCTGCAGGTTCACAGCAGTCATTGCCAGGCCTCTCCTATGATACCCCCGATCCCCTGGAGGGGCATGGTCCAACTCCTTTTTCTCTTGATGTACATAGCCTATTTAGCCAGTCGTGGCAGGGAGAGGATCCACCACGGGGGCCCCTGGAGGGGCTGCCCAAGAAGGTCCCCAAGCAGTCGGAACATCAGGGGTCCTGAGTCAAAACGTTGCAAGGCTCTCTCCTGTCCGGATCAGGACACCACAGGCTTACTTGATGCTTCAGATCCTTCCTTGTTCCCCCCGCCGGGGGTTGGTCCAGATGCGGATCTGGAGAAGTCTTTGCCTTTGGATGGGAACAACCCGAAGGTGGTTTGGCTATTTCACAGGGAAGAGTTAGACCCTCTCATCCCTCATGTCTTAGCGGAGCTTGGCGTTGCACTCCCTCAGGAGGTCGCCGTCCCCGATATGGTAGACCCCGGTCCTGGTGGACTTGCAGGGCCTAGCCAAAACTTTTCCTTTCCATCCCCTGGTTCAACATGATCCGGGAGTGGGATACTCCAGAGTTGAGCCTACTCGTTGGCCAAGCTATGGACAAACTTTATCCACTGCCAGAGGAGACCCTGGAACTTTCCCAAGGTTGATACCTCCGTGTTGGCGGTAACCAAACAGACAACTATCCTGGTAGCAGGAGTTGCGGCCCTGAAAGATCTACAGGACAGAAAGCTAGAAGTCCATCTGAAGCAGATATTTTAAGTCTCTACTCTGGGTATCCGGGTGGCCGTTTGTAGCAGTTTCATGCTTTTGAGCAGGTCTATGGTGGGTTCAGCAGTTGTTGAGTACCCAGAACCTCCTGCCGCAGGAGGCCGCATAGGCAGAGCATTTGGAAGCAGCTGTGACGTATGGGGCAGATGCCTTATGATCTCCTGCGTACGTCCTCCAAGACTATGGTGACCACTGTCTCGGCAAGAAGACTCTTATGGTTGCGCAACTGGTCAGCTGACGTCTCCTCTAAGGCCCAACTGAGTGCTTCCCTTTAAGGGCAAATTTCTCTTCAGGGAAAACCTGGAACAGTTGATTAAGTCACTAGAGGAAGATAAAGTGCACAAACTTCCAGAGGACAAACCTAAATCAACTAAAGAGTTTCTTCTAACCTGCTCCTGATTACGAGGACAGAGGCATTTTCGACAGGAGTCCTGTTCAGGGCCAGTGACCAGACTCAAGACGTTCTCCATCCTGGTCTAGTTCCTTTCATGACTGGAGGACGTCTTGGGACGGGGTCGGTTCAGGCACCATGCTGGCCAAGTCTTCTCAATGAGATGCGGCTAGCCCATTTCTCGATTCCTGTCATCGGCAGCCAGCTGTCCCTGTTTTACGAGGAATGGGTCAAGATAACCTCTAACCAGTGGGTTCTAAACATCATCGAACACGGCTACGCATTAGTTTGCTCAGCCTCTCCAAGATCTGTTCCTGGTTTCACCATGCAGCTCTCCTTTCAAAGAGCAGACTGTCAGCCAGACCCTCTCCCACCTTCAGTCCCTCTGAGCCATTGTTCCTGTTCCCCCCAGGAGAGTGGAACGAGGGACGTAACTCCATCTACTTTGTGGTCCCGAAGAAGAAAGGCGCCTTCTGTCCAATTTTGGACCTGAAAAAGGTGAACAAGGCCCTCAAGGTCTTGCATTTTCGGATGGAGACTCTGCACTCGATCATCACTGTGGTCTGCAGCAGAGAGTTCTTGGCTTCCCAGGATCTGATGGAGGCTTACTTACATATCGCTATCTGTCAAGATCACCAGACATTTCTTCGTTTCATGATCCTCAGCATGCACTTTCAGTTCTGTGCCTTCCCATTCAAACTCGCCGTGGCTCACCAAACTTTCACCAAGGGGTGGTGGTGGCTGCTCTGCGCAAGGAGGGAGTTCTAGTTCACCCATATCTGGACGACTGGCTTATTCGGGCGAAGTCCAAAGAATTCTGTGAGCTGGCGGTAAACAAGGTCTTGTCCCTTCTGCAGTCCTTTAGCAGGATGGTCAATCAGACCAAGAATCATCTTCTACCTTCTCTGGTCCTGGACTTCTTGGGTGCGCAGTTTGACACCAGAGTGCAAAGTTTTTCTCCAGGAGGAGCGCATCACCAGACTAATGCAACAAGTTTGTCAATTCTTGTCAGCTCCTCTTCCCCGAATCTGGGACTATTTATAGGTTCTGGGCTCCATGGTGTCCACTCTGGAGTTGATCCCGTGGGCGTTTGCTCATATGAGGCCTTTACAGAGAGCATTGCTCTCCCGTTGGGATCGGATGTCTGAAGAATTTCGGGTTCCTTTACCACAAGTCCGCAAGGTCCAGTCTTGGCTGGTGGCTTGTCCCAAGGCACCTGAGAATCAGGGTGGACCTCGAGGTGCCACAGTGGGTAATTGTGACCACTGATGCCAGCCTTTATCCCAGGACAAGCAGGATGATAGTCCTCACATATGGGTGACGTCACTGACTGAGCCATATCACGGAAAACTTTCTGTCAAAGTTTCTAAAAAGCTTTGACTGGCACACTGAGTGTACTGAGCATGCCCAGCATGCCATGATCCCTGTGTCCACAGGGATCTCCCTTTAGTCTCTTTTTTTCCGCACTGCAGTTAGCATCGCTTCAGGAGCTCTGTGAGAAATTTCTCACTTTTCCTCACGGAAACACTTGAAATTTTACTTCACAAATAGTTTTTCCCTACACGGGTCTCCCTTCGCATACATTTAATGGACACTCGGTGAGTACTATGACCTGTTTTTCGGTCGGTTCCTGTCACCTCACTAACAGTTTCCCTGGCCTACCACTAAATTGTGGCCTTCCCTCTCCCTATGTTTTCATCCTTAGTTAGCCCCACAAAGCCTGGGAGTATCCTCCTGCGCCCTTCCACCGGGTTATTAGGGCTAGTGGGATAGGGACATCCACGGTTACCGTTGCCGCCAAGGCCACTATCGAATCCATGCCTCCATCGATTCACTCGGTACCTTTGGCGGTCAATGCCCCCATCAATACCGTTGGTACCTCCATCCATGCCATCCTGCCTCTATCGATGCCATCGATCCCCGCATCGATTTTTTTCAGTGCCATTGATGTTCACATTCATGGCACTAATTTCTCCTGCATTCCACCGATGCCCACATTGATTCCATTGAAGCCATCAATGCTCACTTCGATGCCATCGGTGCCATCAGTGCCTGGGTTGTCTCGATGTCGACGCCCGTGTCATTTCCATCGTTGCCCTCTTCGTTTCTATCGATGCTCCCATCTATTCCGTCGATGCCGGTATCGATTTCGCTGATGCCATCGATAACTACACCGATGCAGTCGGTGCCTCCATCACTGTTATCATTGCTCTGCCTGGGCCATCAACGTTTCCATCGATGTTTTCGATGATACCCTCGAGGCTGCTTTTAATGCTGCCATCGATACTGTCAATGCTGACATAGCATCTAAACGCAATGCCCTCGACTAAACACAGTGCTCCATACTTCGGGTTCTTAACTAAAGCCCCGTATCATCCTACAGCACTACATAGTGCCAGGAGCAGGCAAGCATGCTGAAAGTCCATCACCACTCGCCATCCAAGAGAGCGAGGGCATCCACCTCGGCGCTGGGGAAAGACCGGGCCGAGCACTGTGGCAATTATCGCCGGCACGGTGACCGTCCACCACCGACACAATCCAGAACATCGGTGCCATCCTACTTGGTGCTGGAGAATGACCGGACCGAGCAACAGCACTACTGCCACCTCCACTGTTCCGCACAGCGGTGGCAGTCCTCGGTGCTGGAGAATGACCGGGCCGAGCTCCGAGGGATTCCACACTGGTGTCAGAGTACATTGAGCCAGTTGCGAAGCGGGCCTGGGTTCATGAGTCATGTGCTCCTCTGCTGCTGAGGCGTTCCCCACCAACACCGGTGCGGGGTTCTGAGCCACCAGAAAATAATGTGGAGGCACCAGACACGCCTAGCCTGTCTCCTCTGTACCTGCACTACCATACCAGATTACAGAGTCGAGTCGGACGTTTACATCCTTCAGACTGTCCTCGATGCCTCCTGAAATCCACAGAGCCAGCGATCTTCACCAACTCATCCTTCTGCGATCCACCACGAAGGACGGTAAGTACTCTAATTCCGCTTCAGCAACAATCCCATCGAGACCTGGTCACTAAATCGGGCCACATGTTTTTGAAAGGTTCTAGGTCATACTATCTTCCAAGAAGCGTATTAGTGTCACATATCGCTACTGCAAGCTATGTATGACACAATACCAAGCGAACCTCTCTACCAATAACCTGGGATTGCATCAAGACATCCTCCCGATGTCAGCAACAAGACTCCGTACTCGATAATACTCTGGCTTCTGATTCCTAATTAAGGCCTGAAGTCCCAGATGGATTCGCTGATCTGCTGCCACAAGATCCAGCAAACACGGCTTCAATTGCAAGTCCACCTCAAGACCTGGCGACAGCTCTCGACGTTTTCTTGCACAGCAGACAGAGATGCGGGTAAGACTTTTACCGCTCACGCTCCCGTGGGAGAATAGCTGATATCCAGATTACATCAGCCCCGCCAGTTGGACACCACCTGATCTCTCAAATTGCCGGATATCAGAGCATCCACCCCACTTAGTACCAAGATTCAGGAATCAGTCCCCCGGACGCTACAAAGCGCGGGGGGTGGGGGAGTTTTTAATCTCACTGTTCTTTCTTTCAACAGAAAGCAGATGCTCTCCACCCATCTTGGACCTTAGATATGACATCTTTTTCAGAAGGGACAGGTAAAATGGTGTTTCTCATCACCATGCTTTCCTTACCGCAGTAAGTGGGTTGCCTCTCTTCTCTAGTTTTCTATGTGCTTCGTAGTAAGTCAACAATATTTCAATCCCAAGTTCTGCTGGTTGCTCAAGCTTCGGCAACTTGGGTATTTCATAAAATCACTAGCTGTGACTGCTGTTTCTGTATGGAGTAAAACATCATTCCCTGTAAGTACCAGGATCAGTCCAGGACAGCTGGAGACAGATGGTACTACGGGAACGAAAATTAGCAGGTAATAACCAATTTTCCTTTTATGCTTTTCCTTGCATGGACAACTGCCTAACGGTCAATCCAAGCAAGGAGCTCTATCTTCTCCAAGACTCACTATAAATCTACTACCTGGGAATGCTGTTTAACTGCCATAAATCCCCTATAGAACAGTTCTGGATGCTACAGTTACAACGAACTTCCTGTCCAACAACCGCACAGACATTCAGCAAATTCCAATTCCTACACATCTCTACGCGCACGCAGCATAACCTCAGCCCCTCAATTCTTTCATTGCTGGGCCATGGGATTTTTTCACTATCCACTTTACTCATATATCCAGATTCACTATGAGTAAGATTCAGTGGAATTTTCAATTATCAGTGGATCTAAGCTGTTCAACCGCTTTTGTCCCTGATCCATATTACTGATCTAGAACCAAATCCTCGGCTGGTCCTGCTCATGGTTGCATTTACTGAGGGTTGATGAGTTTGAATCCACATCTTCCCAACCCAATATGTGTCTATTCCGCTCCATGCAGAGTTTCACATCAACTTCCTGGAGCTTCGAGCCATGAGTTATGCCTTTATGCCTTACAATACTTCCTCTGCAACAAACCTTTGTGCATACAGACAGCATAGTGACAATGTAGTATTTCCAACACACAAGCACCCACAACCTCCTAGCTGCTCTGCTAGGAAGCCACGCAGCTCTAGCCTTTGGCCCTTGCACACTCCATGCATCCCTGGGCCGTTTATCTAACAGACTTACTGAACACACTAGCAGACCTTCTCCATAGATGTTTCCATCCTCTCGAATGGTCTCTGACTACATGTGTAGCGAGAAAAATCTTCTAGCGCTGAGGTCAACCAACCTTGCCCTCTGCGTCTGAATCGAACCATACGGTGGACAAATTCTACTCCCTATACATGTCTCGAAATACGTTCCTATGGACGCCGTTGCTGCAACAAAGGCTTCTTATGTGTCTCTTTCGACGCCTTTCATAGCCAGCACTCTTATTATGCTGCACTGTGATGGGGTTCACTGTTCTAAGACCCACGTCCTGGCCGAGACCAGTATGCTTTCCCATACTTCTCAATCTATCACACCAGTAACCAATTTGCCTTCTCACAGGTCAGTCTCATATTACGGACTCACTGATGTTTTCAGGTACTGGTAGCGTCACAACAGCCTTCCACACATAAATCTTACCATTCAAAATGGCATGATTTACCACATGCCGCTCCTTTTCTTTTACTCCCTCGGATTCTGCTCCTCAGACATCCTCCGCATGGGTACACCTCAGTTCCAATTCGGCGTACCACTTGGGAGTGGGGATGCCCGATTAACGGTTCAACCCGTTCTGAGTCAGCTTACCATGGGTTATCCACGGATTAAGCCACCTCTATGTTCACTGGTTACGGAATGGGGCCTACATTTAGTGCTTACAAGACTCATATGTTCCCCATTCGAGCCTTTACATTCCTATCACTTAACTGTCTAGCATGGGAACTTCTTTCCCACGTAGTCATCACTTCTGCCAATAGGGTCAGTAAGTTACACACCTTGTTGCATTCTCACCCGACCCTGCATTCCTCCGTAACAGAGTGGTCCTATGTAATCACTCTCATATTCTTCTTAAGATAGACACAGCATCTCACCGTACTCAGAATATACTCTACCCACTTTTTCTCAACGTCTCTCTCTCACCAGGGTGAGAGGATTTTCCACTCCTTGGACTGTAAAAGTGCACTTGCATTCTGTCTAAACCGCACTACACTCCATAGGAATTTACATCTAACTCTTTCCTTCTTTGACAAAAGATAAGCTGCGAGTTCCAGTGGACAAACAGACTCTCTCCAACTGACTAGCAGACTGTATCAAATTCTCCTATGATGCAGCAGGCATCTAGGGGTGCGTGCAGGCACATTCTATAACGGCCATCACACGATCAGTACCACACTATCGTTCAGTACCAATTGCTGACACCTGCTAGGCTGCGACATGGAGCTATCTTCACACTTTCGCAGCCCCCTACTACTTATCAATGAAAGTCTGTCAAGACTCTGCCTTTGGCCAACCTGCCTTGAAAAGCTTTCTTCCACTATGATCCCCAACTTTTTCCACAACCACCTGCCTTGATGTCAGGCTGCCTCATCATTGGCAATAGCACCCCAATTATTGTGCCGCCACATGAGTTGTCTGCTGTTGGCCTGTTGTAATACAAGTCAGCCTGTAGCTTGTTAATCACCCATGTGTGAGGACTATCATCCTGCTTGTCCTGGGATAAAGCAAAATTGCTTACCTGTAATAGGTGTTATCCCAGGACAGCAGGATGTAGTCCTCACGAAACCCACCCACCACCCCACGGAGTTGGGTCCGCATATGTTTCTTATTTTCTTTTATTTTTCGCTCGCACTTTTTGCTACAAACGAGACTGAAGGGAGACCCCTGTGGACACAGGGATCATGGCATGCTGGGCATGCTCACTGCACTCAGTGTGCCAGTCAAAGCTTTTTAGAAACTTTGACAGAAGGTTTTCCGTGATAGGGCTCCGTCAGTGACGTCACCCATATATGAGGACTACATCCTGCTGTCCTGGGATAACACCTATTACAGGTAAGCAATTTTGCTTTCTTGATGGGGACCAGTTTGTCCATCCCATTCGGTCCAAGGTCAATGGTCGCCAGAGGAGGCTCACTGGTCCAACAATTGCCTAGAGACGAGAGTGGTGCGTTTAGCGTTACAGTACTTTCTACCTTTTGTCCACAACCAAGCATTCTGAGTCTTGTCTGATAATGCCACAACGGTAGCTTACATCAACTGTCAAAGCGGGACCAAGAGTTGTCTGGTCGCATCGGATGCAGAGCTTCTCATGAAATCGGCGGAGCAGCACCTCTCCCTGTTGGCGGCATTGCACATTGTGGGGATCGACCATGTGCAAGCGGATTTTCTGAGCCGCCGGCAACTAGACCCCAAAGAGTGGGAACTTTCGGACCAAGCAATGACGCTAGTCTCTCGCAGATGGGGTCCTCCCCTATCTAGACCTGATTGCGACTCAAAAGAATGCCAAAGCTCCATACTTCTTCAGTCGCAGAAGGGAACATGGAGCGGAAGGTGTAGACTCGCCAACACTCCCATGGCTATCTTATGTGCTCCTCTATGCTTTCCCTCCGTGGCCTCTGATGGGCAAGCTGCTCCGGAGGATAGACGTGCATCCCAGGGCAGTAATCCTGGTAGCTCTGGAGTGGCCTTGGCGGCCCTGGTTCGCGGCCCTCAACCTTGCGGTGGATGGTCCCCTGAGACTCTGGGAAGATGACAGTCTCCTTGGTCAGGGCCCTGTATTTTTCGATCAGGCGGCTCGCTTCTCTCTAGTGGCCTGGCTTTTGAAAGGCGCTGGTTGAGGAAGAAGGGTTACCCGGAGGATGTGATTACTACACTTCTTCAGGCTCAGAAGACCTCCACCTCCCTAATATGTCAGTCTGGAAGGTTTTTGAATCCTGGTGTCGAGAGCAGGGGCTTCTTCCTCATCAGTCCTCGGTGGTGCAGATCCTGGCTTTCTTACAGAGAGGCTTAGGTAAAGGACTGTCCTTTAATTCCCTTTGCGTGGAGGTAGTGGTCCTGGGGAGCCTCAGAGGCAGGGTGCAAGGTACAGTCCTAGCGTTGCATCTGGATGTGGTGTGTTTCCTAAGAGGGTCAAAATATTTGAATCCTCTAATCCATCTGGTATGTCCGTCCTGGAGCCTTAACTTGGTTCTCAGGGTCTTGTGTGAAGCTCCTTTTGAGCCCCTTTGAAAGGCCACCCTGAAGGACCTCACTTTGAAAGCAATATTTTTGGTGGTGATCTGTTCTGCTCGGAGGGTTTCTGAGCTATAAGCCCTCTTGTGCAGGGAGCCCTTCTTGCACATTTCTGACACTGGAGTTTCTCTCAGGATGGTTCCATCCTTTCTACGAAGGTTATCTCTGCTTTTCACTTAAATCAATCTGTGGAGCTTCCAGCTTTTCCTAATCTCGAAGCAGATGTGCCTCATGCTCTGGAATTGAGGTGTCTGGATGTTCGGGTTCTGTTGCACCATCTTGAGGTTGCAAATGCCTTCCGCGTTTTGGATCTCCTGTTTGTTTTGTGGAGTGGAGCTAAGAAAGGTCACAAAGCGTCTAAGGCCACGATAGCCTGTTGGTTGAAAGAGGCCATTACTTGCGCTTACATTTGTCGCGGTCTGTCCTTTACCTAGGGCTTGAAAGCACATTCGATTTGTTCTCAGGCTGCATACTGGGCGGAATGCCAGTTAGTCTCCCCACAGGAAATTTGCAGGGTGGCTAGCTGGAACTCTCTACATGCTTTTGCCAGGCACTAACGTTTGGAAGTCCAGGCTCCAGAAGTTAATAGTTTCGGGAGCAGTGTCATTCGAGCCGGGCTGTCAAGGTCCCACCACCCTAGGTAGGGAATCTTTGGTACATCCCAGCTGTCTGGACTCATCCAGGTATGTACAGGGAAAGGAAAACTGATTCTTACCTGCTAATGTTTGTTCCTGTAGTATCATGGATCAGTCCAGATGCCCTCCCATTGAGGGGTTTCTCATTCAGTTGTTTTTTTGTTTTGTTTTTGTTTTGTCTTTTTCTGCTCTGTTTTGCTCCAAACTCCAAAGAAAGCTACAGGTTGCTTGGTATCCTGGACTCAGTTATTTTTTTGTTTTGTCCCAGTTTGTAGTTTCTGGGTTAAATTTCTTCTCGTTCTTTACTTGATCTTTGCTAGTTTTTCATGTTCTGCTTTGGTAAATGTTCATACTGAAGCGACGCAGGCAGCACACCAGGTTAAGAAGGGGTGCTCTTCACGTTTTTCTCCGTCTCCATCTGCTGGAAGGGAGGCAAAACCCAGCTGTCTGGACTGATCTGTTGTACTACAGGAACGAAAATTAGCAGGTAAGAACCAATTTTCGTTTTGTTTCTTAATTCACCAAGCACACTCCCACCAGCAGCAAATATATTTTAAAAGGCTACTAATGAGTTTAATATATCGGGCTTTGTAGGTAGGCAGTCATTTACTTGTTTTGAAGGTCTGTAATGTGAATATTTTATCTGCATTAGAAAAGGCTGCAGTCCATATGGCTTTGTGCTTCCAGCCTGGGAAACACTGCTCAGTTTCCCCACATATGGTGTCAGGTCAGGGATTATTTTTCTCTATGCTAGGCACAGAGAAAAACCCCAAGTTGCTAAGGGAGGACTGTGGCCTGCCAAAGAGTTGGAGGTAAAGCAGCACTGCAGAGAAAATAATGTGGCTCAGGGAGCACACTGAAGCAAGGCAGACTGCATGAAAAAAAAATCGGGGTCTAGCCTTGCCTCACGAAGGGAGCTGGGACAAAAGAAGAGCAGTGCTGCTTGGGTTTCAGATCACTGAACATTGGAAGCTTGCTGGCTCAGAGGAGCACAGGAAAAAAAAACTGCATGCTGCAGGCAGGATAGGTTTTTCTTTGTAACTGAGGGGACAAACCCTGTCTGAAGATAGAACTGTTATATTCTATACAGTCAGCATTGGTGAGGTGGGGTTTTTTTGTTACTTTTAAAGAAAAAAAAGCAGTTGTGCACTGTGGCTGGAGCAAAGTGTGGCCCAGACTAAAAGTGAAACTGCTAGCAGGTACAGCAGCTAGGTACTTAAAAGGCCTGGGTAGTACTACTGGAAATCTGATCAGGATCCAGTGGGTGTACTGCGGTGCAGGTGCAAGAAGAGTTCAAGCATGGCAAGTGGTAATTGGCAAGCATTGGCTCAAAACCTCCTAGAAGGGCAGAAGTAGTTGCAGGCAAGTGTCATGAAGTCCCTGAGTCTCTGGAGAAACCCCCCAGGGAAAGCTGGAAGCAGAGAGAGTGCCATAGCTACCCAAGTAATGGTGGCAGTTTTTATTTCTCTAGTGTTATACTGCAGGCGGAGTCTGGCTTTTTGGGCTTTCTGTTTCAGCTTTTGTCTCCATATTTCTCTTTCTAATGTGTGGTCAATTATTCTGTATTTGGGGAGGGGATGGACAGTGTGCTGAAGAGGCTGCAGTGATCTGTGCAGATCTGGAGAAAAGGACAAGACAAGGCAGGAATGAGCAAGAAACAAACAGGCAACCAAGGCAGGCAGAGCAAGGCAAGACAGCAATGAAGCAATGGAGATGGCAACATGCACTGCAAGGCTGCAGAAGGATCTGTTGCTGAGGCACTGTCTGTGAGCATGGCTTGGGTCTAATTACCTAGCCAGCACTGATGTTTTCACTAAGCAATGCTCCTGATTTCCAGGCCATGGGGCCGTCAAGATTCAGTGCACGTACACCTAAGAGGAGCCATGGGGGAAGCAGCATGGCAGCATTCCTGCTGGTGAGAGGGCTGCGGCATCAGGAAGTGAGTGCAAACAATCGCAGGGGTATTCTATGGCCAGACAAATGTTACATTTACATCACAGTCCTTGACTCTTGGTCTTATACTTTATCAGAGAATGTTTTTGTTTGCTTGCAGTACCACGAAGGGAAGGAGCAATGTTGGCAGCCTGGCTGTAGGCAGGGAAATTTTTCCCTATAGATTGTTCACAACAGTCTATTTGTTCATTTCTTTTCTGGGGTTTGTATCAGTGTGACTTTCTTGCCCTTAAGTATTTCTATAAGGAGGTTTGGGGGGCGGTGGAGCATAGGGAGGCAACACAAATGCATTGGTCCCCTGGTGCTGCAGACCCTGGATACATTTCTGCTGGTTTCAAAAAAGGTTTGAACAAGTTCCTGCTATTCAAGTTTACTTAGAAAGCAGCCACTGCTTATTATCGGCATTAGTAGCATGGGATCTGTTTAATGTCTGAGTATTTGCCAGGTACTTGGATCCTGGATTGGCCACTGTTGGAAACAGAATGCTTGGCTTGATGGACCCTTGGTCTGGCCCAATATGGCAACTTCTTATGTTCTTATACCTGTGAACTTTTGAGTACTTGCCAAGAAATTAATATCGATTAGTGGGGGAGGGCTGGAGAGACATAACTATCGTCGACATTTCTCAGATTCACCCACCACCCCATACACATACAAACTATCACACTTCCTCTCCCTCTCCAGTATGTTACATCCTTCAGCCCTCTGCCAGATTGACCCCAGCTCTTTCATCCTTCCCACGCTCCCTCTCAAGACAGCCCCACATTTGCCGCCCCCACCCCCCACCAAACAGACTACAGCACTTCCCGGTCCAGGATAGACACCAGCCACAGAGTGTATTCACCTGCAACACAAGATATCTCTCCTCCTCCCATTCTTTCTTTTTTGCCTTCCTCCTTAGTTCACCACCACTTTAGGTAGACGGGTGTACAAGATCCCCTCATAGTTCCCTCCCATACCCAAACTTTCCCACATCTAACCCCCAAACTCTCTGTAGAGACCTGCAAGGGGTCTCCACTAGTTGGTCATAGTTTCCAGCCCTTGGGTTAGACAGTGGAAAGGGGGCATAGTATTCCATATAGCACCTCGCCCAGTGAACTGCTGGAATGGAGAGTTGCTGAGGCACAAGTAGAGGGCTTAGCCTAGGGTAGTGCACAGTTTGTTTTGGAAGGAGCAGAAGTATTTCAGTCTGCTTTCCAAAGTTAGGTCCCTGCCTAGCAAAGGAAGGGAGAGACTCTGCCCTGCCAGTTCCCTGTTTGTGGACTGGTAGAATTTGAGAGTGATAGGAGGATGTTTGCAAGTTTTCTTGAATTTAGCAGTTTTTTGACCTGGCCCTCCTGGCCGGCTGCATCTCCTGCCCAGGTGGTCAGGAGGGAACTGTGTACCTCTTCACTTAGTCCAAGAGGAGGTTAACTGTGCCCACTTAAGGAATAGAAAGAAGGTCTTTTTTTCCAAGTTTGTTTTGCCCATTTGAGAGGGAAGGAAGTTGTTTTTCTGCCACCCTTATTTACCCAGAGCTGGAAGTTAAGAACTGTTTCCAGTAGAGGCCTTTCCTCCTGGAGGGTCTGCATCTATTCAAATTGAAGAGGAATTCAAGGGAGAGAAGAAGAGCAGGACATCTGGAGATCCGCAATGGAGTTTCCATCCCTGGAACGCAGGACACTGACAGGTTGGAGATCAGGAGTATTCATGGACCTCAGGTACTGTGAGGAAAAAGGACATCCATGCCTTAGGATAACCCCACCACTGCTGGGACACATAATTTCCTCCCTATGGAGGATAAGCAAGTTCCAACTCCCTGCCCTGAGGGACACCTCCACCAAGGTAGAGCCACTTTAAATCAGACCAAAGAGCCATAGTAACACACCCAGAAGGGATTTCATGTAGGCTCTGGGCTTTGAAGGTCATTCATCCCCCCAACAGAAAGTACCCACCCATATGGGACAAGAAAGTAGGGAAAATGACATTGGATTTAGCTCCAAGATGATAAATATTTTTATGGCCTTTTAAGATCCAGCCTATCTGCTTAAAAGGGGTTACATCTATAATAATCAGCAATACTAGCATGGTCATTGCCCAAACGTGTGCAGCCTTCTAGGTCCTCTGCAAAGCCTGCCAGACATACCTGGCTATGTGAGTGCCTACATTTCCACTAGGTGCCCAGTTTTGGGATAAATTCTGTCCAATGGCAACTACACAAAACAGGAACATCCCTTCAACCCAATTATTTCCTAGGGATTCCAGAGCTGGACAGGACAGACTATAGTTATTTCTAGTTATTAAGGCTCCTCGAATAGGGCACTAGTAGTTTCATAAGGAAGTGTAACCTGGAGTTTATATTCTCTCTTTAGTGACTGCAGTCTGCATCCTCTCAGGGCTAGTAAATTTTGTATTTTCTCATAGGTGACTCAGACTTTTCATACACTATCTCTTATAGGAGTTGTGCATGTCTGTACTTTGTCCCTCTTGTTTTCCTCCCTCTTCTGATTATGGCTCTGACCTGAGCTTGCTTAACACTGCAGCAGCAGCGTTTAAAGTCCAACTTCTGGAGAGTATACAAGCCCTTCGCTGGCAGCAAGCCCCCCCTCATATTGGTCTCCTCCTTACTGGGTATCTGAGAGCTCAGAGCAGCTGCATCATGAAGCTGGGTGTCGGAGTTCCGGTACTATTATGGTTCTCCCTGAGCATGAGCTATTGTAAAGAGGACACGACCCAAAACAGCACTGCCACCCCTCCACCTGCTGAGGAGGAGGACGCTGGAGACTGGGGTATTGGGACCATCCGTGGTGGCTTTGAGGCTGTCAATGGCTATTTTGACTCCTTCCTGGAGCTTTTGGGAGGCAAGAATGGAGTGTGCCAGTATCGCTGCCGATATGGTGAGTGTCTTCAATTTAAAGACTGTTCTGCCTGCATTTGTGGCTCCCTTGAGCCTTTATGACTTGCCAAGCTGTGCCAATAACAAAAAGCTGCTTTTACTGGTTGCTTATTATTTCAGCTGTGGTTCTTACTTACATGTTGTGGACTTCTGTTGCTCTTCTTTTTCCCCAGCTGTGCTGATAAGCACTCTGTAGCTCTTTAATGTGACAGGCACCAAAGGTCACATTAAGGCGCAAGCAGCCCAGTGCCTCATTAATGCAACAGATGTGTGTTGCTTCTTTAAGGTGACAGGCACCGAGCACTTCACTAATATACAGACAACTGACTGAAAGCCACCACCTCTTTAATGAGATGTGCCATACAGAAAGGTCTTAATTTCTAAACAGGCCTACTAGGCCTAGGGCAGGAAAACTTCTGGTAAAGGCAACTTGCCATCACCTGGGAGTCACCAGTAGCAGTCACTGCTGCTAGAATTGAAGGTTAGAGAAATGGAGTTTGTGGAATGGGGGTCGACATTGGTGGTCAGGATGGATTGGGGGGCAACACTGAAAGTCAGGGAGGGGAGAAAAAAAGCAATAACAGCACGAAAGCTGTATCTGTCACTGTGCACAGCATTATGGCATTAGAGGGAATTCATTGCTCTCATGGGCAACAGCATCTGCTGCTGCCTGTACATACTATTTTACTGCATTCACCTTGTCACCTAGTATCAGTACATGTGTACCCAAGTGCAACAGCAGTGTCCCCCAAATAAATCTATTTTGCACATACCAAGACAGGAATGAACCTTACTCGAAAGCCAGGGTATGTTGGGAATGATCTTGGTCTCAAATTTACTGCTAGTGCTGTTTTTGGTACTTGCATTGAACCAGAGAGGTTTCTTCCGGAGCTCAAAAGGTGTAATGAGGGCAATAATCAAATACCTTGTTGAGGCAAGACAAGGTACTTTTTCACCTGGCCAGGTTTGTACCCATAAGCAAAGCAAAATTGTGGTTAATTTTGCTTTATTGCCTCAGGAACCACAGAAATTTACATCTGCTTTCTCTGCAAGTACTTTTTCCCGGCCAAAAACTGAGTAGCTTCCTCCCGTGACCTATCCCTGCTTGCGGGACTTATTCCAGACCAGGCCTGTAAAATTATACATGTTGTTGAAGAATATGCATAATGTTACCTGCATAGATGGTGGGCAATTCTCAAACAACCTATTTGTAAAACAAATGTTTTTTTATATTGTCCTCCCTGTGTATGGTCAACCTAATAAGATGTACTTTAGAAGTTCTTTTATATCAAGCTGGTGGTGCCCAATGCAATTAAGGCAATTTCTGTATCTTTCTGCCACATTTTCATGGTCTCTGAGTGCATCTCTTGGGCCTTGATGATCCTGTTGCATACTACTGACACTTCAGTTAGCAATGCTGTTCTTGTATTTTTCTCCTTTATTACATTGTCTGGTTTTCTAACTTCTTAAATGTCTTTTATTATAGGAGGGGTGTGGTGGTGTGCAGTATCAAGCTCTAAAAATCTCTTCCTTTTCATTTATTTCTCAGGCTTGGTATAATAGATTTAGATATAGATATATAGATATACTATGCCATACATTTTCCAAGAAACATAAAAGCAGGGGACAACAAACTAGTCTAATTATTAATAAAGTTGAACCCTATTCAAATCAATCACACAATGTCTTTATTCACTTGTTTTATTTTACATAATTAGCTGTATAAACAATTTGTTAAAAAAAATACTCATACTGAAAATTTAAATATACAGAAAAGAGTCCATTTCTTCTATCAAAATCCTTCAAAAGATCTGCCTATTACAAAAGTTCATGGACAAAATACAGACCCTTATGTCCTTACTGAATTTGTGAAGTCCATTGAATATATGAGCCCAAATTTAAAAAAAAATTCCAAGGGAATACACAGTCCACTGTAAAACAAAGACAGAACCATCATGGACCCAACAAGGTCCTTGTTTCATCGACATGAGGCTTCTTCAGAGGCTGTTTAAGATGATCCTTTTAGCATATTTCATTGCAAGTTTGGCTTCCCTACCTGTGTTATTCACAGGCCTGGTGCCACTGGGTGTGCAAACTGTGCAATTGCACAGATGGCACACCCGATGGGGCAGCTTCGGGAACAGGGAGAAGCCCATGTTGCCACCGGTGGACTCGATCCCTCCAGCAGCAGAAGTGGAGGCCCATGGTGACAGCCGGTGGGATCGGGTCCATCGGCGGCAGAAGAAGCTGGAGGCCACACAGAAGCGGAAGTTTCTGAGAGGTATAGAATGGGTAAATGTGAATCGGTTATTTACTCTTTCGGATAATAGAAGGACTAGGGGGCACTCCATGAAGTTGCAAGTAGCACATTTAAAACTAATCGGAGAAAGTTCTTTTTCACTCAATGCACAATTAAACTCTGGAATTTGTTGCCAGGGGATGTGGTTAGTGCAGTTAGTGTAGCTGGGTTTAAAAAAGGATTGGATAAGTTCTTGGACTAAGTTGACTTAGAAAAGAGCCACTGCTATTGCTAGCATCAGTAACATGGAATAGACTTAGTTTTTGGGTACTTGCCAGGTTCTTATGGCCTGAATTGGCCACTGTTGGAAACAGGATGCTGGGCTTGATGGACCCTTGGTCTGACCCAGTATGGCATGTTCTTGGTCCATCCAGCAACTCCTCCTCATGTGCTGGCACCCCGGTTTTCAACACTCACGGTGCTAGCACTTCCTATGTTCTCATCTCGCAATGCATGAGGTGAGAATACAGGAAGTGCTAGCACTGCGAGTGTTGAATTACGTTGAGGTCAGCATATGAAGAGCTGCAGAACGGCTGCTCTCCACAAAGCAGGTACAGGCTCGCAGCAGCAGAGGAGGAATGACCCATGGACCCTGGCTGCCTGGTCTGCATGTGTGTGTGAGTGAATGGGAGCCTGCCTGGGCTGGATTGGGTGTATGAATGAGAGCCTTCCTGGTCTGCATGTGTGTGTGAGTGAATGGAAGCCTGCCTGTGATACTATTGGGTATATGAATGGGAGCCTGCCTGGGTTGCATATATGCGTGTGTGTGAATGGGAGGCTGCCTGGGATGTGTGGGTTGGGTGTGTTGGTGTTGTGCTTAGTGCAAGGGTACACTTTTTTACTTGACCATATGTATCAAATTGCCTGGCTATGACTCTGCCCTATAGATTTAAATGGAGAGTTTCTAACATAAAAAAGAGATAATGTTGTACTATTTTTATCTTAATTTCAATTTTTTTTTTCAATAGTTGCTTGCTCCCTTTTGCACATTGAGCCCATGACCAGGTTCACATGCCCTATAACCATACCAGGGACATTTTCTTCACCTGGATATTCTGCACCATTGCTACCACCATCATTAACCCTCGTGCTGAGGCTAAGTGCAGGCAGCTTTTTGTCCTGGGTGACATGCAGCCATTATCATTTTGGCATCTTTTCATACTTCAGTAGTAACAGTCAACCTTCAGAGATTTATCCTAGATGTTATACAAAGAGGTCACTGTGTGAAAGTTAATCCGCAGGACTTTACAAGGGACATTCAATTATTCTCTCTCCCCGCTTCAGATCCACCTGTGTATGTGCCAAAATCCCTTCCCATTAGCCTTCCACTGGTAACTGGTATTATTAGATGACTTTCCTGCCCTTTTTTTAAATCACTTGGGATAATTTCCAAATGGACTGTGTAGCTGCAAAGTAGGTGGTTGCTTTTAGCATATATACTTTTCTGCTAGTTTGCAAGGAAAAACAAACCATCCAGCTATTTTCTTTTTGAAAATTAGTGTAAAGTACACTTATTAACAGCATGCACATACTTTGCCTTCGTTCTGTGGTGCAGGCACCTGAGGATGGTAAAATAGCCTGTGGGCTTTGGTAAATGTTGTGTTTTTCCTTCTCAATCTCAACAAGCCACTGGAAATGCCACCGTGCAGGGCAGCTAAAACTATTTACATCGTGGGAGGCAAACTGAATCTATTTTAATGCAGCTTGGTTGCTTTTGAAACTTGTCCTCCCTGTGTATAACAAAGAAAATCCCTCTTAGATATTAAGGTGGGCTCATGCTAAGGAACTGGGGTGTGCCTCTTTGCTAAGTGTGCCAGAGTCATGGAAGAAAGAGAGAGCTTGCAGGCTGTTATTGGCAGCATTCCTTCAAGTACATTTCAAAACATGAACTTAAAAAAAAGGGGGCAACAAAAGCTAGTGGCACAATGCCAAGCATGACCTAAAGTTTTCTCTCTTTGCTCCTTTTGGTTGAGGATAGAGAAGCAGAACTGAGTCAACATGACTGCCAAGCTTTCGGATCTCCTGAATCTGCTGCGTGTTTGCATTGTGCAGAGAAAAGCAAGGAGGAGCTTCCCATGGAATGGGAACGGATTGGGCTGTACCTCATGGATGCACTGGAGGAGGAAAGGGCAGTTGGTAAAACTGAAGGATAGTAATAGTTCTTATGCAGGTGCCATGGCAAGCTGCCCGGTATAGAACCATTTCCATCATAATATTCATGGGACAGCAAAAGCTAGACCTCCACTATTCATATTGGGGTAGATTTTAAAAGCCCGGCACGCAAAGCCCCAGGACGCGCATAAGTCCCGGGGCTTTGCTTGGGAGGCATGCCGGTGGGGTGTCGGGGGTGGCGCAGCGTTCGGGGTCATGGGCGTGACGACAGTCCATGGGCGGGGCCGGAGGCATGATGGCGGTCTGGGGGCGGGGCCGACTGCTCCAGCACAGCGGCCTGTGCCGGGGCAGGGAGCCGGCGACGCACGTAACTCAATGAAAAAAGGTAGGGGAGGGGGATTTAGTTAGGGCTGGGGGGTGGGTTAGATAGGGGAAGGGAGGGAAAGGTGGGGGGGGGGGACAAAAAAAATTCCCCTCCGAGGCCGCTCCGATTTCAGAGCGGCCTCAGAGGGAACGGAGGCAGGTTGCGCGGCTTGGTGCGCACAGGCTGACGATTTTGCGCAGCCTTGCGCGCACCGACCCAAGATTTTAAAAGATACGCGCGGCTACGTGCGTATCTTTTAAAATCCGGCATACTATTGTTCGTGCGTGCGTACTTTTTTAAAATCGGCCCCATTATGTACTTAACAAAATCAGAAAAAGGTTATAGAAAAATACTCTAAATATTAAAAATATAGTACTATATACAACTAGTTAACAGGCATATAGATGAACCAAAATGACACTGCAATTTATTTTTAGTTCAAACGCTTTTTATTGAGTATGAAAAAGATAAGTATCAACAATGGTGGCACAAGTACAATACAAAAAGTTGAACAAACAACCACAGGCAGATTAAACCTGTTGCGATCCCGGACCGTACCCCGGGATCCCCACTTACCACGCGGCCTGCCCCAGCCGCAGGACCTCCCCTCCAGCCATCCAGGCCCGAGACGTGGCCTACCGTGGCGTTCTCCCTGCGAGGGGGACGCCGCCGACTATCTGCTGCTGGCCCCACCCCTAGGTGCGCGCGCAGGGGCTCTAGATTTAAAGGGGCCAGCTCGGGAAAACTGAAGACAGCCTCCTGATGATGTCAGACGCTGCCGGGTTATTTAAACCCGGCAGTCACAGCTAACCCTCACCTTGCAATGAGGTTCACTCTTCGAAGTAGCTAGTTGTGCTTCCTGCTTTCCAGTCCTTGCTTGTTCCTGATATCTGATTCCTGGCTCCTGACCTTGCTTCGTTCTTCGACTCCGGCTTCAGCTTCCATCCCTGGTTTTGGCCTTCGACATCTGACTTCTGGCTCCCGATCTTGGCTTGTTCTGGACTTCGGCTTCATCTCTCTCCACTGCCACAGGTACTTCTTCACCCACCCGGAGGTTTCTCCTAAGCCCCAGCAGCTCGGATCCTCACGGGCTCCTCCCGGGGGGACCACGGGCTTCCAAGGGTGAAGTCTCTCCTGACCTCCTGGGCGCCATCTCATCGTCAGAATCCTCAGCAGGCTGCTCTTCTGATCCTTGGTCGCGTAGGATCCACCTAAGACCAAGAGGCCCGGGTCCCTACGGGCTCCTCCTGGGGGGACCTCTGGCTTCCAGTGGTGAAGCCCTCTTCAAAGTCTCTCCTCAGTGCCGCCTCCCAGCTGCGATGCCCACTGTGGAGTTCCACAGCACTACACCTGCTGTCTCAGCCGGCCCAAGGGTCCACGATCCTAACAAAACCAACAAAGTGTCGATTATAGCACTCATTTTTCATCCCAATCACAATAACCTCCCCCACCCACCTATCCCCCCCCCCCCCCCCTTTTTGATACTCCAATCCACCATGGCCTGCTGGTCCAAATGAAAATCTGATCTGGTTGGACGGCGAATAATGCAGTAACCTCATCTCGCAAAGTCATTAATTGTTCAGTATCAATCTCCTGGGTCTGTGCGGTAATGCTAGAATATAAGGTTCCCATGTTTGCAAAAACCTCTGATGCTGCTGGCAGGAAAATTTAGCCATCTTCTTGTCCATCTGAAGCATTCCATGAAGGTAATTCTGCCACATCCAATAAGCAGGAGGGTCAGATGTCCTTCACTGGAGAAGTATAACCTTTTTTCCCCACGCACAGAGCCTTCCGTAACAGCGCCCTATGCCCCTTACCTCGTACTAATAAAGCCGGAATCAGCCCAAACAACACCAGCTGTGGGGCAGGTTTCAGAGAAACATCCAATATATGGGATAAATATTGAAAAATATGTTCCCAATAATTCTTAACCAAAGGACATCCCCAGAACATGTGCAGTAAGGTACCAACCTCCTTCCCACATTTCCCATAGCAATCTGATGCCGATATTTTATAATGAGCCCCTATCTTAGGAGGGACGTAAGCACGCCACAGAAATTTTAATTGTAATTCTCTAAAATACACATTAGTGGATATCCCTGAGATGGTGCGGAAGCTCATTTTAATTTGTTCTGAGGTTACCAGATTCTCTGCCTCTGTGTTCCATCGTGTCGCTAGTAAGGAAAATGCACCCTCTTTGCCTCAGCTAGTTAATTTTTTATAGTAGTGGACCAAGGAAGGACTCTGCTCCTTCTCTAAAACAAAAAATTCTTCCAAAGTCAAGAAATTGTAAGGATGCTTAGACGGAGCTGGTAGCGAGGCTATGTTATGTTGCAGACTTGAAAATATGTGTGTCCTCGGTAAATTATATTGGGCAGACAAGGAGTGAAATGGTAACAAATAGCCCTCGCCATCTAATACATGGCCTAGGTATATTATGCCCTTAGAGGTCCAAGCGTGGAACCCAGCAATGTGGAGCCCGGGAGAAAATCCAAGTTACCCCTAGTGGAAAGAAAATAAGCACATTGACCGGGTATGGAAAGCAATTTTGTGGCAAGCTTCCAGGCCCTCCAAATTGGAAACAGGAAAGAATTTAAGAGAGGGGACAGTGACAATTTTGGTCCCTCTGCCCGTAATGCAAACCGTGGTTCCAGCTTCCCCATTATTGTTTGTTCGGCCTGAATGTTGACACAAGATGATTGTCCCAATAGCCAATCACGAACGATTTGTAGATTACCGGCCAGGTTGTATAATTTCAGATCTGGCACATTTAACCCACCCTAGCCCTATCTTGCATGGAGATGGCGGAGCGGGATTCGTGACTTCTTGCCTCGCCAGAGAAAGGTCCGCAGCGCCCCTTCCAGGCGCCCCAGATCTCTATGTCTGACCACTAAGAGCAAATTTTGAAATAAGTTCAACCATTTAGGAAGGAGGATCATCTTGTATAAATTTACCCTACCCATCAACGACAAAGGGAGGTACCTCCTTGTCTCTAGGCGAGTCACCGAGGTATTGAGGAGGGGAAGCACATTCACATCATAAAGCTTTTATTTAGAGACTTGTAATATTCTGCCTTTTACCAAAAATAGGCTCAAGGAGGGTTACAATAACTTTAAATAGATGAAATGCATTTTGCACAGGAAAAATGCAAGCAACACTAGAAGTTGAAACTGTCAAGGTGGTAGTCCGACATCTGTATCATCCCCAAGCACATAGCCTGCATCCGGGCTAGAACATGGAGAAGGCAGGCCAATGGTTATTCCCCTCCTTCCCCCCCCCCCCCCCAATTGAAAAATACACACAAACACCAAAGTGGGATACAAAATGGCCACAGTTTATTATGCATACCCAAATAACCCAACCCTATACCATAAGGCATCCTCCCCCCATCAACAAATGTCTTTCCATCAACCACTAGTACACAAACACGTCCCAGTAACACACCTCCCCCACCTTACCTCACGGCCACTGCCGTTACCAGTCCCCTTGCCATGTCCCAAAAAGGAAACTCTACAGCTTGCACAGCAATCCCCACTGTGCACGCTTGACACATGTAGCAGCTCCCCCTCCCCAGCTACACCTGCCCTGCCATGACCCCCACATGACAAAGTCCAAAAGTTAACAATGACCAAAGCTTAGGCTCTGGTTACCCCACCCTGCAACATAAACAATACAGCATCAAAACAATAAGTAACAAATTCAAAACCCCCTCAATTACATATCGATATCAAACAAGTAGGAAGGGTGGGAGAAAAACACCCCCTACTGTGCTGGCCATCGAGAGACCTCACGTGGAGCTCCCTCTATGATCCCAGATGAAGTAAAAAAGGCGCCAAGCACGCGCACACCCTCTACCTCCCCTTAACTCCCAGCAGCCCTTGCCCTGAAGCCGCCAATCCTGACTCTCTGCACTTTTCAAAAAAAATACCCACCCACCCCCCCCACACCACCCACCTCCCCTGACTCCCCGAAGAGAAACATAAAAATCTATCAGGGAATTACCACCCGCCACCAAGTTAATTGTGGAATGGTGGACCCTGTCCCCCGCCTTATATTAACATGAAGAAGGGAAAATGGTCATTCCCTTCCCCCCCCCCCCTTTCTTCCTTGAATACACTCAAACACCAAAGTGGAATACAAAACGGCCGCAGTTTATTATGCATACACACAAAGCCCAAGCCTAAACCATAATGCATCTGTCCCCATCAGCAAATGTTTTCCCGACAACCACTAGTACATCACTGCATCCCTATGACACTGTTGATGCATCTCCCCACCTTACCTCATGGCCACTGTCATTACCAATCCCTTGCCATGTCCCAACAAGGAAACCCTACAGCTCGCACAGCAACCCCCACTGTGAGAGTCTGACACGTGTTGCAGCCCCCACAGCTACACCTGCCCTGCCATGACCCCCACATGACAAAGTCCAAAGGTTAACAATGGCCAAACATTAGGCTCGGGTTACCCACCACAACAAGGCCCATGCCTGTGGATCTTGTTCTCCCACTGCGGCCACTGTCTAAACGAGAAACCTCTTCAAAGCCTCCTGGATAAAGTTGTTAAAAAGATCAATCCCAATATCCGATAAATGCACACCATCTGACCGATACAGGCCAGAACAACTATCCCCACCCACTCATGTTTAATCCTAAACCCTCCTTGCTCCTCCCCCCAACCTGACGATTGACCTCTTTAATACCCCTCTTCCAAAGAGGCTGCTCCTTCAACTTAAAATGCGTAAGTATGTCTGACCACCAAAATTGAATAGTTAGCATAATATTCATAACAACACTCAAATCCTTCCTAGCAGCAACCACAAATTCCCTACATGTCCATACCCCCAAATAATTTCCCCAAAATGCAAAAGCAAACTTCCGGTGCCCGATATATCTTCAACAGTCTCTGCAGCATTGGCACCATCCGATCCCAATGCCTTCCACACTCCCCAGACCAACGCACGAGCTTTTGTGAAGCTGCTAGTCCCAGATCTGCTCCGTACAGGCGCTGCATAGCCCTGCAATATGGCCAATGAACAAATGAGTGGCCCACTCCCCAGGCACACCCATAATCGGTTCCACCCTCCCACAGTTCTGTGTGTGTGTTTGTGTATATATCAGAGCTTGTGTTAATGTGTATGTGTCTATATGAGATCTTTGTGTGTGTGTATTGTGTCTGTGGAAAGCTTGAATGTTTGTGTCACAGCCTGTGTTCATGTGTGTGTGACTGTGTGAGAATCTGTGTGTGTGTGTGTGACTGTGTGTGCACCTGTGAGAACCTCTGTATCACATATATATTCTCACAGGCATGCTCACACACACATAATGTGTCTGTGAGAGAGAGAGAGCAAGTGTGTGTGAGAGCATAGGCATGTATATAAAAGATGGAATGTGTGAGAGAGTGAATGTGTCCCATGTATGTGTGTGTGAAGATAAAGTTGGTGTGGCCCTAACTCCCCAATCTCTAGTGCTCCTCTACAGTCCTCCACTCTATCAGCTGAGCTATCTCAAGGTGATTGGAAATCAAAAGATCCCAGGTATGGAGAGCAGAAAATTGTTTTATCCTTATTAGTTTTAACTATTGGGTGTAATTTAATGTTTCTGCTGTTTTGGGGAAATATTAAAACATTTTTATTATTGGATTTTTTTTATTCATCAGATGTTTTGAAATATTTTATTGGTGTTTGGGAAATTTTGGATATTCTATTTGTTAATTGTTTGAAATATTTATTCATTTTATGACTATGATTTTACTATTATGATTTTTTTAAATTTCTTGATTTTATTTTTTAATGTTTTATGAAGAATGGCAATGTTTCTGCTTTTCCATTGTTGCTCTGCTTATAGAGACTGGCTTGTTGTGGATTCCAGTTTAGTTCTTCTCAGCATATTTCTATTTATACTTTCTGATCTCTTTATTCTGTATTTGGTGAGGTATTCTGCTACCATATAATTTATCTGTAGTGATCTATAGCAGTCTGATTTTTGTTCTGTTTTCCTAATAGGAAGTACATTGGTGTTCTAGGGCCTGGTGTAATATGTGCAGTGATACCTTTTCATAGATAAGATTGTTATTGTTTGAGTGCTGGCAGTTAAGGTTGTTTTGGTATGGAAGGTTTACTATATTGTAATGGTAATTCCATTTATTCATGCATTGCTTTCTGGGGACCGAGCCCATACCCAGGATACATTACAAAAAATGCAATTCTATAGCAGTTCCAAGTATCTTTTTTACAGTATTTTCCAGTTGGCACCACAGCAGTGCATGTAAATATAATATGTATGTTGTAAGAGATATTTTGCCTTAGAAGACTGTACTTTTGAATGCTCTTTTTTTCATGTAAAATCTGTTATAAAAATTGTATGTGTGCGTCTGTAGAGGATATGTGTGTGTGTGTGTGTGTGTGTGTGTGCACGCATGCAAGGCTGTAAGGTTTGCTTAAGGTACCTAATACCCTTCCCTTGACCATGGGTTCTGTTTGGGGGGGGTGTCGGTTTTTAAAAATATAGATTCTGCCCTAGCAGATTTGAAGACCATTATTCTAAATTTAAATGCAACTATTATAGGTACGCAAAATCAGATCTCAAAAATTGAACCATCAGTTGTAAATCATGAAGAGAAATTGAGTAAATTAGAGAATAGGTGTATTCAAGTTGAAAAAATTCAGACAGGCCTAATCCAAGGTGAGATGTTAAATAACAGAAAATTAGAAATGATTGAAAATCAAATAAGATATAATAATATAAGACTATTAAACTTCCCAAATGTAAAATTAATATCTCCCTTTGAACAGTTTAAGAACTTTATGAAAGAAAATTTGAAATTGACAGAAGGAGAGATACCAAAGCTTGAGAAAATATATTTTATAGCAATGGGGAGAAAAAGAAATGAGAATAGTTCACAGAAAATACAACAGATATCATCAAGTAATTTAACAACTTTCCTGGAACAGTCTATGACTGAACAAGTTGAATTTAGAAGCACCTTGTGTGTCAAATTTCTGAAGTCTACAGACAGAGATAAGATATTTAAGTTGTGTTTAAAAAATAGAGAAATGTTATTTCTTGGTCAAAAAATCTGGACCTTCCCTGACATTACTAGGACAACTCAAGTCCGTAGAAAAATTTTCCTACAAATGGTTCAGGAAGTGAAGGCAATAGGAGCCTTGTGTACTATATACTACCCATGTAAATGTGTGGTGAAATACCAGCAGGAAAGGTTTGTGTTCTTAGAACCAAGTGAGTTGAGAAGTTTTCTTGATGCAAGATTACCTGTCACTACATCCTAGTCTAAGGTATGTTAGTATAATGCACCTTTATTACTATTTAGATATTTCTGTGATATTGCTCAGAAATGTAATCAACCAGACTCTATTTTCTTTATAACAGGGTATTACCAAGTATATATTATATTGTTTCCTGGTATTGTAAACTCCTGTACCTTTGTTTAGACAAGTGGATATTGCTGTCAATATTGTTTGTAATGATTAATAAAGTATAAATAATAAAAAAATATATATATATAGATTGCTGGAGGGAGCTGGGCTTTTTTTGATGGGCACGGGATAGAGACTGAATGATGCGGGGGGGGGGGGGAAGCACAGTAATTGTTCGCACAGGGCAGTAAAAAAGCAAGCACCGGCCCTGCTTATACTTCACAAAACCAGGGTGGAGGGGCTCTATTAGGGTTTCTGGTATCTTCTAAAATTATTTTTGGGGAATTTGTGTCAAGCCAAGTGCCCCTTTAATGGTGTTTCTGTGCGAAGGGGGCTAGCCGCGTTCTTTTGTCTCGCGGACTTTATCCACGAGATTGACAAACAAGATGATACTGCTGTGATATTTTGTCGGTAAGGGGCAAAATATTACAGGATCACCCAATCCCACAATAAAAACAAATTGCGGCCTAGTGAATTTAGGCTTCTTCAGAAAAATGGGGGAAGAGGGAGAAAAGCAAAAGTTAAACGTAGTGGCATAGCCAGAACTAATTTTTTAGGTGGGCACAAGTTTAACATGGGTGGGCTGTAGGCAAGCAGGTTTGAGACCTACTAGTTGTATTCTTATTGATAAATAATGCCATATACTGCACCTTACATTGTCTTTCTAAATAGTTTGCAACAGCCATTATGCATCATGTGTGAAACTTTAAAACATTTTACCTCAATTATTTCAAGCACTTACCAGAATTAAAAATTCCTTATTAATCTGTATTAATTTATTTTATATTTATTGCAGTTTATAAATGCACAAGTATATCATGTAAAAAGCAAAGAAAAACACACAGATACAATCAATCATGTAATAAAACAAAAATCAATGTATTCTTTCATGAATCCTCTTTGCAGAAAGCCGGAAGTCATCATAACTACAATAAAATATTAATCATCAGAACAGGTGCAGAGCAGAGGTATGACAATTCACATTACAATCAATATGAAAAAAAAATATTCAAATTCTGGTGTCACCTCAACAAAAAATTATCCCTCCACTGCTATTTTGTGAAGTAACACAAACTCCTGCAAAGAAAGAGACATCTAGAACCTTGCCATACCATTCAGTTACAGAACTGACCGTCAGGACTCAAATAAAAGCAACCTTATGAAAAAGCAGCAATGCAAATACTACACCATGCCTAGAACATTAATAGATCACCTACTAGAGTAACAGAACAAGCTGGACTGCTACAGAGAAACTACACACTAGCAGAAATACTGTACTTCAGTCACACATACACAGGATAAATAGAGACCGACCCTTACCTAACATAGAAATGAGACTACAAATTAGAAACAGAAACACACAAACAAAACCAAAATAGAAAGCCTGAGAAACTAGACTCTGAATGGTGAAATACTGAAAGAGCAAAATACAAAAATATAAGAAATACACTTTCCCAAAGATGGCATATTCCAATTTTTTTGTCTGATCTTTGAATTTTTTTAATCAGTTGGTCACAGTTTTTTTCCCCCGTTTTTCCCTTGTCATTCACTTCCTAATTCCTTTTCAGTGTCTCTCTTCTCCTACTGTCGTCCTCCCTCACACACCCACATATACATACACATGCACTTTCTCTTACAGACTCCCTCACACTCACAAGCTCTCACTCTCATATGCTCTCCCCCACACACAAGCTCACATTCTACACACACACACACACGCTCTCACTCTCTCACCACCCCAGGCTCCATTCTTATGCACATATAGACGCACACCCAGGCTCCCATTCTCCCTCACACATACACATTCAAGCTCCCATTTTCACCCACACACACGCAAGGCCTTTTCATTAGGCACAGCCAAAGTCATACTTCCACCACCGTGGGGATGGGAAGGGATCCTGTGGCGGCCTTGCAGCTACGGCCCTCCTTTTTGCCCAGTTCACCACTGCGGGGATGGGATCTCGCGATGACCTTGCTTCTTCTGAGGGCTCCTGTTCGCCATTGCGAGGATGGGATCCTGTAACGGCATTGCTCCAACAGGTCTCTTCCAGTTGAATAGGCCTGAGCCCAAAGTGGGTGGGCCATGGCCCACCCGTGGCATAGCCAGGGGTTAAACAAGACCCAATTCCTCACTTCCCAAAAAACTCTCAAAAATAAAATTAAAACATAGCATTTGCTAAGTTGTACAGCAAATAGACCTAAACATAGCACAACAGTGAAACATCTTTGCTATTGCTCCTCTATTTTAAAAATATCTTCTGGGGGTGTTTAGGTCGGGGGAGTAATGCACTCATGCGTGCCTTAATTTTCAAATCTGTGTGTAGCCTTTCTCCCCTGTTTCTCTGCCCACAGAAAAAGGAGGTGCTAAGGATGCTAGAACTTCTCTGCCCTGTGTACCCACCTAAGTGAATTTTCACAGGGAAAAAAACTCTGCTGTGAAAAATTGCCTTAGCTTAGGGCGAACTATTGAAAATCTCCTCCGGGGAGGATAACTTTCAAAGCGATTTATGCAGGTGATATGTATTTTATCCAGGCAAATGGGCAGTCTGAACATTGCTATCTCTCTCGCCTTGACTAAAAGTTGGTGCTGTGTTCAATACTGCACCTACGTTTAGCTGCACTGAGAGGGAGCATTCCTGGGGTGGGGAGGAGGGAAAGGATGCATGCAGATGACATTATCAGACCTTTGCAGGGGCTTTTCTACTTGCAGGAAAAAGCCACTGCAAGTGACCATATGCTCTTCATGCCTGCGGCAAGATTTGAAGTGAAAGCACGCTCCTACTTCAACTGCGAAAATTGGGGTCACAACCTGCGGGTAAAATGTCTGTCTGGTCTTTGTCCCCAGATGGACAGTTTTGATGTTTAAAATTCACACAGTCCATTTTTTGGGAATTCAAAAACATGGTCGGTTTGTCTCTTTCTCAATCTCACTGCAGCGTAGATGTTCAGTAAGCTGCTCAGTGGCAACGTATCCAGCTCAGGACGCCTGTGTCTGCAAGCAGGAGCAGCAGGCATAACCAAACTTAGGCCTAGATTTATCATTTTGGTATAATTTTTGTGAAAATAGCATCCGCGATAAAAAAAAAAAAAAAAAAAAAAAGGTTGTGGTTAGGGGGAGAGAGAGAGAGACTCTTTTTATAAGGCTCTCATATAAGTGAACTAAATATACCACTGTAAGAGGGGCAACTAGTAAGTCAGGATGAGGTTTGGGGGGGCAATTTTACATGCACAGTCAGAAATATGAACAGCACAGTTACCATCAGTAAAGATTTGGAGATTTGGAGCGATGAAAGGTATAAAAAGATGAGATTTGTGCAATATACTCTCGACCTAGCTACTCTCTACATAGCTATCAAGCTAAGTTGAGAGTACAATGTACAAATCTCATCTTTTTTATACCTTTCATCACTCCAAATCTCATAAAATCTTTACTGATGGTAACTGTGCTGTTTGTACCTCCTGACTGTGCATGTCAAACTGTCCCCCAAAACCTAGCACACCACCAAAACCTCACCCTAAGTTCAGAATAAAAAGTTGACTAATATGTGTGCCTCCCCAGAGGCTCTTTCTCTCCCTCCCTCTCCCTGCCCGCATGTAACGTTTAAGTACCTCTCATTTTCATTTACTCTGCCCAAACTCCTCCCGAACTCCCTCTTGGTTAAATTTTTCAAGTTTGTGTACGCATCTCACGATACGTTATTTATCGCATGCGTTCTGGCGTTATCGCGGGCATTGGGGCCTTAACACCCGCTATAAGGGCCCTAAACCAATTTGAAAAATGCCCCCCTTAGCCAGCTAACCCTGAAAATTCATCGTAGCTGACTGCTCCTCCTCCACTCCATTCATACTTCCAGGAACTCCTACGTTACAAGTGGCTGTGAAGAGCAGCCTGTACTGAGCCATCCTCCGGGAGCTTAATTTTCAAAATGCTGGCTCCGGCTGCCTGGCTCCATCGTTGGGCGGTCACAGTACATCTCCTTAAAACTCTACCCAGTATTCACGGCTTTCCCTTTAGTATCAGCTCCTTAGACTCCCAAAACCCTTTTCCTGCTTCTCCTTTCCTTCACTTTTATGTCTTTCTCCCTTTTCCTCCCTCTTTCCCAGAGCCAGATGTGAAAGACATAATGAGAGGAGAAACTGTCCATGCTGGCTCCGGGATGAGGATCACCCGTTAAGCAAGAGATTGTGTATAATGGGTTCCTGATGAGAACCAGAAGTCAAGGGCCACTAACCGGTCGGGTTTGCAGGATATTCATGCAGATCTATCTCATGCATATTCATTAGGGATATTCTGAAAGCCTGACTCTGATTTTCAAGGTCCGATGAGAGCTGGATGCGTAGGAGTAAGGAGACCAGGCTGTGGTTAATGGAACCCTGATGGGAAGCAGATAGTAAGGAGGAAGGCTCACTTGATGGCTCCCTGATGAAAGCCAGATAGGAAGCAGTAATTGCTGAGAAAGATGAAAACAAAAAACCCAGCTAATTTAATCATCAGTCTCTTCTCTTCCCTGGACTTGTGATTTCATTCTAGGCGACAGCAGCGTCTCATGTGGCACCGTAACAAAGTCCAAGAACATGACAGCCACATCATCCTGTAATCGCACCGCCTCCCCTCCACCCACAGGATTTGCTCACCTGTCTGAGAGCAGGATCAGCAGTCTGACAAGAGATTGTGGTGGCATTGCCCTCTGACCTGAGATGTGTCCTCAGCCTTATCTCTCCCCGGGGGACTGCCCTCTCCCAGGAGTCATAGCCCTGAGCCGACCAAGCCACGCTCTCTTCAGAAACGGGCATTACGTGTGCCCTTTAACATGTTCCAGGGCTTGCGCTGTCAGCTAGGAGTCGCCCCAGATTTAATATGCTGCTTCCCCTACCCATGTTGCCACAGTCCTCTTTACAAAAGTCACTAGCTCCAGTTCATTTTTATTTCATTCCCTTCAACAAGACCTCATTCCTCACTCCTTTCTATCTGGCTGTCATGAGGAAATCCTTACAGATGGCTTCTCGTATTTTTCTTGTTTACTTCCCCATCCGATCCAGCCCATATATCAACCAAATGCAGCAGTCCCCCCCATGACCAAGAGAGAATGGAGAGGATGATGCAGTGTCCTGTGTGCTCTCTGTCTTGCTGCTTGGTGGCTGAGCACTAGCTTTTGCTGTAAGAGCAGGCCCTGGCTCAGAGGGCTACTTGGTGCGTCTGTGTCCTCTCTCGCCGTGTTGAAATCCCATCTAAAGACCCAACTTTTTTGAAGCTGCTTTTAAATCTTAGGCCTGATTGTCTGCTTTTGGCCTCATTAACTAACTTTCTTTTCTTTCTTTCCTTCTTTTAACCAATGTCTTGCTTTATGTCTGTTGCCTTGTATGCTTGTCTTATTAGATTGTAAGCCCTGGTGATTAGAGATTGTCTTTTTTGCATGTTTGTATAGTGCTGCGTATGTCTTGTAGCGCTATAAAATGTTTAGTAGTAGAGGTAGTACCTCGGCAGCAGTTCTCAAGTCCGTGTATACTATTTTCTATAAGGGATCCACCAATAACAGGCTTTAGCATCTAGTGCCCAAGGATTTGAAGCACAGTCTTTGCCGACGCTGCTCCAGGTCCAATGGAAAGTTGATTTGTATAATGTAAAGTCCGATTTATGAACTGGCCCTGACTGTACAGAAGCCACTGCACCCTTCTGATGTGGTAAATTTCACATCCATCACTGCTGTTGGGGGTTTTTTTTTTGTTAGCAGGGGAAGGGAGAAGGGTGCAAGGCTAGAGACAGGGAGGGGAAAGGAGGAGAGAGGCACAGGGTAGAGAAAAGAAGGGGGAGGAAGAGAGAAGGGACAGAGAGGCACAGAGAGGAAGGGAAGATGGCGCACAGCAGCCAGGAGAAATTAGTGATTGACCTAGAAAGGGACAAGAGCAATGTAATATCAGCGACTGACCAGCAGTGCCGTGGTATCTATCACCTACCCTGAAAGGGACAGAAGCAAACCGATATCAGGGGCTGGTCCCCGAAGAGACACAGGAAAAGAGTGAGATCAATGCTGCTCACAGCCAAAGACAGCAGCAAAGTGACGTTCGTGACTGACTCATAGGCATCAGAATGGGGTAGGTAGGCTGCCTGAGCCGAGGCCCAACCAGCTTTTCCCACGGCAGCGGCGTATGTGCTAAGAAGTTAAGCGCTTCGCCTCTGGTGTCTGTCTCTGTGCGCAACTGCAGCGGGAGCACAAGTGAGGGGATAGCAGGTGCTGTACATGCACAGGGCTGCTGCCGCCGCCTCCTCCCTGCAGCACCGGCCAGAGGAGAGAGCCGGGGGTTCTGCCGTCTCCCACTGCTATCGTGTCTGCCATTAGGGCCGGAGAGCCATCACCACCTGCTTCCCCCCCCAAACCCGCTTCTTGCCCTCTTTGCCTCTACCTTTCTGGAGACGATGAGAGATCTCTGCCGCTGCACTGCGGAAGATAAGGAGGAGGCGGGGCATAGACTGGGCTGGGAACCGGGGGGAGGGAAACGTGAATGGTGGTGGGGAGAGAGGGGTGAAGAGGACAGAGGGAGTCAAGGAGCTGATAGGGAGGAGAAGGGATGAAGGAGCTGCTGAATGAGAAGGGGGATCAAGGGCCACTGAAGCAGGGAGGGGTGAGAGGAGAGAGAGGGGGCTTAGGGAGGGGGGGGAGGCTAAACAGATTACAGCTCTTTAGCTTGGAAAAGAGACAACTTTTAGGCAGCACTGAGGAGGACTAGGGGACACTCCATGGAACTAGGTATTCATAGGCGCACCATCAAGCTATGGAATCTGTTGCCAGAGGATGTGGTCAAGACAACTAACATAGTAGAAAAGGAAAAGTCTATAAACAGTTATTAACCAGAAAGACTTGTTCTTATGGGAAAGCCAGCGCTTATCTCTGGGAGTGAGATAGAAGAAATAGAACAACTAATGGTGATCTTCTGGGTACTCGTCACCCACACTGGCCACCATCACAGACAGGATGCCGGGCTTGATGGACCTTGGTCTGACCCAGCATGGCACTTCTTATGGACATGGCAGTGCTATCTGATAATGTGCCAGTCGGGTTCCCAACCTCCACCAGCCGGAAGAGGACTGGCGCGCTGGCAGGCTCCCCATCTTGTCAGCAGAAGAATAACTGCCCTCGGTGTGAGGAAAAAGAGCGGGGGAAGGGGGCTGCGTGAGCGAGAAGAGGAAAGTGTGGACAGAAGAAAGAAACACAGGGGTAGATTTTAAAAGGGTTACGTGCATAAGTTATGCGCGTAACCCTTTCAAAACCCCTCTGCGCGCGCTGCTGAGCCTATTTTGCATAGGCTCAGCGGCGCGCGCAAGCCCCGGGACGCACGTAAGTCCCGGGGCTTTGCTAGGGGGGGCGTGTCGGGGGCAGCGCGATGTTCGGGGCATTCCGGGGGCATTTCAGGGGCGTGGCCGAGGCCTCCGAAATCACTCCCGGGCCGGGGAATCGCGCAGCAGTGGCCGATCAGCGTGCGCAAGTTACGCCTGCCTGGAGCAGGCGTAACTTTCACGATAAAGGTAGGGGGGATGTAGATAGGGCTGGGGGGGTGGGTTAGGTAGGGGAAGGGAGGGGAAGGTGGGGGGAGGCCGAAGGAAAGTTCCCTCCGAGGCCGCTCCGAGGGAACGGGCCTCGGAGGGAACGGGCAGCACGCAGGGCTCGTCGCGCGCAAGGTGAACAAATCTGCACCCCCTTTCGCGCGCCGACCCCGGATTTTAAAAGATACACGCCGCTACGCGCGTATCTATTGAAATCCAGCGTATTTTTGTTTGTGCCTGGTGCGCGAACAAAAGTACGCGCTCGCACTTTTTTTTTAAATGTATCCCTCAGTGTTTTGCTTGCTGCTGTGGGGCATTTCCCCTGTCTCCTGTAGAACAGTGAGAGAAAATGGAGCAGGGCCGGCTGCTGCAGGAAGGCTGCCTCAAGGAAGGGGCAGAACGAGTTGTGCCACTGCCATGGCTGTTCAGCAGTAGCAACAGATGAAGGAGACTCCAGGTACTGCTGCTGCTGCTCGGAGAAGCCTCAGAGAGACACCAAGATGTGGCCAGGAGCTCTGGGAAGCTGCCACCACCAGAATGGAGCAGGAGACCATAAGATTTGCATTACTGGGTCAGACCAAAGGTCCATCAACCCCAACATCATGTTTCAAATGGTGGCCAATCCAGATAAGTACCTGGCAGGATCCCAAAAGGTAAATAGATTCCATGCTGCTTATCCCAGGGATAAGCACTGGTATTACCCCAAGTCCAGCTTATTAATGGTTTATGGACTTTTCCTTTAGAACTTGCCCAAACCTTTTTTTAGATCCAGTTACACCAACCATTTTCACCACATCCTCTACCAATGAATTCCAGAGCTTAATTATGCACTGAATGAAAAAATATTTTCTTCTATTTGTTTTAAATGTACCACTTAGTAACTTCATTTCATGTCCCCTAGTCTTTGTACTTTTTGAAAGAACAAACAACTAGTTTGTGTTTACCCAGTCCATTCCACTCATTATTTTATAGACCTCTATCATATCTCCCCTCAGCCATCTCTTATCCAAACTGAAAAGCCCTAACTTCTTTAGCCTTTCCTCATAGGGGAACTGATACATACTTTTTATCATTTTGGTCACCCTTCTCTGTACCTGTTCTAATTCTGCTATATCATTTTTGAGATGTGGTGACCAAATTGCACACAATTCTCAAGATGAGGTTGCACCATGGAGCAATACAAAGGCATTATGATATTCTCTATTTTGTTCTCCATTCCTTTCCTAATAATTTCCAGCATTCTCTTTGCTTTCTTGGCTGCCGACACACACTGAGCAGAGGATTTCATCCATGATGACGCCTAGATTCTTTTACTGAATGGCGTCTCCTAATGTGGAACTTTGCATCGTGTGGCTATAATTTGGGTCGCTCTTCCCTACGTGCATCACTTTGCACTTGTCCATATTAATCGTCAACTGCCATCTGTGTGCCTTGTCTCCCACTCTTTCAACATCTTCTTGCAATTTCTCCCAATCATTTTGTGATTTAACAACTTTGAATAATTTTGTGTCCTCTGCAGATTTGATCTCTTTCACTCATCAGAAACCATTGTAAGGATAGTAAATATTTGTTAGGAAAGAAAATAAGAGAAAAAGAAATGACCAGCATAGTTCTTGAAAGAAGTAGCTAAAAAAGCAAGGGCAAAACGATTAGCATTCAATAGGTACGAAGGTTCTGAGAAATAAGACAAGGACGAATAGAAAGACGAGGGAAGCAGGGAAAGCTTTTCAAGACAGCAAATGTATTATTAATATTTTGTCATGTAATATAGTACCTTAAATCAGAATGCTTTGGCGCAAATTATATACAGGTACAACGAGTCCCTGCCCCAGAAAGCTTACAATGTTAGCCAGGACCAGCGCAACCCACTGTGAAAACTGTTTCCCATTCCATTATTGGAACCACTATACCAGGGGTGGTCAATGCTGGTCCTTGAGCCACAAACATGCCTGGTTTTCAGGATATCAATAATGAGTATGCATGAGTGAGATTTGCAAGCATGCCTCCATTGTATGCAAATCTGTCTCATGCATATTCATTGTGGATATCCTGAAAACCTGACCTATTTGTGACTTTTGAGGACCAGTGTTGGCCACCTCCGCACTAGTCCAGCCTATAAGAGTAAAACAGAAAACTAAGGCAGTAAAGAAAAGTAACAAAACTATAAGTTAGTGAAAAGAGGAAGTGCAAGAGTGGAATTTTGACTAAGGCATGAAAATGAGGAACATCTGGAGAGTGACAAGGAATAAGCAGAAATACTGGACAAATATCTTTGTTTACCATATCGTGAAGATGATGAAGGACCACAGATAAATGTCAAGAGTACAAATGATAGAGAGGTAGAAGCACTTCATTTAGAGAAGAGAGTCTGTATGGAACTAGAAAACCTGAACATGGACAAGGCAGTAGAGGCCCAGATGGACTACATCAGATATGTTCTGGCATCTCCACTGGCAGGTCTCTTGAATCTTTGTTTTGTGATGAGTCTCTTGCCAACCAATCAGCTCTTGAACCAGTTGCCAAGTAATGTGACAACCACACTGCCAGGCAATGTCAGCCACATACACAATCTTTCAGACACAAACACCCACACACACTCTTTCAGACATCCACATTGAGTCTGAGAGAGGCTGTGAGTGGGTGTCTCTGCTACGAAGTCACACACCCACTCACATACACACTTGCTCTCAGTGTATGGGCGTGTCATGGAGAGAGAGAGTGTGTATGGGTGTCTTTCTGTGTCTGACAGGAGATGGCAGTTGGCTCACCCCATCCGTTTTTGTGATTGGAGCTTGCCTCCACTTCTCCGTGTTCCCATCGCCATTCCAGCGCATTCCCACTGAGTCTGCCGCTTTTATGGTTCCCCGGGCTCTGCAATGCCTGCCTACTCCAGGGGAAGGGCAGGGAGACCAGAGTATGTCTGTTCCTCCAGGGCTGGAGACTGGAAAGAGCCACAGGACCCAAAGCGGTACAGCTCCAGAATCCTGCTTTCTCACGTGGATCCAGTGCAGCCAGGGAGAGTGCAAGGGTGTTAGGCATCATAGTTAAACCTTACAGCCTTGCACCCTTGTGGAGGAGAAGTCCATTAACACCTATTAATCAAGCTGACTTAGGGAATGGCCTCTGCTATTACTGGCATCAGTAACATGGGATCTTCTTGGTGTTTGGGTACTTGCCAGGTTCATGTGGCCTGGCTTGGCCTCTGTTGGAAACAGGATGCTGGGCTTGATGGACCCTTGGTCTGACCCAACATGGCAATTTCTTATGTTCTTTCTTATGTTCTTAAAAAATCATGCATTTATAACTGTTTTTACATGGAAAAGGACATTTCAAAGTACAGTCTTATGAGGTAAAAGTCTCACTTACAAACATGTACATTATATTTACATGCACTGCTGTGGTGCCAACCAGAAAACCCTGCAAAATAAATATTAAAGAGACACTTGGATCTCATATTGCATTAAGCCTATTGTAACATGTTGGGTGTGGTATCGACCTTCAGAAAGCCTTGGGTAAACTGAATAACAATTAAAATATAGAAAAGCTCCAATACTAAAACAGCAATATCATCCAGCGTTCAAACAGTGACAAACCTACCTATGAAAAGGCAATGCTACAAATACTACACCAGGCTCTAAAACACCAATTTGGAAACCAGAACAAGTTAAGCTACTACAGGTCCCTATACAGAAACTACATGCCAGCAGAATACCTCACCTCTGTCACACATGCAGAACACAGATCTACCCTCACCAGATACAGAATAAAGAGACCATAAAGTATAAATAGAAATGTGCAGGAAAAAACTGAATTGGAAACTGCAACAAGCTAGATCCTGTATGCAGTACAATAATGGAAAAAGAGAAACATTACCATTCTTCATAAAATATCAAATAATGAAATCAGTAAAAGTAAATCCATACTAATAAAAAGAATACATATTTCAAAACAGCTGAACATCCAATATTTAAACTCATATAAAACTTTTAAAAAATTCCCCAAAAACCAATACAATATATTTAAATAGCAGACACATCAGATAATACCCAATAATTTAAACCAATAAGAATTTTAAAAATCCCCCGCTTTCTAAACTTTCCAGTCACCCTGAGATTGCTCTGGATTAGTGGGAGTGAGGGAACACACAAACTTTCTCTTCCCTCACACACACACTGACACCTACACACACACACACTCACACACTCACTCACACTCTCTCACACCCACTGACACACACACACACACTCACACTCCCTCACACCCACTGACACACACATACTCACACTCCCTCACACCCACTCACACACACACACACACACAATTTCTCACACTCTTTGACACATACACACACACACACACACACACACACACACACACACACATGCTCAGTCACACATCCCTGGCACACACACACATGCATACTCCCTCCCACACTCCCACTCTCTCTTTTCCCCTGCCACCCCCGAATATATTAAAAAAAAAAAATTACACTGGTGGGCAGGAGGGATCCAGGTGTGAGAAGGAGTAGGCAGAAAGGCCCGATGCAGTGGGGGTGGGGTTTTATTTTGCCCCGGCCTCAACATCAGGGGTTCTGTCTACAGAAATCAGTCAGGGGAAGTCAGCTGGCTGCGTAGCAAGGCAAAGAGAGCGACGGAGAGGTGTGAAGGAAGGGCCTTGGGAGCAATTCCCACTGCCGCGGTGGTCAAAGCAGGAGCAGGGAGCAATCCCACAGAGATCAGCAATGCCGTGGAAAAGGGAAAAAAAACCCAAAAAATACAGGCCAATCCACAGCCGAGGAGACATCAAATAAAAGAGAAGTCATGGAACCGCGGCTGCAGCCATGGTAAAGGAAAACCAAAATAAAAACAGAAATGACTGGATGTTCCCCCAGAATAGCTGCGGTGGCCGGGTGTTAATCGCAGTGGCTCCGTGGCATGGGGCAGCTGCGATCAACACCAGTGTCACGTGACAGCCCTGACCGGCCCACTGGGGAATGCCTAAAGCCCCGATAAGCCAATCCGCTCCTGGTGTCAGATCCATAAATAAGCCGAGAAGCCTCTGAGGTGGGTTATAAGATAACTGGGATAGAGCCTGTTTTTGTTTATAGACAACAGAGGGTAGTGGTAAATGGAATTCACTCTGGGAAAAGGGAATTTATCAGGGATCGATCCTGCTCAATCATTTTGAAATCGGTATGAGTACATTCCTATGCGGCTGCAGAAAAGCAGGTGCAAAATCTACAGGCACTTTCATATCTGCAATCCTCGCTGGCCTGCTTTTTCAAAGGAAAACCCTATTGGGAGTTCCCCTTCGAAAATGAGCTTGCAAGCCCACAGGCACAAAGTACCCGCAGACCTGCAGTCTCCCTGGCCATGTTCAGAATTTGCCCCTAAATGTTTGTTAGGAAAGTACTATACTAAATTCATACTCTCTCTTTTTGCTTATATTTCTCGTTTTGTTTTTTTTTCTTTCCAGGGAAGGCTCCTATGCCCCGACCTGACTACAAGCCTCCAGAACCCAATGGCTGCAGCTCCTACTTCCTTGGTCTGAAGGTACCAGAGAGTGTATGTACTGCTAACACCCATATACCAGCAGAGAACCTGCAAGATTAACCAATCAGAGCCTCATTGCCTGCAAATTTAGACTCCGTACATTCCAGCGACATCCATATGGCTAGCATAGCAACTATGAGATTAACCGAGCCGCGTGCATTTTTAAAGGGGCCCGGCCACGGCCCGGCCACGCGTGTAACTTTTGTTACGCACACAAGTGCCGAACCCAGAGAAAGGGGTGGGGAGGGGCAGGGCTGGGGGCAGCCATTTGCCACTGTGCCGGGGGAAGCGTGCTCCAATGGAGCAGTAAGCAATAAAGCAAAAATAAAAGAACGGTAGGCGAAAGGGTTTAGGGGGTGGGGAGGAGAGGGGGAAAAGGGAGGGAGTATGTGTAGATGGGTAGGGAAGTTCCCTCCCAGTCTGCTCCTTAAATGGTGCCTCATATTTGTGCTTGCATCCCACTGATCCCCAGGAACAGAAGACCCACCGCACCCGTACCCTACAGCTGGGGTTCAGACGGGTTGACTCACAGCTGTACTCTCTGTGTGAACTGGGTGACGTTACACGCTTGCCTTCAGGTAGATCTAATGTGGTAGGACACAGCAAGTCAACCTTCTTTCCCCCGCCCCACTAAAAATGCTTCAAATAATAATTGGTGCATTTTTAGGTTACACATAGTAAGTGTACAGGACAGTGCTAACCGAAAATGAAGCCGGGTCACACTTCACTTCTTACAGCTATAACTTCAAACACTTTAAAACCCAGGAATAAAAGGCAACAAATAAGCAGGTAATCTCTTTGGACTGGCCTAGCTCAATACGTGTGGGACGAGCTTTCAAGCACTATGCTCCCTTCATCAGGACAGGGAAGAAATAGTAGGGATGTGAATCGTTTTAGGACGATTAAAATTATCGTCCGATAATTTTAATATCGTCTTAAACCGTTATGGAACACAATACAATAGAGATTCTAACGATTTATCGTTATAAATCGTTAGAATCGTGAGCCGGCACACTAAAACCCCCTAAAACCCACCCCCGACCCTTTAAATTAAATCCCCCACCCTCCCGAACCCCCCCCCCAATGACTTAAATAACCTGCGGGTCCAGCGGCGGTCCGGAACGGCAGCGGTCCGGAACGGGCTCCTGCTACTGAATCTTGTTGTCTTCAGCCGGTGCCATTTTCCAAAATGGCGCCGAAAAATGGCGGCGGCCATAGACGAACACGATTGGACGGCAGGAGGTCCTTCCGGACCCCCGCTGGACTTTTGGCAAGTCTTGTGGGGGTCAGGAGGCCCCCCCCAAGCTGGCCAAAAGTTCCTGGAGGTCCAGCGGGGGTCAGGGAGCGATTTCCCGCCGCGAATCGTTTTCGTACGGAAAATGGCGCCGGCAGGAGATCGACTGCAGGAGGTCGTTCAGCGAGGCGCCGGAACCCTCGCTGAACGACCTCCTGCAGTCGATCTCCTGCCGGCGCCATTTTCCGTACGAAAACGATTCGCGGCGGGAAATCGCTCCCTGACCCCCGCTGGACCTCCAGGAGCTTTTGGCCAGCTTGGGGGGGCCTCCTGACCCCCACAAGACTTGCCAAAAGTCCAGCGGGGGTCCGGAAGGACCTCCTGCCGTCCAATCGTGTTCGTCTATGGCCGCCGCCATTTTTCGGCGCCATTTTGGAAAATGGCGCCGGCTGAAGACAACAAGATTCAGTAGCAGGAGCCCGTTCCGGACCGCTGCCGTTCCGGACCGCCGCTGGACCCGCAGGTTATTTAAGTCATTTGGGGGGGGGGGTTCGGGAGGGTGGGGGATTTAATTTAAAGGGTCGGGGGTGGGTTTTAGGGGGTTTTAATGTGCCGGTTTTGCGATTTTACGTTTTTTCGATTTTTCACGATTTTTCACGATATTTTACCCCCCCAAACGGCAACAATACGATTCCCTCCCCCTCCCAGCCGAAATCGATCGTTAAGACGATCGAGGACACGATTCACATCCCTAAGAAATAGCACAGTCCACTAGGTTTAATCTATGCAGAATCAGCTAGGCATGAAGTTCTCTGCCCCTGTAAAGGGATGAAGGAGACAGTGACAGTAGCACTTCATGGTTTCAGGGACCCTATGTCTGATAATGGATAACAAAGTTATTAAGCTTTTAAATTCTTTTGCATTTTTCCCTCAGAATATTTGACCATCTTAATTTCAAATGTTTTCCCACCTTCTGAGGTTCTGAAATTCTGTATAAGTACCTTGATTTTGAGGTCATTAAGGGAGTGATCTGAACTACGGAAGAACACAAAATATTAGAAGTTACATTGACCAAATACTTTGGAATGTAACCAAAAGGACTTACTAACATTAACTTTCTTATCCAGTGTCAGACTATAAAGTGCTCCTGTCTCATTGTCTTTGTCTCTTCTGTTGAACCCCACACCATGTCTTTATTGAGCTATAATGTTTAACCTGTAACTTCCTGTAATCTCATGACTGGCTGATTCTATCTTACAGAAACCCTATCAGGCCAATGCAATATCAGTGCACAAAAAGGCGGGCATTCATGATTGAGGGCCTAGCTTTCCTAACATTCACCCATCCACCTCTCCCGGGAGCACAATGCAATAGGGTTATGAGCTGCCACGTAAAAAAAGGAGGCGCTAGGGGCAATTGTGCGTCCCTAGTGTCTCTTCTGCATCGGGTGCCCAGGACACGTGGCTGTCAGTGTGGGTTAGGAAAACGGACGCTCAATACAAGTATCCATTTTCTCCGGCTCCTGGCAGAAAAAACATGTACAATATACATGGCCTGGACCATGTATATTGGGCGTCCAGAAAATTTCTTTTTTCTTTTCAAGATTTTAGTTTTTGCCAATGATGCTTTCAGTGATTCCTCCTATTTTGTATTATGATGATACTAAGAGGAGGAACCATAGAAAGCAGGATTTTTTATTTTTTTTTTGTAGAGCCCTTGATCACAGCAAGCCTTAACACCAGCTCCCAGACTGGTGTTAAATTTGCCACGTTACAATGGGCGCATTGGCTGCGCAGGAATTTTTAAAATTGGGTGGTATTAGCTAATAGTCTCATCTACAGGATGGTTTTGGATGCGCATTTTGGGCACACTGATGCCAGTATTACACTGGGCATAAGTCTAGCACATCCAAAACCCACATTTAACGGGCACACTGATCTCAGCACCCGATATTGCATCGGCCTATATGTAACTGCATGGTTTCTCCTTTGTTTAAAGACAATCTGCAGCTGAATGTTGACCGACTTCTTAGTGCAGGACTTCCCAAACTTTTAACCAAAGTGACCCCATTTTAGACCTTGAAAATGTGCAAGATTCCAAAGGATGACCAAAATTGGCAGCAGTGAGGTCCACCTCCAAAAATTACTCTACTTTGACCCTTGCTGAACTCCAGCTGATCCTCGTCAACCTCCAGAGGCCCTCCTCTCTTAATCCCCAGTCTTTAGCTAATCTCCTTACATCCACCAGCCCTTCTTATCTCCCCAGTCCACCCTTTCTCTCACCTTCTTTTTGCATCCTCCAACTGATCTCTCACACCAAGCCCTTCTTATAACCCCAACTGATCCTCTATCAACCTTCCTTCTCACCTCTCTCTCATTCCCATCCCCTATCACCTCAGTCTCACCTCCTCCTTTCCAACCCTTCTCTTCCAAAACCCCAGCTAATCCCTCTCAAACTCCATCTCTTCTTTTGCATTCTTCATTTGATCTTCTATCCATTACCCCTCTTTCACCCTCCATAGCCAATCCCTTTTCAACTGATCCAAACTTCAAACCCTCCTGCATCTGATCCTTCCCTTTAAACATCCCCAGTGGCAACATTTTCTTTTGGGCCTTGGGTCAAAGGTTGATGATAACTAGTGTGAAGAGAGAGAACAGACTGATGACAGAAGCAACATTTTTCTCTTGGAGAGATTCAGTGGTGGATGAGGAGAGAGAAGCCATGACAATCTTCATAGATCCTTGTACACTCTGTTCTCTCCTCCCCTCATGGCTGAGCCCAAGCCCAATGGTGATCTACAAGCAGCATTAACACTCGTAATGAGTCAGCACACAGTGTGTGAGCTAATGCAAGATCACAGGCCCTTCAGAGGGCCTAGTCCCTCTTCACATAGGGCTTTCTATTACCACTGAAACTCCTGCAAGAATGGGGCCACTGTAGGGAATGTCAGTTGTGTGCTGGTGTGCAGGCCCCATGTTTCCTTCCACTACTAATGCTGCTGTTTCTGGCTTTTGAGGAGCACTGCCATTTGAGGCACTTTTGACCCAAGATGAAGGTTTTGTGATTTAATTTGGGATCCCAACCCACAAGTTGGGGTTGGGATCCCAAGTTGGGAAGCCCTGTCTTAGTGTTTAGAGAGGGTCTATAGGAGAGTAGAGTTCCAATACACACACCATTTAGAGACTGTAGATAACCCTCATTTTAATAACTGATGTAGAGACACCTTGGTCTCCACTAGATAGCCCTAGTCCCCAAGTCATTGGTTACTACATCTACAGAAAGACTATCCCACTCATTACTGCACCTCCCCCAGAGCCTTGCAGGAATGGGAGGTCTTTTATTTATTTATTTATTTATTTTATTTAAAAGTTTTATATACCGCACAATGGGTAGGGAACTATCCGTCTAGGCGGTTTACATAATCACACATACATAATTAAGCAATACATAAATACAAACAAATTAAAAAATTTTGGAATAGACAATTATATTGACAATCATAATGTAATATGGTAAACTTTAATATAAATTGTATGCACAGGTAAAAAGGTGGGTTTTTAATAGTTTCTTAAATTCTGTACGGTTAGCTGTCAGTCGGATGTGTTCTGGGAGTGAGTTCCACAGTATTGGGCCAGCTATAGAGAATGCTCGTTTACGAGTCAGAGCTAAACTAACGGATTTTATTGATGGTACTTCTAAAATGCATTTGTCAAGGGAACGGAGTTGTCTAGTCGGTCTGTAGATTCTTAATAATGAACATAACCAGATAGAGTTAGTATTATAGAGTAGGTTGTATATTGTAGACAAAATTTTATACGTTATACGATATGAAATTGGAAGCCAGTGCAGGTATTGTAAAATAGGGGTGATGTGGTCTCTCCGGGATACATTACATAACATTCAGGCAGTTGTGTTTTGTATTAACTGTAGAGGTTGTATAGTGGATTGAGGTAAGCCAAGGTACAGTGAATTACAATAGTCTAATGAAGATAGGATTAGAGCCTGGGTGATCAATCGGAAATCATTCGGAAGAAGAAGTGGTTTAAGCTTTTTTAACATGTAAATTTTGTAAAAAGATTTTTTTACAATTTCGGATATGTGGTCAGTCATTGTAAGTCTAGAATCTATTACTATACCCAAGTTTTTTGCATGAGGTTTTATGTTAATGGTTTGATTCTGGAAAGTGAAAGTTGATGGTGGTTGATGGATTGAGTCAGGTACAGTTGATAAGTAAATTAATTCTGTTTTATTTGTGTTTAGTTTCCACCTGTTGTGGGAAAGCCATGTTTTTATTGTTTGATAGATATAGATGTAATAGGGAAAAGGTTTTAGTTCAGGAATCTGTAAAAGGTATGGTAAACTGTATATCATCTGCGTAAATTTTAAAGTTAAGGTCTAATCCAACAAGAAGACGGCAAAGAGGTAGTAAATAGAGGTTGAACAATAGAGCTGAAAGTGCAGAGCCTTGTGGTACACCTGTCTTAGTGGAGTACCAGTCAGAATGATAAGGACCTACTGTAATTCTTTCTTTACGATTGGTTAGAAAAGAGGAAAACCATTGTAAGGCAAGACCTGTAATGCCAATCTGCAATAAGGTGGAAAGTTGAATATCATGATAATTCTCCCCCCCCCCCAGGCAATGGGGGGGGGGGAGAATTATCTCATGTGACTAGGAGGCAGTGTAGTTTTTGTTTTGAGGCACGAACAGGCCAGGTTTTCAGGATATCCACAATTAATATCCATGAGATATATTTGCATGCCCTGCCTCCATTGTACGCAAATCTATCTTGTTCATAATCATTGTAGATATCCTGAAAACCTGGCCTGTTTGTGGCTCTTGAGGACCAGAGTTGGCCACCCCTGCACTAATTATATATAGGCCAATTGTAGCGTTCCTGGTCTACATTTATAAGCCATGTAATTAAATCTAACAAATAAGTATTTTACCTGATGGTAATCTGATTTTCAGAAGAGGTTTAGAAGACGTGACTGACTTGAAGTATGAGAAGCTTTGAATTGTTCATGCATAATGAAATCCAATCAGCAAACCTTATATAAGATTCTCTACCAAACATATTTCACCTCCGCATGACTACACAGAATCTGGTCAGAGACTCTCGCTACATGCCAGAGGGGCAGTGATGAGATGGGCACATTTAGATGTATGTGGTGGGATTGTCTGTAGTTTCAGTTGTACTGTGGAGAATATTTTTTTTTGACATTTGCTTACCTGCACCACACGCTCACTGGATTACACATTAGCCCTTTTGGGCATTGTACTTTACACATCGTACTATGTTAATCAGGAAAACTGTTCACCAACTCCGGTTAGCAGCTTGGCTCATGATTGCTTCCTGCTGAAAATATATTTTCCTCACCCAGCTGTCAAATCGGCTCAGAAAGAATTGGGATTTATTGTCAGGGCGGGTGCATTTCCATGGAGTGGCAGTTCGCAGCTGAGCTAGCAGGTGGAGTGGAGTGCATGGCTTATCCTCCCCTCCTCCTCCCTGGTTGGCAGGAAGAGCAGGATACAGACCTGCAACCCAACTTGTCTTCCCATCCCTGTTCAAGCACCCACTTCACCCTCAGAGCTGGCACTTATGCCCCTAAATGGATCCTAATCTCATTATTAGTCAAACCCAAACCTTGGAATTAAGGAGAGACATTCTCACACAGATTGATGGGTGCAATCGAGTTGAAATTAATTTACAGTGGAAATCACAGGATACTGACAAAATCTAGTATGAGTCAACAAAAAAAACCAGTAGTCACGGGTTTCACACAAAGAAAACATAATAGACAGACAGAGAATGCAAAATCCACAGTACAGTTCCTTTTAGCAGCTCAAAACTCCATAAGGACAACATTATAGGATTCTAGAGGCGATGCCCAGAAACTGGGAAAACAGTATTTGGTTCATGACCCCTGGCAGGGTGAAGTTTCCACATGAAAATGAGTCTTAATCAAAAGCTGAGTCCTTTGCTCCTTCTGGGATTCCTTGAGGGAGAAACTAGGTAATAGTGCATAGGACCTCTAGTCTCCATGATAGAACAGAGGCCACTTCTGGCTTTTGGCAAACAGGAAGCCTGGACTGGAAGGCTCCCAACAGAACACAAAAGTTCTGGCTGCATTGGTACCTCAGGTTCTTGTGTGCATGTGTCTACTCAGCCAAAAAAAAATCATATCTATATATATAGATAGAGTAGACATGCTGGAAGGAGTAGAGAGAATGAGATGTGATTTAAGGAAACTTGAACGTGGTCGAAGATATGGCAGCTGGGATTCAATGCCAAGAAGTGCAGAGTCGTGCATCCGGGGTGTGGTAATCCAAAAGAGCTGGTCATCTTGGGGGGATGAAGGGCTGTTGTGCACGGAGCAAGAGAGGAACCTTGGGATAATTTATTTATTTATTTAAAATTTTTATATACCGACATTCATCCAGGATATCATATCGGTTCACATTGTAACGCAAAAACAAACGCACGGCATGGCGCTTTACATTGAACAGTAAAAAACATGATAACAAGGCATTAACGAGAGGGGGGAACAATAATATGGGAAGTTTTGCAATAAAATTATATACAAGAATTGCAATTATATACATATGTACAAAAGAAAGAAAACTATGAGGTTAATTTTAATCAGGCTAGGAGATAAGATGGGGAAGAGAAGGGAGGAGAGCAAGGAAAGAGGGGGGCAGAGAGAAAGAAAAGAAGGTGGGGGAGAAAAGGGAGGGGAGAGTGGGGCGGAAGAAAGGGAAACAGGGGAGGAGTGTGGAGAGTGGGAACAGTGGTGAGGTATAGTGAAAAATTAAGTGTATGCTTTTGCAAAGAGCCAGGTCTTGAGCTTCCGCTTGAAAGATTTGAGGCATTCTTCTTCTAATAGTGTCTAGTGATCTGAAGATGGCGAAGCAATGTGATATGGAGATAGCTAAAGCCAGGCTCATTCTCATCCCCCTCTAGAGGAAGCTCCGAACCTCACATTTTGTTAAAGGAGGTACACCACTCATGATTTTATAAACCTCTATCATATCCCCTCTTAGTTATGTCTTCAAGCTGAAGAGGCCTACTATATTTGCTGTGCTTATACAAAGGATGTAGCAGTCTTCTAAAGCAAATATGTATTAAGGCTGAAATCCCCTTTAATATATGGCTCTCCGCTTCAACGGCAGGAGAGAAGAAAAACAACCAATAGGGGCTGTATGACATAGTCTGGGTAAAGGGAATAAACATGGGTGTAGCTTGCTTATTGCAGCGGTTACTACCCCTACTACCCCTAACTAATCAAGCTAGGTATTTCACTTGGATGCAGCTCCATCACTGCTCTCTACATTAATGGTGGGGGTGGAAGGGAAATAGAACCAAGAGTTAAGAGAAAAAGATAAGTATGAGAGAAAAAAATGTGTGAAGCTTGCTGGGCAGACTAGATGGGCCATTTGGTCTTCTTCTGCCGTCATTTCTATGTTTCTATGTTTCTATGTTTCTATTATAAACTGGAACAGGAAACATTATTATAAGGGTTGAATATATTTCTAGAGAATTCCCCATAGACATTCCTATATAAAACATACCAACTCAAGCAGGAAACAGTTCATTGACATGAATCATAAAGTACTAACCAATGGTAGACAGAGACAATGAGAGAGACAAAACAAGAATGTAAGCAACATGGAAGAGAACTAGAGGACAAGAAGCCCATGGTTTAGCCAAAGCTAGCAGTCTCATATTGTTAACTACAAACTCAATCGTAAGGGACAGGCTAAGCCAATTATGGATTTAATCCATTGCATCTATGGGCATGTAGAGAAATTGGAACTACAATAGGATAAAACCAGGATTGACTTAACATTCCTCTTAAGACACCGAGCTTTATGGCAAGTCTAGTGCGCTGCTTTTGAATGTGCAGTGTGGGTGTAGCCAGTAGACAGGCTGTCAAAGGTTACCTGCCAATGGACACTTTCACTGACGGCCGCATCTCTCATTTTTCCTCTTTTAGCTGGACCTGGGCATCCCTGCCATGACCAAGTGTTGTAATCAGCTGGATATCTGTTATGACACCTGCGGATCCAATAAGTATCGCTGTGATGCCAAGTTTCGCTGGTGTCTTCACTCTATCTGCTCCGATCTCAAGAAGAGCCTTGGATTTGTCTCCAAGGTTGAAGGTCAGTTCCTCCCCTGTAACCCAGGAGGGAAGTGAGAGGAGGGGGCTGGGATAGTCTGTATCAGGGATTATTTATTACTTGTTAATGTATATAGGAAGTAATTTTCAAACAGCCTGCCTACATTAGATGGCAAAAACATATGTAAGTTAAACCAATTTTCAAAGCAGACTTATGCGAGTAAGTCCACATTGAAAAGTATCCCACCAAAATTATCCACACACCATTACACACAATTTTCTGGAAATATTCCATGCATAATTTTGAAAATGGAAAAATATGCGTGTAAGTGCAAACCCCTCCTCAAATTTGCTGCAAGGAACGCCTCTGCTCATTCCTGATAAACGTATTCATGAACAGGAAGTACATGTTTTGCATACAGAAATAAAAACAACTGAAAGCTGCTAGTCAACAAGTGTCATGTTATATTACTTAGCAAGCAACATACAACGGAGAAAGGAAGTAGAAAACTATGAAATATAACAATCAGCCATAAGGTAGCATCAATTTATAAATTAACATCGGTAACATCTCCCTTTTTTTTGTCCAGTCATGTACACAACCTTCTATTGTGTAAAATGTCCTTTGTATAGAACAGCATTTTATGTGCTGATTTCATCCCTGAATCACCAATATTTTCTTATGGTAGCTGGTACTTCCTCCTCCTTCTCTGGCCAACTATTCAGAACCACAGACTTCAGTGCCTGCAAGGTCTCTTCTCCTGCAGTATACTTTATGATCTGATCCAGCCTCTGGTCAGTGTCAATCAGATAATCTGATTTGTGCAATTTATGTTTGTTCCTGCTGCTGCCAACAAACACCGAAATGTTCAGGCCTTGCACCGAACTGCTGATCCTGTTCTGGTGTAGCTCTGCTATGTGTATCTTATTGGCTTTTATTATCTCAAACTCAAGCTCATTAGGATGTCCACTTATGCTGCATTGTGTATGAAAAAGTTCCAAGGACATCATGAGTTTTCTTGAATATAGCTTCAGTTTGGTGTACTCCACTGTCGTTGTGCCCTTGGTACCAACCTCATCTTGTCGTTCAGACATGTCACCCCAGAGTCTAGCTGATAGGATTGTAGAATACCTTTTATTGAGATTCACCCTTTTATTTAACCTCTCATTCTGTGTGACAATGCTTGAGCAATAGAGTGAATATAGGATGAAATTAAGTATTCTTTGCCCCGAATTGTATTCTGTTGTTTTTGTCTTGTGTACTGAATTTTAGTTTCATTTGCTTATGAATGTCTTATTTTTCTAAGCTTCTCAGAGTGGTAGATATTGTGGCAGTTCTCAAATTTTCGTGAGCAACATAGTGGAAGGATTGTTGGGAAAGGTTTGTCTTTTTGCCATACCAAAATCTGCAACAGGACAGACAACCAGGAAGGTGTGGAAAACATACGGAGGGATCTATTGAAGCTCAAGGAATGGTCTAGGGTCTGGCAGCTAAGATGAAATGCTAAAAAAATGCAGAGTAATGCATTTAGAATGCAAAAACCCAAAGGGAGAGATACAGTATTGAAAGTAAAAATTCTTCTAAGCATGAAAGAAGAGCAGGATCTGGGGGTGATTGTATCTGATGATCTTAAGGTGGTCAAACAGGTGGATAAAACGACAAGAGAAGGCAGAAAGATGCTTGGCTGCATAGGGAAAGGAATGGTTAGCAGACAAAGGGGTAGATTTTAAAACCCCTGCGTGCGTAAATCCTCCCGGATATACGCGCGCAGGGCATTCGCACGCCGGCGCGCCTATTTTGCATAGGCCGCCAGCGCGCACAAAGCCCCGGGACGCGCATAAGTCCCAGGGCTTCCTAAAAGGGGCGGGAGGGGGCGGGTCCGGAGCAGGGGGTGGGTCCGGGGCGTGGCGACGGTTTGGGGGCGGACCAGGAGGGCAGTCCCGAGTCCCCCGGCACTGCGGCCTGTGCCGGGGGATGCCGGGGTGGCGCGCACAAGTTACGCCTGCTTCAAGCAGGCATAACTTGCCCAACAAAGGTAGGGGGGGGATTTAGGTAGGGCTGGGGGGTGGGGTAGATAGGAGAAAGGAGGGGAGGGAATGGAGGCAGGCTGCGCGGCTCGGTGCGCGCAGGCTGCCGATTTTGCGCAGCCTTGTGCGCACCAACCCCGGATTTTATAAGATACGCGCGTATCTTATAAAATCTGGTGTACTTTTGTTCACGCGCGCGTATATTTTGAAGATCTACCTCAGCGGGAGGTGATATTGCCTTTGTATAGGTCTCTGGTGAGACGTCATTTGGAATACTGTGTACAAATCTAGAGACCACACCTCCAAAAGGATATTAACCAGTTGGAGTTGATCCAGACAGTGGCTACTAAAATGATCAGTGGTCTTTATTCTAAAGCATATGGGGATAGACTTAAAAATCTAAACATGTGCCCTAGAGGAAAGACAAGATAGGGGAGATTTGATAGATATTTAAATATTTTTGAAAGTTTCCATGCACAGGATGCAAGTCACTTTCAATGTAAAGGAGGCTCTAGAACATGGGAAGTGGGTGAAAGGGACTCAGGAGTAATCTTAGGAAATATTTCTTTACAGAGAGGGTAGTAGATATGGTTGGTTGGATGACAGGTAGATGTATACATATAGGGCTGCTTTGAAGGGTCAGGATTTGGGTTATCTCCAATAGAGAGGAGGAGGAAGAGGTAAGATAACACTGATGATGATGAGATAATCTCAGAGATGGTGATGACTGGATGAATAGGAGAAGGTGTTGAAGCTCAAGAGCTGTAGACAGGGCAGAAGAGAAGACAGAGAGGTGTGTAATGTCAAAGACGAGGGCAGCGGGTTCCAAGTTTGAAGACAGTTGTAGTGGAGAATAAGACAGGGAGCGGTAAGAATAATGAAATGGAGCCATGGGAAATGTGTTTAAGGAAGGAGCTCTGAATCTTGGCTCTTGCCTGAAGCTGTCTGCAGGTGGTTTATCAAAGAAACATGATGACAGAAAAAGACCTGTATGGCCTTTCCAGTTTGCCCATCCACCTTACAGGGAACAGGGATGATGCAGACTACACAGTGACAGCTTGTCCTGTACTCCAAAATCCCTTATTACAGATCTGACCGCATGCATACCAGTAACACAGAAAGGTGCGCACAGTGGCTTCATGCCAAAAAGGCAGGGGGCCATGCCATAGGGTAAATGTGATGCATGGAAATGTCCCTTTGACTTGCCTCCCTCCTTCCTTAATTTGCTTCCCTGTTGCATCCCCTCCCCCTGGTACTTCAGTCTGAGATGCCGCGGGCTCAAACATCAGGACTGGCCCAACGTCTCCCTGCTTGAACACTGTCACCTAGCGGCTCTGATCATTGCAGTCAGTGTATTCCGCCATGAGGTGACTGAGAGTGAGAGAGAAGGTAACGGAGATAAAGCAGGATTATTAAACAGTGTAAACGATGGCACTGCTAACCGGCTTCCTCCTTTCTGCCATGCAGCCTGTGAATCCATCGCTGATACTGTCTTCAATACCGTGTGGACGTTGGGCTGCAGGCCCTTCATGAACAGCCAGAGATCGTCGTGTGTTTGCAATGAGGAGGAGCGGGATGAGCTGTGAGGAGGAGGAGAGAGCTCCTGCCAGCACCTGTGCGAGGGACAGCCCGCAAACTCTTCCTCCGTCTTTCAACCTGCAGACCTGTTCAAGCACTGGGTGGGGCCCGACCCAAGCAAGACACGGCACGGTGGGACTTATCTAACTCTGTGCCAGAGTCTTACGGCTGCTGTTTTACAAAAGATACAGCTATGTCCTGGCTGGCTGACCCTCCGTTTGAGCATGCATTGTTTCCTCTTTATTATCTGGACAAAAACTGGGGACAAAAGCTATGTCTGTTCCAGAATGACCTGTCTACTGAGGACAGCAGGACACTGATAGGTGAATTCTGTCTGCACTTGCAACCCATGAGATGGCTTTTTCAGCCATCTATACAGTTAACTCCTTTGACTTTTCTTCCCCCCCCCCCCCCCCCCAATCTGTTTTACAGAAGGTCTGTGATTTCTAGATAATGATGTGCTCCAATGAATTCTCTGTATCTAGATCACTAACCTTATCTCCAATTTTCTCAATTAAGAACATCTTTATATTAAAAGAAAAATGTTATCTATACCTGATTGTTTCTTGACTATGTATTCCTCTTTTGGTCTTATTCTTAGGTCTCTTTAAAACTGAGGCTAATATATTCATATCTCATGTGGGAAAACAGGTGTTGAGCTGTGTGAAATAGGGTTTGAAAATTGTCCTCTGGGAACAACTAAAAGTACGCATGCTGAATGACTGTGTGTCTACTTTTAGCTGCACCAGAAGTGGGTGGCTCTAGAGATGGGGTTGGGGGCAGGCATGGAGTAAACACAGGAAAGTAAGAACATAAGAAATTTCCATGCTGGATCAGACCAAGGGTCCATCGAGCCCAGCAACCTGTTTCCAACAGAGGCCAAACCAGGCTACAAGAACCTGGCAAGTACCCAAAAACTAAGAAGATCCCAAGCTACTGATGCCAGTAATAGCAGAGGCCATTCCCTAGGTCAACTTGATTAATAGCAGTTAATGGACTTCTCCTTCAAGAACTTATCCAAATCTTTTTTAAACCCAGCTACACTAACTGCACTAACCACATCCTTTGGCAACAAATTCCAGAGCTTTATTGTGCATTGAGTGAAAAAGAATTTTCTCTGATTAATCTTAAATGTGCTTCTTGCTAACTTCATGGAGTGCCCCCTAGTCTTTCTATTATCCGAAAGTGTAAATAACCGATTCATATCTACTCATTCAAGACCTCTCATGATTTTAAAGACCTCTATCATATCCCCCCTCAGCCATCTCTTCTCCAAGCTAAACAGCCCTAACCTCTTCAGCCTTTCCTCATAGGAAAGCTGTTCCATCCCCTTTATCATTTTGGTTGCCCTTTTCTGCAATGTACTGGCATTTTTTTTTAACTGTGTTGTAGTAGCCAGCCCGAATTTTCACCTTTGAACATTAGCTTAAAGCAGTGATGGCGAACTCCAGTCCTCAAGTGCCACAAACAAGCCAGGTTTTTCAGATATCTATAATGAATATGCATGAGAGAGATTTGCAAGCACTGCCTCCATTGTATGCAAATCTATCTCATGTATATTCATTGTGAATATCCTGAAAGCCTGGCCTGTTTGTGGCACTCGAGGATTGGAGTTCACCATCACTGGCTTAGAGGCACACAGATACAAAGTACCCACTGACCTGCAAACACCCTTTCAGGGTTTATTTCCCTCTAATGGTCTTAAAATTCTCCTTCCCCAATCCCCTAAGACCTTTGTTCAGCTGCCCATGCCTTGTTCATGCTGTGCAGGTATCAGAGTGACATCTGCATGGGGTACAGACCCCAACCCCCCACCCCACTCATTCTCTCATAGCAAATGCATCTACTAATGGCAGAGGATCTCCCACAGTGTTCTCCAGAGTAACAAATTCTAAAAATAATATAATACTGTACTTCTAGCTTTATGAGGCAGAAATTGAATATATGAGCCCCAAACATCTAGAAAATCTTTCTTCTTCCTAGGAGAACCAAACTTGGCTACAAATCTTTTTCATAACAAGTGAGTAGTACCAAGAATTCCTCCACTGGATGACAGATTGGGGATCTGGCAACCTCCAGTTTAATAATATTGACTTCTTTCCCCAATAATAAGGCCTTCCACATCCATAACTTCTGGTTCCTATTTCCCAGTGTAACATTAAGTCAAGTCTTACACACCCATTATTTTCCCCCAGAAACTTTGTATATTAGAATATGACCAGAACAAATGCTCCAGAGTCCCCTCTTCAATACCACATTTAATATACCTGACTAATTATTTTTATAAAAAGGCTCTCTTCTGTGAAAAATATAACCCTATCAGAAATTTGGATTGTGTTTTTCTTAGTAAAATAGTTTCTCTTTTTGGCCTGCAGTTCCTGCATATTTGTTAGCTGTAGTAATTGTTCATGCGTTTCTCTCACTTTCACATAAATCTTCTCAAATTTATCCTTGAGTGCTAATACCACCATTTTGACCATTTTGCCCTACTGGTGGTTCTGAAGCAGTGAGATTAGGCTTCATAGCTGGTCGGCCATTTTGGAATTGCCTGGTTTGGCCTTGTTCTTAATTTTGTGTATCAATTTTGTTGCCATATTTCCAAGAAAAAGTTTCAAAAGTGCTGCAGTTTCTGTACCTGAGGTATAGTCAATACCAGGGTAAATTGTTAATCCCTAAAAAACAGAATTTAGCTACAGAATTTAAGGGGGAAAAAGAGGGATCTCCTGAGCAAGCAAAACCATGCCCACTCTCCCTCACCACATCATGTGATCACCCTTTTATACTTGTATTTTATTAATTCTGTTTTGATCTGCAATGAGGCAGATATTAAATATTTTTGTATGACATATATATGCCTAAAGGTGGTAGCTGAAAGTGTATCTATGAAAACTTGTTCTTCAAAGCGACTTAATTGCTAATACATGCTTTTTGTTGTTTTATATCAACATGATGCATAGTCTTGGTCTTTTCTGGTTATGGAGCATACCAGAAGAGTGATTGCTTTTTAGAACATTAGAACTAAAAGATTCTGGGGACCTCCTAATTTTTGGTCTCCCCCCTTTCTATTTTCCTGTCACCTCTCCCCATCCCATAAGAAGAGAATTTTGGAGCTCATCCTCTTTCCATTGAACAAGAAACTGACAATAATATAATTTTTAAAGATGATATAAACTATTTTGTTTTGAGTTAGGAAATGTTAGTGTACTGTTTGGCTTTGTTTAGTTTATTTTCTGCTAAAATGTAGCACGTGTACTTTATGGCAGTGGTTCTTAACCCAGTTTTTGAGACACACCCAGCCAGTCTGAATTTCAGGTTATCCATAATGAACTTGCATGAGATAGGGCTGTATACAATGGAGGCAGCACATGCAAATCTATTTCTTGCATATTCATTGTGGATATCCTGAAAATCAGACTGGTTATGAGTACCCTGAGAACTGGGTTGAGAACCATTCCTTTTGGGTACCAAAAACTCCTCAGCTAGCCCAGCCTTGATGTATGGCAAAAACTGGACTATAATCTGTGGCCTCCATACTGTCAGACATTGACTCTTTGAATGATACCAGGCCGTCTGCTTGAATGATCTCCTTGTGTCCCTAATGTCCAGAATGGCTTCAAGGAGATACTTGGCCATCAGGGTAGTGTAATTGTTTATACTGATGGTCATCAACCCAGTAGTATAAATAGTTTTACCCCAAGAGTACCATATATTAAATATTTTGTCTAGGGAGATGAGGAATCGGTGGGAGTAAAGAAAAAGATTTTATGTAGCTTGGCTTTACAGGCCATAGACTTAATCAACAGGGATTTCAGGAGAGAGTGATCAAGAAGGAACTGGCAAGTACTTCTGGGAACAGTGTACCCCAGCAGATTTTCATAACTGGGGAATCAGCATATTTGTTGTTTTGATGGGAAGACCAGCAGAACTCTTCTTTGTAGGTTTACTTAAACAGGGATCACATGGTAGGCTGAAACAGAACGTGATCTGAAAATTACTGGTTTAGATCATGCTTGCTAGCTAAAGTTCATTCAGTCTAAAGTTTATGATGCAATTCACATTGGCTCCAGTCCTTGAATTTTTGGTCCCTTGGCCCCATTTTTCTGGGACAAAACTATTTTATGGTAAACAAACAATAAATTCCAGCAAATGTGTCTATGCTATGAAGCAAAAAAATGGTAGAATTCCAATCAATTTACTCCATCTTATTCTAGACAGAGGGCCCAGCCCTGAATGGCCTGGTGAAACGATTATAGGCAACGATTTCCTACATTTACGAAGAGTGAGACTAATCTACTTCTCTTCTCAAAAGCTTCAGAACCTTGATCATTTTAATCTTTTCTAAATCTTCTGAGAAGAAGAGGGCTAGGAAGGCACAAATTGACAAATGCTACACTAGACAAGAGATGAAACATGAAACACTATCAGCAATATGAAGAAGTAGTTGAACCTTATAAGTCTTCATACAGTCTCCCCATCTCAAGACTTCCATTCCTACCTATCTACCTACCCAGAAGGTGGGCTGAAAGGGATATACTGGGGGGTCAAGCAATATAATCCTTTTCACCTGATCTTTGAGTCCATGGAATGAATTCTTGTTTAATATGAGAGGAGTGGAGGAAGAGGGGCTACCCTTGCGAACAGCTGAGTCTAGAGGAAGGAAAAGTTCCCATTTCAGAATCTGTGGAATGAGAATATCCACCAATATAAGCTGATTTTGCTTGAACATAAAAAAATGAATCGCTAGGCCCCAGCTGGTTTTCCCCAGGAACTGCTAATAAACAGTAACAACCCATAGAGAGGAAAGCTCACAAGCCCACAGGGAATCATCAGAAATGTGCAAGATAGCACATAGCTCCCTCGCCTTTTCCCAAGATATTTCTTCAGAAGACAAACTGAACACGTTCACCTCAACCACTGGCCATGGGGATGCACCAGCAACAGCCCAAAAAATCACTACACATTGACAATGGCATAAAAGTGGTTGGTGTCAAAACATAGTCATTGTAGAGGTTGAGAGCTGCGTTTATTTATTTAAAAAATGTATATACTACATATCAAAAATTTCTAGGCAGCTAACAGAAAACATACATAAAATCGTAATAATACAAACATAATACAAAAATAGATAAAAATTAAAACAATATTAATAGTAAATAATAATACACAAACAATAAAAGTCTACCTGGAAATCATGCATAAGATGTTCAAAAGCTCTCAAAAACTATGCACTAACAAAAGGTCAAGTAAACAAGTAAGCCTTAAGCAGTTTTCTAAATATCAGCACATAGATCTCCTCCTTTAAATTAAGAAGGAGAGCATTCCAAAGGAGAGGACCCTGAACATAAAATAACCTCTTGCGTGATTACCTCTAAGCAGATAATTTTCAGAGAAGGTACAGACAATAAAGATTAACTTGAAGACCTTAATCATCGTGAGGGGTGATTAGAATTTCAGGGCAGCATTGAAATTAGGCGGGGCAATTCCATTTAATCCTTTAAACACAAGCATAATAATTTAAAAAGATTTTTATGAGAGGCCTAAGTAAAGTGTGTTGCAATAATCAAGCAGTGATAACATCATAGAATGGATTGTGGTTCTCAAATCTGTTTCACTTAAAAAAGAAAAAAAAAAGGTTGACGCCTGCGCATTAAGGGGTAGATTTTCAAAACGTACGCACGCACGTCCATGTTATAAAATGCTGGGTCAGCGTGCGCAACAGGGGTATAATTTTGCTAAATTGCGCAGCAACGCATCGGGAACTTCTTAACACCCCCCCCCCCCCCCTATCCTAACCTCCCTTCCCCTATCCTACCCTCCCCCTATCCCTATCCTAATTATTTTGTTTTACCTTTTGCTCCTGCAAAGGAGCAGGAGCAAGTTGTGCGGGCCGGCACCCTGCCCACCTGCTTTCCCCTGGCACAGCAGCAAATGGCCGCTGTACCGGGCACCTCTAGCCCCACCCCACCGGACCGCGCCATTTTAATGCCCCGGCACTTACACGCATCCCAGGGTTTGCGCGCGTGGCCAGGCCTGTTTGAAAATTGGCCCGGCGTGCGAAAGGCCCGGGATTATTGTGCGCTGGGGTTTTAAAATCTACCCCTAAATGAAGTTTAGTAAAGTTTTAGGAACTTTAATAATCTGTGATTTTAACGATAAGGTGGTATCCATCATGAAGCCGAGATTTCTTGCTTCATTTACTGTAGGAATTTGAGAGCCATCAATCAAAAGAAACTTGGGCACTTTAGAATCAGGAAACCTGGCTAAGTACAATATTTCAGTTTTAGACATATTCAAAATTAACTTATTTTCATAAAGCCAATCCTTGAGGACAGTTAGACAAGAAGAGATCTTTTTTAAAGATTCAGATATTGGAATGAAAAACTGAATAGCATCAGGGTAGAGTCGATACCCTACATCTAACTGCGCTAAAACTCGCCAGATAGGGACAATATAAATAATATTGAAGAGAACAGCGGAGAGAGCTGATCCTTGTGGTACACCTGTAATAAGATCGAAGTCTTCAGAACATCGCCCAGCAAAATAAACGGATTGTGATCGTTCGTGTAAAAAGGAAGAAAACCATTTTAAAACGGTTTTTTCCGATTCCAATATTTGCCAAACGATTAAGTAGTATAGCACGATCAATTATGTCAAAAGCTGGTCCTGGTGAGGGGAGTAAATCATGGGTCCACAGTATATAAGGTTAGCAGCAGAAAGAGGAAATGCAATTGGAGAGAAGCTTGTGTTGTTACTGCCCCTGCTGTAGCTGTTTTGTTGTGGGGCAGTGTGTGGGTGAACTTGCTCTGCTTTTGCCTGAGTGGTATCTGTGCTTCCTGGAAATTGTTTTAAGGATTGCTCAAATCAAAGCTTTTCACAGCATACTTATTGAGTCTGCATATGCAGTGTACATAGTACGCTATGGAGGAAATATTTATTTATTTATTTATTTATTTATTTATTTAAAGGCTTTTATATACCGATGTTCATGTACTGGTACATATCACGTCGGTTTACATAGAACCAAAGTTGGAAATTACATCGAACAAGGGGTTACAAATAACAGTGCAAATAACAGGGCTAAACTTGTAAGAGATTATAGAAAAGGTGAGAACGATTTAAAATTATTATTACAAAAAACACATAGTAAATAACAGTCAAGCTCGGATTAACGAAAGCCTTCTTAAGCCAGGGTGCATATTTTAGTCCAATTAACTGGCAAAATTATGGTTACGGCATCATATATCTGGCGTGGAGTAAGAAAAGCGTGAATCGGAGACCTTTAAGTGAATGCCTTTGTGAAAAGGCATTTGTGAATGCCTTTGTGAAAATATGCCTTTGTGAAAAAATACATATCAAGTGGTTCCTGATATAAGCAGAGAACAAGTTCTGTACAAATCTGTACCAGAAAGATGAAAATAACACGCCAGACTCACACTGCAGGGAATAAAGATCAGATCAGTCACTCATCTTTCTTCTATCTCAGTTTATTATGCTGCCACTGCAAATTAAGTGCTTGTTCTACATTTGGATGTTGAGATACAGGAAAACCATAATCTTACCATAATCTATAGCAGATTTCTCAGTACAACATTTATCTGAAGGTAGAAAAGGACGTCAGAAAGAGGTCACTTTAGTAAGACAGTCACCATTCTAGAATTCACATATACTTTACTTATATGTCTGATTGCCTTTAGATTTGTTATTGCTTCGTTCTAATATGTAATACGAACAAGCATCTAACCATGGGATAGTTCATGGAACAGGCTCGCACTGGACATCCGTTTACATAAGTCACTCGGAGGGGACTCCAGCAGAGAGTCCACAAGTTGTGGAGAGCAGAGCGCGGCAGAGGCTACTACTCCATGTCAATCTTAATAGGACCCCCTGTCAGCATACGATTACCCAAGTGACCGGCTGGCGTCTCCTCCTCTGTCTCCGCCTCTCTCCGCACACGTCTGCGGCAGCCCTGCGCACAACGAGACCGCTCGTCGAATGCACCGCACACCAGGACGCGGCAGTGCAGAAAGACTTCCTGGGGGGGGGGGAAAGAGAGGCAAGGGAGAGGTCAGCATCCAGGTGCACAATGCGGGTAGTTTCTCCTTAAAAGTGAGTGTGGGGTATACACACAGTGGGAGCAGCTGCAGACTTTGTACCCAGTCTTTTGGCCAAGTGGGGTAAAATAAAGAGAGTGCTTGTGAAAACGTCATGAACATGCAATATGTTCCACCCTCAACCTAAATGTGCACCTCTGGGAGCACCTCCTTGCAGTCTGGCTAAAAGTAAATGCATTATGGAAGCTCCTGTGTACTATTAGCCGGACTGAATGAGGGCATTTCTCAGATAGGCTGATTTACCTAGATAAGGAGCCCTCATATGTATGACCTGCAGCACTCTCTCTATTCTAGTACAGAAATCCACACATAGTCCTGCCAGGGCACCTCAGTCATGACCTCTGTACTTCCCATTATTCCATCCTGCTAACCATATCCACCTCAGTCCTGACCTCAGCTCCTAGTAGATTCTGCCATCTAACAAATACAGCTCCTGCTGCATGATAAACACAGGGATTTAGCTACAAAGAGTTCCTGCTCCACAAAAAGCAGAGCCATTTGTACTGGGAGTTTCTGTGATGTAACCGAAGACTTTTGATTGACATATCCAAGCGGCTAGAATCTTATCCACAACATGCACACCATCTCTCTTTTCCTTTAGGTTAACCTAGGTTTCATGTATTCACATCTTTACTCCAGCTTTGTCTCTCAAATTCATTCTTTGACATACCAGATGCTCACACCTGCTCTGTAGTCACTGTGTCACAATTCACACAAAAAATTTAAAAAAAGGTATACAAAATGTTTATAAGAAAATGACTAACAGACATTAACAATGAGACATGTCCTTTTTTCAGTCAAAGCACAATTAAGCTATGCAATTTGTTGCCAGGGAATGTGGTCCAGGCTAGAAGCATAACAGAGTTCATAAAAAGGACTGACAAGTATCTGGTGCTCAGGAACATTAACAACTATTAACTAAGCTAGGGGAATGCAACTTTTTCCTTCTGGGCGCTGAGTTAACAGGGAACGGATCTCCCCATTAGGATCTTTTTGACACTTCTTTCAAGCAACCTGGATTGGCAGGATGCCAGGCTCGATGGCACCCAGCATGGCACTTCTTATGTTCTTTTGGCTGCTGGCTCAACCATGGGGTTGTATAGAGGGGTCTAGATGGACATGCCAGATCCTGTGGCTCTGCTGCCTCCTTCACCTGCTCCTCCAGTCGGCTTAGCATTACATTATCCTGGGGCTGTAACAGAAGAGATGCAGCTTAACCCCATCATTAAGCTGTACCTTGCAAATGACAAAAAAATTCTAATTACCATTTGCCACACCTATAAACATGGAAAAAAAAGGTAGCGAGAGAGAAAGAGCAACCAAAGCAACGCACTGTAACATAGAAAAGAAGAAACAAGTAGAGACAGACATCAGAATATATCACAGAGTAACAAAATTAATTAATCACATTCCAGCATGCAACAGAAAAAGGGATAAGCCTGCAGATCTAACGAGAGAAAACATACATGCACATAACATGGCCACAGCATGGTACACAAACATGTGCATCAGACAACATGTGAAATCATGTTTGTATCCAGAAATGCATAATAAAGCAAGCACTGCAAACATAGTCCAATTGTGTACTCAGTCTTATAATGCCTTGCTCAATAAGTACCCCTCTTAGAGCTGACACCTATTTAGACTTTAATCCAGGTGCTGAGACAGCCTCATGTTGGAGTAATCCAATGGAAGAGTCTCCAGAATACTCTCCTAAACGAATTGCAGGCTGATTGCTTCTCCCTCCATCTTCCTGTAAACCCAAAAAGTGAAAGGCAAAGTGATAAGACAAATACACAACGTACTGCACAATTCTCTTGCGCCCCATGTAGATACATTAAATACAATGCTGCACAAATAGGATACATCAACTATGTGTTCACCCCCACACTTTAATGATTTTCTAAGACCTAAGGCTTTTTTTTTTTTTTAAAGTTCTTACCAGGGTAGGAAAGAAGAATTGCCAGGACACCTCCTCAGTGTGCCACTGCTTTCCCTGGAAAGCCAATTGCATAAAGGGGAGATGGCATCAGACAGGGCCACGGCACCGGACTTTAGCAGCTTCCACTATGGACAAGATCAGACCGGCAATGTCAGAAAATAGCTCAGCACTGCAGGCTGTGGGCCTCCTCTGTGTGACCACAAAGGGGATACTGCAGATGGGTCCATTTCACGTACTTTCCCACGTCTGCTTATTATAGCGTGAAAATGGATGGCAACAGAGCGCTGACTATGAGGTCAATGTAATAAGAGCGCCACTGAAAGTATGTGCTAAGCTTTTAGCACTGATTATTTTAACTATACTCCTAATATAATAAGGTAATTAAAGGTACTGCATTAAAAAATCAGCACAACAAAAAGTGCAGTAAAGCTATAATGAATAACATTTTAACCAGTAGTAAAAGAAGTAAAACTTAAAATCACACCTCTGATCATTGACTTAGAAAAACAATAGAGACTTGCTAGTCTGGGGAGATTAAGACTGGGGCCCCTGCATCTGGGAAGTCCAGGCGCCCTTGCACTGTGGAAGTCAAAGTCTGGGGCCCCCATACCACAGTACCTCACAATCACCCAAGCCTAACTGCCCCACCTACTAAGACCCCCCCATCCACTAAAACTCATTACAAGGGAGGCAGTTTTAGCACCCAAAAAACGTGCATTGTATCCGAAGGAAAAACATACACTAAGAGCCTGATTTTAACAAGCACATACTCAAGCAAAACTGGGGTTTTTTCTTGAGTAAATGCACTTTACTCGAGTATGTGTGCTTTTGAAAATTGCTACAATACATGCCATTGAATTGTCCATAGGATTTATTCACGTAAGTGCACTTTATTCGAGCAAATGGCTTTTGAAAATTGCTGCAACAGTAGTTACATTTACGTGCGTAACTCCTTTTGAAAATTCACCTGTAAGGCTGCAGCACTTTGTTACATCAAGCTTAGCATCCTTTCACCTCAGCCTGGCAAAGATGGATTGCAAGGCTTTTAGTGCACACTTCTATAGCTCCTTTTTGTGAACATTGTAGGAAAGTTAACATTTCTGAAGAACACCACAGGAGCACCTATCAGTACACCAAGGCAGTTACTGAGCAATTATTTTGTCTCTTCAAAACACTCTCTCTCTGTTTGGACCACCCTGGAGACTTTTTTTGCTCCTGTCTCCTGCCAAATCATGCCAAGTATTTGTGTTGTGCTGCATATTCCATAACATGTAAAATCCAGCTTCATCCACACTGAGCAGAGGAAGAGCCTGCAGAAACTAAAAGGTCCATATTATCATACATTATCCGGCTAAGAAAGTTAGCTGAGTAACATATATAGCTACTTTAGTTGGGACATTCAGCAGTACAGCCACACCACTGAATAAACCCGGATGACAGGGTTAGCTGGATAAGTTTATCTGGATACATTCAGACATACTCAACAGCAGGTCTAGATATTGCACTTATCCAGCTACCCCTAGATTTAGGTCCTGCAAGACAGGGTGTGCATACCGTGCATTTGCAAAGGGTGGCACATCTGGGGGAGGCGGCAAGCTGGCGACAGCAGGAGAGGCTGTGGGGTCACCGGCAGCCAAAAAAGGAGAGAGGCTGCAAGCCGCCAACGCTCAAGCCATCGGATAGGCCCGTATTCTGTTTGCATGTGCGCGCCCAGCTTCTTCTCTCACCTATCCCACCAATCTGGAAGGTCAGTGGGCCGTACGGCCTGAAGACATCAGGCGGCCCATGGGGTCGGGGTGGAGCTCATCCCTCCATGGCTTGAAGCCATCAGGAGGCCCGCAGGGCCATCGTGGAGCTCATCCCACCAGGGCCCGAATACAACAGGAGGCCATGTGTGTATGTGTGTGAGTGACTGAAAGCATGTGTGTGTCTGAGAGCCTGTGTGTTTGTGCAGGTGTGTGTCTGTGTGAGAGCCTATGTTGTGTGTATGAGTTTGCGTGAGAGTCTATGTGCCTGTGAATATGTCTGTGTGAGAGCCTGTGTGTGTTTGTGTGCCTGTGAGAGCCCATGTGTCACCAGCGTGTCCCTAGCGCCTCCTTATTGGCGGAAGCGGCGGCTGTCAGCAGGTCTGACAGCAGACGCTTAATTTTACCAGCGTCGGTTGTCGAACCTGCTGACAGCCACGGGTTCGGAACACAGACGCTGGAAAAATTGAGCATCTGTTTTCCAACCCGCGGACCGTGGGCAGATTTTTTTTGGGGGGGAGCCTCCGATTTAATATAACTATGACATTAAATCAGAGGGTGTACAGAAAAGCAGTTTTTTCTGCTTTTCTGTATACTTGCCTGGTGCCGTCTGAAATTAACTCTTGCCTTTGCTTTCTGTATTGCGGGTGACTACCTAATAGGCTCATCAACATGCATTTGCATGTGATGAGTGCTATTAGTTTCGGGAGGTTGGCCGTGTATTTTCCACTTGCTATTACCCTTACTGTATAAAGGGTAATAATAGTGCATCAAAAACGCACAGCCACACAGGGGCTAACAGTGAGCTTGGCTGAGCGCACCATTCTGTACTGGCCTGTATGTTAGAGAGAGGGAGTGTGTCAGAGAATGAATATGTTATTGTGCGTATGTATGAGAGAGAAGATAAAATTTGGGTGACCCTACCTCCCCTAATCCATGACAATCTCAAGGTGACTGAAAATCAGAAGATCACAGGTATGGAGAGCAGGAGATTGTTTAAATCCTTATTAGTTTTAATTATTGGGTGTAATTTGATAATTCTGCTCTTTCAAAATATTTAATTTTTGGGGGGGACAGAACATTTTTTAATTATTGGATTTGTTATTCATCAGATGTTTTGAAATATTTTATTGGTGTTTGGGATTTTGGATACTCATTCATTACTAGTTTGAAATGTTTATTCTTTTTACGAATATGATTTTACTATTATGACTGATGTTTCATATTTCTTGATTTTATTATTTAATGTTTTATGAAGAATGGTACGGTCTCTGTTGTTCTATTGTTGCACTGCATACAGAGGCTGGCTTGTTGTGGGTTCCAGTCCAGTTCTTCTCAGCACATTTCTGTTTATACTTTCTGATCTCTTTATTCTATATTTAGTGAGGGTCTCTCTGTGTTCTGTATATGTGACCGAGGTGAGGTATTTTGCTGGTATGTAATTTCTGTGTAGGGATCTATAGCGCCTGGTTTCCTAATAAGAGTTTTATTGGTATTCTAGGGACTGGTGTAATATGTCCAGTGTTGCCTTTTCATAGATAAGGTTGTTAGGGTTGTTTTGGTATGGGAGGTTTACTATATTGTAATAGTAATTCTGTTTATTCATGCATTGCTTTCTGAGGGTGAAGCTCACACCCAACACGCATTACAAAAAGTCTAATTCCATAGGAGTTCCAAGTGTCTTTTTTTTGCAGAGTTTTCTGGTTGGCACCACAGCAGAGCATGTAAATATAATATACATGCTGTAAGTGATATTTTTCCCTTGGCAGACTGTACCTTTGAATGCTCTTTTTCATGTAAAATGTATTATAAATGCATAATTTAATTGTGCGTGTCTGTAAATGATGTGGGTGGGTGGCTGGCGTGTTTGCAAGGCTGTAAGGTTTGCCTAAGGTACCTAATACCTTTCCCTATCTATGGGTTCTGGGGTGGGGTGGAGGGGCGTGTCATTTTAAAAAATACAGATTGCAGGAGGGAGCTGGGCTTTATTTGATGGGCCTAGGCCAGACACTGAATGAATCTGGGGGGGGGGGGAGGGGCAGCACAGTAATTTTTCGCACAGGGCGACAAAAAAGCTAGCACCGGCCCTGCCTAGATTCATCAAAATGCTATACATATAGCAGAAATAGCGCCTGTGATAAAAATGGGGAGTGGTTAGGTAATTACCCTGCTCCCCCATCAGCAATTCCCGTTTCACACGCTGATTAATACAGCGAGAGAGAGAGAGTAGGTCTGACACTATATATGTACCACTGTAGAATTATACTTTTCATCCATTATAATGACTACAAATCTTTACTGATGTCAATTTTATTATGAACACCTCCGAATGTTTCTGTAATCTACCCCCTCCCCCCCCACCCACCTTCCGAAACCCACCCCGATACAAAGTGCTTCCTACAGAGGTGCATATATAGAGCGTGTCAGACTGACTCTATATAGAGGTGCTCCCTGCTCCTCCTTACTTCTGCTTGCTAAGATGCTCTGCCCAGTGCTGTTTTGAGCTGTCAGGGCACTGAAGGCTGGAAGGGATTTATTTCTTTATAGAAATTTCTGTTCTGGGCGGATAAGAGAGGAGACTGCAGATTGTGTGTTGTGGAAGGGCTGCAATGTGCTGACCTGCAAATGAAATGTTGCTCCTTCACAAGGCAATGAGGGCAAAGCAAAGTGGATGAGACATTCTGGGGCCAATTTTCAAACTATGAATTTTGGGACAAAGCCTGTGGGAATGTTTTACTCACAAACCTTAGCCCAATTTTCAGTGCAGAAGTACGTGCGAATTTTCACTTTGAAGCTTTTTATGGGTACAAAGTGCCCCCAGACATATACACCCCCCCCGCCCCCCTCTTTTTCTGCTGGTACTTTTGCCGTGGAAAATAATGCACATAGATCTGAAAATGCAACCTGTGCACATTAATTCCTTATCCTGACCAAAACACGCCCCCTAAAATGCCTCATCTAAATGCACCTAAACATTTGTGTGCTGTGGAAGAATGCATGAACTTCTAGCCATACTGAGGAAGGGCAATATTCAGACAGACGATCCACAGTACATGCACATACTGCTATTTAACCTCTGAACTAATCCAAAGCCCAAAGATGTCTGTTGGGAAAGCTCTAAATAATCACAAAGGTTATCCCACAGAGACGATATCACATGATGACTGTTTGTCGGACCTTGATCTATCGAGAGTCACTCGATATCGCCATTTAATAATTTTTGTATAGATTTTTTTATGCAAGTGTATTCGAAATAAAGATGGTGCTCATAAGGAAGGCATAAAATTACTAAATAGACCGTTTATCCTTTAAGAGTCACATAAGAATGGTACTGAGTGACTCACGATAGATCAAGGTCCGACAAACAGTCATCATGAACACTTATGAAACTGTTAAAGATATCGTCTTTGTGGGATAACCTTTGTGATTAAATTGCTATTTACACATATGTGGCTTTTTTTTTTTTCAATTTCTACATACGTATACACTTTCCTCAACTTTTTTTACTTTTATAAGTTCCTTCTAATTATATCTCAGGTGTGTATTTCCAACAAGAATAAAAGATTTCTGAGTTTTTACTATTCATCCATTTTCCCCCACTGATTCCTATGGACTTGGTCACATCTGTGATTCCAAACATATTAAAACGAGTCAGTATGGTGAGTGAACCTGGAGGCAAGCATTTTTCTCTCGCCCTAAGTTTGATCGGATATCATAGTGGGCGTGTACACAGTGTGCTGCTCCAACCCTAGGAGCTACCTTTCTCCTTACATCAGGCTTGTCCTGATCTCCAGTGCAGGATTTTCAAGACTGGGGTTATTCAATCAAAGCTGTGACCCCCCTCATGATCACGTGGGCAGCGCCATTCTCTGAGCTGCAAGTGGCTGTCTATGGTAGCAGGGATTCCTGCAAATGGAGATAAAACAGAAAACCACCCAGAGAACTAGTAAAAACTAGTTCTACATGTTTCTGCCGCAATGGACCGTTATCCATAACACCTTGGTAGGTTATATTGGTCACAAATTGTGTGATCTTTATTGCTGCAGCCCTGAAAGATGGAATAAAAGGGCATAAGAGCAAAGGATTTGAGAGAAAATTCTGCAAACACCTCAGCCTGGTCTGAAAAGTCTCCACTGCTGAATTCCACAGTCCAACCTGGCCAGCACCAGCTCATGGAACCTGTAAGTTTAGTGTCTTTATCTGCAGAATAATTTGGTACAAACATTACAAGCACATGTAAATGTGCTTCTCCTTACAAAGCTGAAATCATTATAAACAGCACCATAGCAGCAGCATTCACAATAAATTACTGGTGGAACTCTGAGATGAGGTTATTATTATTCACCACAGTAATTTGTGGCAACAAAAATACATTTTTAACCTTTGTTACACCTAAGCTGTGATTTCATAAACATAGGATGTTGTTATTTTTATTCATCAAACTCATCAAATACCTTTTGAATGTAAATATTTTAGGGTTAATCAGAGGGCAGTGATCTGGGTAAAATGCCCCAACTGAAAGTTGCCCTCCTGAAATGCACATAACCTCCTGCAGCTAAAAGTATGTGCAGCTTCCACTGTGCATATATTTTTAGCTGCAAGAAAAAAGAGAGGAGTTCCTCTGGACAAGACGTCCAGTTTGCAGGAGGAAAACAGCACATGTACTTTATATTTCGGAAAATGCATATGCTCTTTCCCACCCCTGCCTCCCTCACAAGTAGCAGCTGCAAAATATGCAGAGGCCTTTAGCATGGACACCTTGTACTCGCTAATTTTCAAAGAGAAACAACATGGGGGGTTTCTCTTTGGAAATCTGCGTAATTTATGATTAGGCAGCCTGTTTACAAATCACCCCCTCAACCCTGTTTACCTGTTGCTGATTTTTCACCATCATGTCCACAACACTAATTAATCGAAGGAGGAAAAGCACAAAAATAAAAATCAATTCCTAATAAATGGGGCTTGGAGATACTCTCTATCTGAATGTCTGGGTTCTAGCCCAATCCCACTTCCCTCTGATTCAATTGCACCTTAAAGGGATTTTTTTTTTTTTGCCTCACCTTGTTGTCTTTGCCCACAAATTTAAAGACAGGGACCTGGAAATGCTTGGCCATGTGATCCTTGGAGGTGTACTGTTTCACAGAGTCATCTGAGGTACAACTATGACAAAACAGAAGAGGTCAGATCAGAAAGGACTCATGGGACCCAGTTAGAAACAAAGCTTTTCTCTTGATATGGCTTTCCCAGTCAATAAATGAATGACATTTTCCTTTTATAAAGTTTCATACTTTCCAGCCCTATGAGTAGGTAGCAAATAAAACAATAAAACATGCATAATAAAACATCATACAACAAAAAAATACATAAATGCAAAAATAAAATCTATAAAATGCTATCAAACAAATTGTAAGATTCCCAGTGTTTAAAAATCCACTAAAAGACCACTGCACATAAATTACTAATAAAATGTACGTGGTGACACCCATACTCGCATTAGAGCCATACACTGTCCAAGAAAAAATGTTAATGGATCCAGTGCTTTAAAATGCTCCCATACAAATTCTTTAATAATTCATATTGGCATAAGCTAATTTAAAATTAGGAGCTTTCAGCTGCTTTTCCAAAATGGCATCAACCAGCCCAGAGCTTGCGGATGCTCCAGGCCGCTACTAGACTACCTCAGAGCCTTCTTTTAGATAAGGAAGGAGTTCAGGGGATCCAGGGGTGGCAGTCGGGGCACTCGACTACCAGGGAATGCTTTGTGTGTGTGTGAGGGGGAGAGCGCCATCTGGTGGTGGGAGGGCACTTTTAGCCCAGGGCACCATTTGCCCTAGAGTCTTTCCCTTTCTTACCCCTTCCTCAGTCCTCCCATTCCCCCTTCTGTTCTAACTCTTCCCTCTGCCTATTTCCTTTTACCCCATTTCCACTCTTTCCTTAAGCCTTAACTACTACCCTCTGCCTCTCACCCCCTTCATTAGCCCCAGTTTTGTTTCTCTTATCCTCTCCCCTGCCTCCAGTCACATTCCTCTGTTTCGTATTCCTTTCCAGGTCTCCCATTATTCCTCTTTCACTTCCTCCTGCGTCTCATTTTCATTCTCTCTCGTACACTTCATGAATCCATCCCTTTCCACCACTTCTCACCCACTGTCAGCTCTCCATATCTAAGACCCTCCCCACTCTTTACCCCCCTTCTCATGCCCTTATTTCATATACACATCTTCATAATATACCTCCTAGCCCATCTAACACATCCATACTCGTGGAAACTGTTATAAAGAATAAAATCACAAAACATTTGGATTGACATGGTTTAATGGACACAGCCAGCATGGATTTACCCAAGGGAAGTCTTGCCTCACAAATCTCCTACATTTTTTTGAAGGGGTGAATAAACATGTGGACAAAGGTGAACCAGTAGATGTGGTGTATTTGGATTTTCAAAAGGTGCTCGACAAATGCCCGCATGAGAGGCTTGTAAGACAACTAAAAAGTCATGTGATAGGAGGCGAGGTCCTTTTATGAATTGCAAGCTGGTTAAAAGTCAGGAAACAGAAAGTAGGATTAAATGGTCTGTTTTCACAGTGGAAAAAAGTAAACAGTGGAGTGCCTCAGGGATCTGTACTTGGACTGATGCTTTTTAATCTGGAAAGGGGTATGACGAGTGAGGTGATCAAATTTGTGGATTACACAAAATTAGGTAGAGAAGATTGGGCTTCCAAATGGCAGATGAAATTTAACATGGACAAGTGCAGAGTGATGTATATAGGGGAAAATAACCCTTGCTGTAGTTACATGATGTTAGGGTTCTATCTTGGCAGTTAATACCCAGGAAAGAGATCTAGGCGTCATAGTGGATAACACATTGAAATCGTCAGCTCAGTGTGCTGCGGCAGTCAAAAAAGCAAACAGAATGTTAGGAATTATTAGAAAAGGAATGGTGAATAAAACGGAAAATGTCATAATGCCTCTGTATCGCTCCATGGTGAGACCCCACCTTGAATACTGTGTACAATTCTGGTGACCGCATCTCAAAAAAAGATATAGTTGCACTAGAAAAAGTGCAGAGAAGGGCGACCAAAATGATAAGGGGCATGGAACGGCTGCCCAATGAGGAAAGGCTAAGGAAGTTAGGGCTGCTCAGTTTGGAGAAGAGACGACTGAGGGGGGATATGATACAGGTCTACAAAATCATGAACGGACTTGAACAAGTTAATGTAAATCGTTTATTTACTCTCGCAGATAACAGAAGGACCAGGGGGCACTCCATGAATTTAGCAAGTAGCTTATTTACAACAAATCGAAGAAAATTCTTTTTTACTCAGTGCATAGTTAAACTCTGGAATTCATTGCCAGAGGATATGGTTACAGCAGTTAGTGTAACTGGGTTTAAAAAAGGTTTGGATAAGTTCCTAAAGGAAAAATCCATAAACTGCTATTAATTAGTAAGCAATAATAACTTGAGATCTATTTAATGTTTGGATACTTGCCAGATACTTGTGACTTGGATTGGCTACTGTTGGAAACAGGATGCTGGGCTTCATGGACCCTTGGTCTGACCCAGTATGGCAATTTCTTATGTTCTTATGCCCTCATATCTCCCATCCAACAGCTGAATCCCTGATGTTCCACTCAATCTCAAGTCCCAGATCTCCCTCACCCAATCACTGAGTCTCTGCTATCCCCCAATCCCTGCTCAATCTCCAAATCCCCCTTCTCCCCACCCATCCCCAAGTCCCCACTCTCTCCCCAGTCTCTCTGAGCTCCTTTTCTCACCTCCAGTCCTCACGCGCCCATCCAATCCCCACCTATTTCTGATGCTCACTCTCCCCTCCCATTTCTACTCTCTCTGCACCCAGTCGAGTCCTCATTCTTTTCTCCCCCTACCCACCTTCCTCCTTCCTTGTTCACCCACACCCATTTCCCCTCCCATCCCTAATTTGCTATTGCAGTAAAAGCCCTGGCTCTCTCCCCTCCTGGAGCTTGAAGCTCGCTTTCTTTCTGCAGCCTCCCCTTCCGTGTCCAGGCCTGCGAGGTTCAGCAGCGCTGCAGTCAGAGACGGATTTAGGATTTTTGATGCCCCTAGGCACTGTTGGTGCTGTTACCTCCTGTCACCCCCCCCCCCCCCCCCAAGGTGGAACAACAGGTAGCAGAAGGTTTAAGACGCAGTCCCCTGGTTTCCTGTGGCAGTTCGGGGTGCATTCTGGGGCAAACATTTTAACATTCTGAAACAAAAACATTTCTCTCTCTTATATTATATTATATTATATGATATTATATGATATTATATTATATTATAAAAATAAATTAGTTTTAGTCTGTATATATCAGTATAAAGTATCAGTACAGGGAGGAGACCTCAGGGCTGGGGAGAGGAAGGGAGGAGGATCAGGAATGGGAGAGGAGAAAGGAGGGGGAGGAGTGCGAGAAGGAAAGAGGACTAGGGATGGGGAAGAAGAGGGAGAGGCGGGTTCTTGGACTGAGGAAGAGGAGGAGGAGGGAACAGGAAGGGGTAGGGAGTGGGTTCCAGGATCTGGGAAGAAGGCAGAGGTAGGAAGGGGGTTTCCAGGATTTGGGGGATAGAATCCAAGATCAAAAGAAGGAGTGGGAAGGGTCTTTACCATGCTCTGGACCTGCTCCTTCTTGCATCCCCTCTCTAACATCCCACCCAATACGACATAGACATTCACTTGGCACCAATCCCTTCTCTCGCTGCCCCCTACCCTTGTTCCCTTCTCCCTCACAGAGACCACCATAGCAGCCAGTCCTCCTCTCATCCTCCAGCCTTTCTTCCCACCCTCCAATTATCTCTACTCTGCCCCTCCTAATCTCTCCAAAATGATCCCCCTTTACTCTGTCTGCTGCAGGCTCACTCCCCCCCCCCCCCCTCCTGTTCCCTGAACACTGCCAGGGAGGGGAGGAGCTGAAGCAGAAAGCTGAGGGCTGATCTCCACTGAGTGAGACTCAGCACAGCTGAAAGGCAGCAAATCTTCAGCCAGCCTGCTGCCCTGTGTACAGAACCACACCCCAACAGATGTTTACTGCCCTAGGCACAGGCCTGGGGTGCCTATTGACAAATCCAGGCCATGTATGGGCCATGACAGGAAGAAAGGAGGAGCCAGTCCTCCAAGAAAAAAAGCTTACGTTTACAGCACCAGGCCAGGACATGGATGGAGGGCGGGGAGGGGAGAAAGGCAGGGGGAGGAGCCAAAGGTCGAGCTCTGGGAGGGAACAGCTAGGACTCAGTCAGGGCAACTCAAGAGCAGACTTAGAACACAGGCCCCATGTGACCATAGCTATTGATGTCCCTGTTTGCCAGCAAATTTGGCCAAGGCTAGTAGTATAGCTGAGTTTAAACAAGGTCTGATAAAAACAGGTTCATAAGCAGTTATTAGTTCATAGTCTAGTTATTAGACTTAAGTATCTCCATGCCATACTTCTGGGAGTAAGCAATAGGACATAGACTTTCCTTTTAGGCTCTACTGGGTTCTTCCAAATGATCCAGACTGACCACTGTGGAGCCAGGAAGATGAGTTCGCTGATCTTTCTCACCATGCCATCTTTTACATTTTTATATCTTTCGTATTCACTAAAGAAGGGATTGGAGAAGGACTGCCAGTTGTTGGCGGGGATACATATGGTAGTGAGAGAGATGGCACACCATTTACAGAAGGAAAGGGTTTGTACAGAACCACACATCTGCAAATGGGCAAAGCTATGGGGCCAGATTGGACACATCCCAGAGCATTATGGGAACTCAGATAGGTTCTGTCAGGTCTGCTGAAGGAATTTTTCAATAGGAGGGCAATTTTCAAACTGCCTGCAGAAGTACGAAATTGGCAGGTTTTTGTTTTTTGTTTTTTTTACCAGCAAACTTTTCACCAGTTTTCAAAGGGAAAGCTTTTGCTTTGAAAATTACTTAAGAAAAAAGTATCCACATAAATCTGTACCTCCCTTTTGAATGGCTACTTACTTTTTCCACCTATAAAAATGCAGGTACTTTTGAAAATTGAAATATAAGTGTGCATTTGCAAAACCCTCCCCAAACTCCACCGCTGGGAATGCCTCCTTTCACCGTGGGTAAAATCATGCATCATGCATGCAATGTTACTTTGCACCAGGGGCGGCTCAAGGCAATCTGCTGCTTGAGGCAAAGGATGAAGTGCCCCCCACCCCCCATGGCCTGTGCAGGTGAAATCACCGAGGGCCAGGGCAGGGGAAAGGCAATAGAGGATGAAGTGATTTGCCCAAGATCACAAGAAATGGCAATAGGATATGAACCCTGGCTTCCCTTGTTTGCAGCCCCCTGCTCTAACCTCTCAGTTTTTGGGCCTGTTACAGTATTTTTTTGTTCTCAGTCTTCAGCATCCACACTAGGGGGCGCCAGAGAAATGTTTTGCCCACTCCAGCTCCTGGGTCCAGAAATAGAATTCCTCCATTCCCTATTGCCTGCCTCCCACCCATCTCCAGGATCTGCCCCCTGGGGGTTTGAGAGGTTGGTGAATGGTGGGAGTCTGTGTGTGTGACATACTTTCTCTCTTAGGGTTGATACAAGAGTATTAGATGCCCTAGACAAACCTTACAGCCTTTCAATCCCCCTTCCCTCCCCTCCCCACATAATTAAAACGTATGCATTCTTTTCCATTTTAAAATGTATTAACTTTCCCAACTTAAAAAGGCAGATTTCATATGGAAAATACACATTCAAAGTACTAACTTCTGAAGTAAAAATATCACTTACAACATATATATTATATAGGCATACACTGCAAAAAAAACACACTTTCAATAATAATAGTTTAATAGACTTAATAAACTACCTTTCTCATAGTAATCAAGGCAGTTTACTGGATACCATATGGTATTAGGCCTATGGTAAAGTGCACTGGGTGTGGACTTGGCCCACAGAAAGCCAGGAATAAACTGAACTACAATTCCAATATAGTAAGCCTTCCATATTATAATTGCTAGCCCTCAACCTATGAAAAAGCCCTACTACAAATATTACATCAGGCCCTAATCACCAATGCACCTCCTATTAGGAAAACAGATTAAAGCCAGGCTGTTATAAATCCCTACACAGAAACTACAAGCTAGCAGAATACCTAAAGCCTCAGTCACACAAGCAGAACACAGATAGACTCTCACCAGATACAGAATAAAGAGATCATAAAATATAAAGTGAAACGTGCAGACAAAAACTGAACTGGAAATCACAAGAAGCCAAGCTCTGTAAGCAATGCAAACACAATCAAGAAATATAAAAAATTAAACATACCAATAAAAAGAATATCAAATCTGCTGATAAATTCAGCTATTTAAAAACATATAAGAATGTTTAAAATATTACCAAACACTAATAAAATATTTAAAACAGCAGATACCACACATCCAATAATTAAAACTAACAAGGATTCAAAAAAAAAAAAAAAAAATCTCCCACTCTCCATACCTGGGAACTTTAGATTTCCAGTCCTCCTGAGATTGTCATAGATTGGAGGAGGTGCACAAACTTTAACCTCTCTCTCTCACACATATATACAGACACTCTCACACACGTGCGCAGGCACTCTCCCTCATAGACACACACATACACATACACAAAAACCCTCCCATAAATACAGATACACACACACTCACCCTCTCATACACACACACACACACACACACACATACATATGCACACATACACACCCCCCTCTCATATATACACATACACACCCCACCATCCTCTCATAGGCACACACACACACACACACACACACACACACATACATACCCCCTCTCATATATACACATACACACCCCACCATCCTCTCATAGGCACACACACACACACACACACACACATACATATGCACACATACACACCCCCTCTCATATATACAGATACACACACACTCACCCTCTCCATACACACACCACACACACATACATACATATGCACACTACACAACCCCCTCTCATATATACAACATACACACCCCAGCATCCCTCCTCATAGGCACACACACACACACACACACACACACATACATATGCACACATACACACCCCCTCTCATATATACAGATATACACACACACTCACCCTCTCATACACACACACACACACATACATACATATGCACACATACACACCCCCTCTCATATATACACATACACACCCCACCATCCTCTCATAGGCACACACACACACACACACACACACACACACATACATATGCACACATACACACCCCCTCTCATATATACACATACACACACCCCACCATCCTCTCATAGGCACACACACACACACACACACATACATATGCACACATACACACCCCCTCTCATATATACAGATATACACACACACTCACCCTCTCATACACACACACACACACATACATATGCACACATACACACCCCCTCTCATATATACAGATATACACACACACTCACCCTCTCATACACACACACACACACATACATATGCACACATACACACCCCCTCTCATATATACACATACACACCCCACCATCCTCTCATAGGCACACACACACACACACACACACAGGCTGCCTCACACACAACACACACACAAATTGTGCTTTTTCCCATTCTTCTGCCACCACCATGGGCTCTGGCGGCGGCCCATGGCCTCCTTTCCTTTCCTTTGACCGCCTTGAGTTCCGGCAGCAGCTCGCAGCCTCTTTTTTCCTCTCGGCCATCACTCTCCTGGGTTCCGGCGGCGACCCTTGGGCTTCTCTTCCATTTCTTCAGCCAGAGCTGTAGCCAGGGAGTTTGGTGCCTATGGCCAAGTGAAAATCTGCGCCCTCCCCTTTCCACAAGACATGACACCACGAGCTGGGAGATTCTGTTCAATGTTTGTACAGCAGTGCCCATGGCCCCTAGGCACTGTTGGTATTAGAGACCCTAGGAAAACTTCATAGCCTTGCACCCCCCCCCCACCCCATCACACCCTCCTCACATACAATTAAAAATTATGCATTTATAATAACAGATTTTACATGAAAAAGAACATTCAAAGCACAGTCTTCTGAGCTAAAAATATCACTTATAATATGTATATTATTATTACAGGCACTGCTGAGGTGCCAACCAGAAAACCCTGCAAGAAAGCAGGAGACGCTTGGAATCTCTATGGTGTTAGGCCTACTGCAATGCATCTTGGGCATGGGCATGACCCTCAGAGAGCCACGAGAAAAAAGAATTTCTATATGAAAATAGCACTAACTGCTAGCACTCAAACAGCAACAACCCTACCTATGAAAGTTAATACTGCAAATATTACACCAGGCCTAAAATAGTAATATACCCCCTATTAGGAAAACAGAACAAGCCAGGCTGCTATAGATCCCTACATAGAAACTATACCCTAATAGAATAACTCACTTCAGTCACACATGGAAAACACAGATAGACCCTCAAATACAGAATAAAGAGACCATATAGTATAAATAGAAATGTACAGCCAAAAACTGAACAGGAAACTGCAACAATGTAAAAAGCAGAAACATTACCATTCCTCATAAACAAAATTAGTAAAACCATACCAATAAAAAGAATAATTCAAAACAATTAATGAATAGAATAACATTCAATAATTAAAAACTCATATAAAAATCTTCCAAAATCAATAAAATATTTTAAAATAGACACAACAAATATCACCCAACAATTAAATAAGGATTTTAAAAAATTCCCAATTATCGATACCTTAGAACTTTTGATTTCCAGATGCCCTGAAATTGTCAGCAGGTAGAGTAACTGGGGTAGTTGTGTACACACATATGCTCTCTGTCACTTCCCCACATATATGCACACATGCTCTCTCTCACTCTCCCACACACACACAAATGCTCTCTCACTCTCCCACACACATGCACACATGCTCTCTCTCACCCACATATATGTTTTCACTCTCCCACACACAAACACACATGCTGTCTCTTCCATACACAAGCACACACTCTCTCTTCACTCTCCCACACACATGCTCTCTCTTCCATGCACAAGCACACACTCTCTCTAACTCTCCCACACACATGCTCTCTCTTCCATACACAAGCACACACTCTCTCTCACTCTCCCACACACATGCACACATACTCTCTCACTCTTCCACACACATGCACACATGCTCTCTCTTCCATACACAAGCATACACTCTCTCTTCACTCTCCCACACACATGCACACATGCTCTCTCTTCCATCCGAAATTGCCGGCATGGTAAGTGCTGCCTTAGTAAAATGGAAAACAGCGCAGCCCCTTCAGAATCAGCAGTGTTGCCAGCGGGGCCTCACTGCTTTTCCACTTACTTAGGCCACACTTACTACACGGTCACTTTCAACAAGGCAGCACTGCTTTTCTCTTCCATTTTTTCAGCCGCCAGCTTGGCTCCGCCGGCAGCCGCTCTTCCATTTCTTCAGCTGCCGGCCAGGATGGGCTCTTCCATGGACCCTTACGGCTTTCTTCCAGCTATGGCTGGATGGGCTCTGCCGTGGCCTTGCAGGGCTCTCTTCCGGCCCTGCATGGTTGTCTTCCGGCCGCAGCAGTGTCCCCACAGATTTCTCTTTAGGCCACAGAGCCAGCAGCCCCTCTTCTTCTCTTCCTCCAGGAAGTTAAAAAAAAAGGCATAATAAAGTCAGGGTGAGGCGGCTGGGGCAGGAAGGTTTCAGGGGCAATTTTGCCGCCTGAAGCGGCCACCTCACCCTGCCTCATTATAGAACTGCCCCTGCTTTGCACAAAATTTTACTTGCACATAAGATGGATAATTTTCAAAGACCTCATCTCAGAGGATAAACCACCATTAGACCTGCAAAAATGGTTTGAAAATGGTTCTTCCTATCTTTGGAGATAGCACTGATACCACAAGACTGAAAAAGGGACAGATGTTGTCCCACTTCATACAAGTTGAAAACTATAGACCAGTTAGCCTAACCTCAAAAGTGGGAAAATTAATGGAGACTCTACTGAAGGAAAGGATAATTAAATATCTAGAATCCAGCGGGTGGCAGGATTCAAGGTAGCATGGGTTTACCAAAGGAAGATTGTGCCAAACAAATTTGATCAATGTCTTTGATTAGATAGCTAGAGAATTAGATCAAGAGTGTCCGCTGGATATGGTTTACTTGGATAAAGCAAGCAAAGCTTTCGATACTGTCCTGCTCAGGAGAATGACAAATAAATTGAGCAGTCTCATGGTGAGTATTAGTATCTGACAGAGTCATAGACAACACAGAAGGTGGTGGTAAATTCAATCCATTATGAGGAAACAAACGTGCCTCACGGATTTGTTCTGGGGTCGGTTCTGCTCAATATCCTTGTAGGCAATATTGCGGAGAGGTTAGAAGGAAAAGTCTGTCTTTTTGTGGATCTGGCCAAAGATGTTGTGGGGAAAAAAGTCAATCTTGATCCTATAGCCATAACGAGCTACCAATTTCAGCATTTGGGTTAAAAAAATAAACACGAAATGGCTTAGGCCTAGATTTATCAAAATGCTACAAATACAGCGGAAATAGCGCCCACGATAAAAAGAGGGCGTGGTTAGGCTAATTACCCTGCTCCTGCATGGCACAGGCAATTTCCGCAAGGTGTGATAAATTTTCGCACTTGTGCTATTGAGGTGGGTTTCGGAAGGTGGGTTGGGGTTTAGGCAGGGTGGTGTTACAGAAACATTCTGAGATATTCATTAGTGATGTAAATTTTACTATGAAATTGATAAATGATCCAGTTAGTTAGGCTGAGGCTACCCTGCCTTTCTAACCCCTCCCCCCCCCATATCAAAATCAAACCATACAACATAATTTCAGAAAATGCTCAACACTCTGATAAAATTTCCTCTATCGTTGATTCTAAGCATATATTTTCATGGGATCAGCAATGAATGGGATGGCAGAGTGTGAGGTCAGAGGTATGTGGGATCATGGCCGGACAGTAAATAATTAAGGGAAGAGAGAAATTAGCTGAGCCTTGAAGCGATATACAACGGCAAACCCCGGGACTGGAGTGGTGCTTCTTTCATGGGTGTGGGTGCCGAGAAGCAAGGCCTGTGAGCACATTCTGGCTCATGTTTCCCCACGCCTTACTGTCCGATGCCATTGCTGGGCTCACTGCTGCCATGCTTCAGAATTTGTCAGTGCTAGTGGCGGTGCGAGCTATGGTCCAGGAGGCACTGCCAGGACATGTTTTTGGGTTTTGTTTTTTTTTTGTTAAAAGTGGGATGGCTTCTGTTCCATGGCCGAAGCCCCAAGACCTCATCTACTTCACAGGATGGGAAACAATGAGAGTCAAAACTGAAGCATAGCTATAGGACTTACCCATCCTGAATGAGATAGTACTTCAGGATTTCATCAACCTTGGAAGTGGGGGTAGCAAAGCAGCTCTCAACGAGGGTCTGCAAGCCACTGACTCGCATGAGGGGCTCAATGCCAAAGTAGAGGGAGTCTCGTAGCTTCAGCACAGGCAACGTCTCCTTGTAGGGCTCCTCAAAGTCCTTATCCTTAAAGATCTCAAGGGTGAAGGGGAAAGTTCCCCGGCTGCGTCCCTGGATCTCCAGTGGGGAGTTCTTGAGGTTGGGCACATAGCCTTCAGAGACGGTATAGAGCCGCGGGAACTCACAGGACACCGGGATCAGTATCTTGCTGGTGCGGATGATGATGTCGCCATTGCTGCCTGGTGTCTGCTTCGGCATGCCTGTCACCAGATTACTGGCGATGATTTTATCATTCACTACCTGCAAGGGAGGGTCGGTTAGATCAGTCACACTGGAGAAAAAGGAAACCAAGGGACAATTACAAGACAACGACAAGTGAAGAAAGAGAGACAAAGAAAGGGGGAAGAAAAGAAAGATAAAGAAAGGAGAACGATCCCTATTCACCCCTATTAATCAAGCACTGGGATTCATCAGAAAGCGAAGGCCAGTGCCATGCCTGAGCATTAGGGTGCATTGTCCCCTCGCTGCCCCTTTGCCTCCCATTTCCTCGCCGGGCCCCCCAGGGCTGATGTTTGGGTTGTGCAACCCCATAGAGAGTCACGCTCAAAGGGGCACCACTGTCCCCTCCCTCCCCACCCCCCTTTCGTATGAAATCTGCAAGCTGGAGACTCAGGAACACTGTGCGGGACAAGGGAGGGATCAGTCTGTAGGGAGAGGGAGAAGAAAGAGGAGAGGCGAGAAAGGAGAGAGAAGAGTATGCTAGGGAGAGAGAGTGGGAAGAAGCTGGGCCCTGTGGGCACTGGGTAGGAGGAAAGAGCAGAGCAGAGGGGGGATACTGGAGCTGGGCATAGGATGGGGGTGGGGGTCTACTATGCCAGAGCCACTGCCAAAGGAGGGAGCGCTGTGCTAAGGGAGGAGGGGCACCAGGTTCAGTTTTCACACTGAGGATGTCTGTTACCCTGGTGCCCCCCTACTCCTCCTCTCCTCCCCCTCCCCGAGCTCCCAGTAGGGCAGGATGAAGTTACTCCAGGCTCTGTCGCTGGTCAGGTAGCGGAGTTTACCATGAACTTTCAAAGACAAGGTAATGTGGGGGCAGTTAGGGGCTCACTGGAAATGAGTAGTTAACAAAAAGAAGGAGAGAAATCCATGAGAACTCCCAGTTGCAACTTGTCTACACCCTTTCTTTCCAGGGGAACTTCTAGGTCCTCTTCTAAGCCTCAAGCACTCTGTAGAAGAGCGTCCGCTCTCCAGCTCAGGCTCCTGTCAGAGGTGTAGACGCAAGGCAAGGCGAGGGCTATTTATTTGTGCTCCGTAGGCAGGAAGTGATTGAAAGACAGGCGAGCACTCACGGCTCTTTCTGTCTGACTGTTAGGATCTGACATGCTTTTGGAGTTGTTGTAGATCTGTTGCTGTAGGATAGAAGAAGGGAGGAGAGATAGAAAGAAAAAGAGGTGAGGAGAAAGGTGAAGAGTGAGAGAACAAGGCGAAACCAAAGAGAAGTGATGAGAAAAAAAAAGAGAAAGAAGCAGAGGAGAAGGTAAAAACCAGAGACATCAAAGCTTGGGAAACGACTTTATTTTCTGAGCGTATTGACTAATGAATATGAAGAATCTTAGGACCCAATCCAAAGTATTCTGGCCTGCGTGTGTCTCACATGTAGATTATTTATGTTTGGGGGGAAAAAACTGGGCTGGACTGCCCAATTTGTTTTTTTTCTGGGGCCTGTTTCTCTCCTAGGCAGGAGATACTTTTTTTTTTTTTCCAACTGGACTCACATCGGGGACTAGCTTTGAAAATCTGCACCCCCTTCAGGCCAACTCAAGATAAACTAAATGGTGCTGCCAGAGTTTGCCCAAATAAATGACTGGTACAAATCAGTGTTTGCTTTAAAGTCTTGAATGGATTTTGTGAAAAGCTGGGGCTGGTGGAATGATGGACCTGCAGGGCTGGTGCCCGAGGGAAGGCCTTTGCTCATGGACCGCCCTCCTCCTCTCTTGGCAGCAGCTCCCGCACAGCTCTCCCTTCTCTGGGGGTACTGGCTCTCCATCTCTGGGCCGCGTGCTGGTGGTGCTCTAGGCGACCACCACCACAGCTCCGGCCCTGTGGACTTGGGTTAGGTGTGAGCACACTGGATTGCAGTTTTGTGCCCTGACGGCTCCGTAAACTGCAAGGGAGACAATTGTCAGAAGCCTCTATGCTACCAAACGTGCTCCTCCCACGTAGAGGTAAACGTATGCATACGGTATGGCGGGGACGAGGACCGGGGCAGGCAGACTAAAGTACAAGCGGGGATTCTATTCTGAAATCCTCCCGAGTACTTTGCCCCGTGTACATTACACCTGCAAAGTACGCAAGGAAACGAGTATCCACGTTCCCCGCCAGCCTGTGGACTTTCAAAGGAAAACTCCAAAGAGATGTTTCTCGTTGAAACTTTGCTTGCAAGCCCATGGGCACAAAGTACTCGTGAGCCTGCAAGCTCCCCCCTGAATGTTTCTCTTGAGAAAGCTGCAGTGAGTGCTGGGGGACTGTGGGGCTTGCACGTTAGAACGCTAGCTTCTGGTCTTCCTGACGTGCCCGACCTTTGCAGTATGAAGGTACGTACATCCACGACGGTGCCACAAGACTTTAAGGTGAAGTTGATGTTGACATGGGTGCCATTGGATACTCCCTTGCAGGAAGAATTGGATAAGAAGAGCTCCAACCCTCCAACCAGGTCCCTGGGGACGGCCACCTCAATGGAGCTGGGTTTGCACAGCACAGGAACTGCAAGAAAACCCCCACAGCAAGGATTATTATGGTATTACTAAAGCAACACATTCTGCTCCTAGGCGCTACAGCATTAGCAACCTCCGTCAACAAAGAACTCCAGTCTGGGCTCTGATGAACCAAAATTATTTACCAAGATACAGACGACGTTCTTAATGCCCAAAATCCAGGGAATACACCTGAGGATTCAGACTTTCTTGTGCCCAGCGTAAGGTGTTACATTCCCTTTTTATAGATCTAGGGGCAGATATTAATGAAAAAAATGAGCTTCTATATTCAGGGTCAGTGCAAAGGTACTTGGTGCAGTAGGTGAACCTTACAGCCTTGCGTCCCTCCCTCCCACCTCCCCACACACAATTAAAAATTATGCATTTACAATAATAGATTGTACATGAAAAAGTACATTCTGAGGTTAAAACAGCACTTATAACAACATATACATTATGTTTACTGTGCTGCAAAAAAGGACCCTTGGAGCCATTATGGTATTAGGCCTATTGTAATGCGTGTTGGATACGGTTTGTCTATCAGAAAGCTTTGAGAAAATTGAATTACAATACAGTAAACCTCCCATATCAAAACAACACTAGCTCCCATCACTCAAACAGTAACAACCCTACTTATGAAAAGACAACACTGCAACTATTACACCAGGCCCCAAAACACAACGCACCTCCTATTAGGAAAACAGAACAAGCCAGGCTGCTATAGATCCCTACACAGAAAGTACACGCCAGCAGAATACCTCACCTTGGTCACGCAACATGCAGAACACAGGCAGACTCTCATCAAATAAAGAATAAAGAAACCATAAATAGAAATGTGGAGACAAAAACCTAAATTGGAAATCATAAGAATGCAGATTCTGTATGCAGTGCAACAATGGAAAAACAGAAATATTACAAGTCCTCATGAAACATCAAACATTAAAATCAAGAAATATAAAATATCAATCATAGTAGTGAAACCAAACTAATAAAAATAATAAGTATTTCAAAACAGCTGATGAACAGAACATCCAATAATTAAAGCCTTATGTAAAATTTTTTAAAATTTCCCAAACACCAACAACATTTTAAAAAGCAGACACATCAAATAACATCCAATAATTAAAACTAATAAGGATAAAAAAAATCTACCACTCTCCCTTCCTGGGAACTTTTGATTTACAGTCACCATGAGATTATCATGAATTAGTAGGGGCGGGGGTGTAGAGGAGGAGGCGGCCAAATATTTTCTCCTCTTTCTTTCACATACACATATCTTCTAGCACACACACTCCTTCACACACATACTCTCTCTCACACACACACACACTCTCCTTTGCTCCTTCACATGCATGCCCACGTATGCTCATTCACACACATGTTCACAAACATGCCAACCTATGCTCCTTCATATACATACCATACACACTCTCATATGCCCACACACATATACACACATGCTCATGCTTACACACATACACACACACTCACTCTTCTCTCCCTCCAGAACAAGCGGCAGGACCGCAGCCTCCTCCTTGGGCACCCTTCACCACTGGGACATCTCTTGCAGCTGCTGCCTTCAGCCACGCGGCCTGACCAACTCCACTGTTGCTTCTGCTCTTTCGAGCCGCACATCCCAGCCGACACTGCTGTGCCTCCTGAATCCTATATTCTTCAGGCAGAGTGGGCCCAACCAATGATTCTTTTCTTCAGGTCCTGCGGGCCCTGCTCTGTCTCACTGCCTCCTTCTTCCGGACGTTCAAGAATAGCTGCTTCTTCGAGCCGTGTGGCCGTCCTGCTGCTCCTCCTCCTTATTCCGGCCCCGCGTTTCAACTCTTGCTGCTTCTTTGGGTGTGCGGGCCAGCTCGTGAAGGCTGCTGCTTCTGCTCCTTCAGACCAGCCCGGCCTTCTTTGGAGGTAGAGCAGTGGAGGTCCAGCCAGCACAGGTTGAAGGAACAGAAGCAGTAAGGTCCGATTGTGATCAGGGTCGGTGGAAGCACTAGGAGGCTGCCCCTAAACTTGTGGCGCTCTAAGTGGCCGCTTAGTCTGCCTAGTACTTCCATCAGCCCTGCCTAAATTTAGACTTCTAAATTAGGTACCTAAGGTTTTAGCTGAAAATTCACATAAATTTAGGTACCTAAAAGTTAGGCACCTAAATTTAAGCCTAATATTCATTTGCCTAGATTTAGACTCCTAAATTAGGTGCCGAGTTCTGAAAATCAGTGCTAAGCTCCTAACTTTGTTTCCCCACCCTAACTCTGCCCCCATAGCCACCCACGTTTTATGCTCCTAAATTTAGAATCCTAATGAAACTATGAGTCTTTCTCAGCCCTAGTAAATATTCAAAAGGGCTAATTTAGGATCCTAAACTCTTTTGAATATTGGTCCCCTAATTTCTCAGAGCTTCAAAGGGGAGCAGGCACATAATTCTGTATGCTCACAGAATTATCTGGTATAGATAATGGATGGGCAGCTGTTCTGCTTACTGAGGAAAGGACTGGCCTGGAGTCATACACGGTTCCTGTTCTGCCATCCGGCTTCTGTCCACCTCAGACCCTACGAGTCTGGAACTTTCCTGACATTTGCAACCCCTTTCATTCTTCAGTTTGCACGAGTCTCTGGCAGTTTCAATGTCTACAACGAATTTGGGTTGGGTCAGAAGAAGAATGAACAGAATGTGCGTCCTGTAGGGTGGGAAGCAGATGAGGGTGCAGCTGGGGGAAGGGTCGCGAGGTGCATGGCATGGAGTTACAGGTGGGAAGGTGAGTCACAAAAAGGCTCCCCACTCACTTGTATTATTAAAACCCAAGTTGCCAATTTTCAGACATAATTAAAACCTTGATAAAGTACATTATTTTTTTTTTATCCCCTCAATGCATCGTGTTTAAGAATCACTCAAAGAATTAATAGCGTAAACCAGAAAGGGGGCAATGCTGCAGTGTCTACCCAGCTGTGTGGTGCAGAAGCACTTTTGCACGTGTGGACCTTGTTGCTAATTTTCAAAGGGGAACTACAAAGTGAACGCTCACATTCGCTCCTGCTGTTTGTTTAGGTGGTCGATTGAAATTTAAAAAATACAAAAAGGTACACATGTCGTTTACTCGCCTGACCTAAACACACCTCCAGGAATTCTGCTTGCTAACGTATGCACGCTGTAAGTGTCCGCGCGTCCTTTAAGCTGGTTCTGAGGGCGATAATTCTCACCTGGGTGATTTACCTATGTAAATGACACTGAAAACTGTCCTCCCTCTATCTTAAGACTCAGCAGCCAGTTACTTTTAAGAAAAAAATTTTTTTATTCCTGTTATACCATATTGACTGTAATATAGGACAATCCATAAAATATGGCAGGTTATTATGTTTTGTTTTTTTTTTGCTTCGCTTTGCTTTAGTTAGTTTTGACTTTCTTTGTACTCCCTTCCCCTCTCCCCCAACCCTTTCCCTCCCTTCCAGCCCCTCCATTTCTGAACCAATCAGAAGGAAGAAACGAGGCACAGGTGTCTCAGATGGGGGGGTTTAACGAGGCTCCTAATGCAATGCTTTTCCAGTGCACAGATTACAAGGAGGAACTTTCTAGCAACAGTAGATCCAAGGGTGATTGATAGGAGGGTCCATCCCCCAAAAGGTGACTTGGTGAATCACTAGAGGGGGTTATTTGTGAGTTGCTGGACAGACGTTGTCCAAAGAGCCGTGACGGGCAGCCGAGAGTTGTGCTCTTATTGGGCTCTTGGAGGAGAGGGGATTGGTTGCCTCTCTTTTCCATTTGCAAGGTGGGAGAGGATTCTTTGAGGATCCAGTGATGTTCAGATTGAAGAATGGCTCCTGAACCCAAGGCTGAAGGAAAAAAGGAAAAGGTCTTCCTAAGGAGCTGGGACAACCACCAGGTAGCCCGCTACCATTTCTTGTAGGGAAGAAGCACGTTTCCTATCTCCAGGGGATTCTGTGGGGAAAGACACCTTTGGGAAGCTTGGGAGAGCCCTCTGAGCTCCACACCAGTACATTATGGGCCTGATTTTCACCAACGATTTCCATGCAAAAACCTTGCTTTCTGCATGTAAATCACCATTTGAAAATTTATTTGGGGTCTATGTACTGTATGTAACATAGTAATGATGGCAGAGAAAGACCAAACAGTCCATCCAGTCTGCCCAACAAGCTCCTTGTGATACTAACTGCCACTCCATGCAGGTTACCCCCATGTTTCTGTTAAGGGTAGTGTTAAAGGTAATAACTGCCGCTCCATGCAGGTTACCTCCATACATCCTTTCCTTCATTTCCATCTCTAGCCTTTAGGGATCCATAGTGTTTATCCCATGCCTTTTGTAATTAATTTACTGTTTTCGTCTTCACCACCTCTTCCAGGAGGGCATTCCAGGCATCCACCAACGTCTCCTTGAAGAAATATTTTCTTATGTTGATTCTAAGTCATCCTCCCTCCCCCCCGGTGTTTCATTTTGTGACCTCCTAGTTCTACCGTTTCCTTTCCAATGGAAAATATTTGAGGATTGTGCATCATTGTATGTACTTTTATGTGCACAGTAAGTAGGCATTCTGGGAAGCAGAGCCGAGGCAGAAAAAGGATTTATGCAGATATTTTCGATTTTCAAATGTAGTGTGTAAATTCACAATCACAGTTATACCGGCCATGACACACCCCAAAATTTTCACAGCGGATTTAGGTGCACAAATCTGCTTTGAAAACTCAGGCTAAAGTCTCCTTGAGAAACAGCTTTTTCCAAGCCCCATTCGCCTTCCTGTAGTGTGAACGACATCCGGCTACCGATACCATTCAGCACAAACCAGGATCAAACTATCCAAACCTCAGTGCCTTCCTAGAAACAATTGCCACCTGGCTACACCAAAACAACTAAATATGAATTCCCCAAAAGACAGAGATGTTATGGATCGAGGAGAAAGAACCCAGTCACCCTCTCCTGAAAGTGATCCTTGATGAAGCAACTCTAACCCTCGGCTCTCAAGCTTTCACTAGACTCCCAGAGAACCAGCAAAGCTCACGACCATGAAGTTATATAAAATGGCTTTCTTCCACCTCCATCATCTCTGCCTGCTACTGGACAACACTGCTTTTGTAACTGTTATTCGTGCCACTGTACCCTCTCGCCCAGATAAGAACATAAGAACATAAGAACATGCCATACTGGGTCAGACCAAGGGTCCATCAAGCCCAGCATCCTGTTTCCAACAGTGGCCAATCCAGGCCATAAGAACCTGGCAAGTACCCAAAAACTAAGTCTATCCCATGTTACCATTGCTAATGGCAGTGGCTATTCTCTAAGTGAACTTAATAGCACCGTAATTCACTCTGTATTGGAATCTCCAGCACCCTTACCCACTGCCTGCTACTCACACAGAATGCTGCAGCCTTCATGCTAATGAATGCGCACAAATGTGATCAAATAACCCCATTCCTGAAGACCCTGCATTTGCCAATGGCTACCAATGCTGTACTCATACCTGGGAACTCTTTTAGAATTCCGAAATCTCCGGGCCAATACCGGAAATCTCCGGGTGCTGCAGCAAAACCAATCTGCTTGGACCCGGAAAGAAGAAAGGAACGTCATTGGTCTTGCGCGGCTGAAAAAGGAGGAACGCGACAGTGATTTCTACCATCTCCGGATCTTTTTAACTCTTAACTTCTCTTCCTCGTGACACCACCTGCCTCTGCACAACCTGTTTCCTGTATCCAGCCACTTGCACGGCCCATCCTGTTTGCCTTGGCCAATCGATATTGCGATTTCCTGCCCATGCATCAAACGAGGAGTAAGAAAAGGCAGCGTCCACTTCCGCAGCACAGGAGGAGAAGGAAGAGGCTGCTGCTGCTCCAGGAACCCAATTTAGAGTCTGCTGTCGCTAGTGTGTTTTGAAAGGGGGGGGGAGAGAATGAATGAGCATGTTTGTGAGAGTGAGTGAGTGTGTGTTTGTGTAGGAAGAAGAGATCTGAGAGTGTATGTGGGTGAATAGGAGAGAGCTGAGTACAGGTGTAAAAGTGAGTGGGCATGTGTGTATGGAAGAGGGAGAGACGTGAGTGAGTGTGTGTGTGTTGGTGGGAGAATGGCAGAAGTAAAGGTGTAAATGGACAAGTGAGAATGTGAGAGAATGAGCAGTGAAAGTAAGTGTGAACATGTAAGAATGTTTATGAGAGCAAATTTGTGAGCATCCAGTACCTCTGTGCAGTTGCCTTTCCCCCATTCTCCCTCCGCTAATCCATGGTAATCTCAGAGTGAATGGAAGTCAAAAGTTCCCAGGTATGGCTATACTAGATCCTGATCCTAGCCTACAAATCTCTCAAAGACCTGACCCCCAGCTTCCCTCAGCAAGTCTTTCACCCACATACACCGTCCCGCCCATTACACCTGTTGTCTCAGACACGTCTTGTGGTGCCTTCCTCAAGAGAAATGTGCCTCACAAACACCAGACACAGAACCTTTGCAGGCTCGGCCGCAAATCTTTGGAACTCTCTGACTCCTTTACATCAGGCTTGCTCCAGACCACCTAATCTTTAGAAAGCTGTTGAAAACCTGTCTTTTTGAGACAGCGTACGGCAGTCAATAACTCGAACCTTACAAAACAAAAACCCAGTATATAGACCTGAGACATGCTGTACCAACACAGACCCGCCATAACTCTCCTTGCCAGAACAATATATCAAACTAGTCTACTCCACTGACACCAAATCTTGTATGAGGCCCTTTTACTATCCTACTACTTAGGCCCACCGAAAATCCTCATCCTAAGTGACTATTTATCTAATCCAATGCACTGTATTATCACACTATCCGAAGACTGCTTATTTTATTGTAACTCATTTTGGACTCACTTGTTGGAAAAGCATGTCTAAATAAATGATGACCATGTAAAAAAAACAAAAACCTTTGAAAATTGTCCTCTTAGAGTTAAAAGTGTTTTACCCACGTTAACTGACAGTCTGAAAATGGTCCTTCCTTAACGTGGCTAGAACTTTGTGTGTTCTTCCACAACATGTGCACGGTCAACCACCCTGAGAGGAGGTGTTTCCCGGGGGCATATTTAGGTTGGGGGAGGAAAAGCACGCGAGGAAATGGCTTCATGCGTATTTTTTCCAGGCAAACTTCTACCCACAGGAAAAGCACTAGCAAGTGCCTGCTTTTGCTTCGAAAATTGGTGCAAAGCCCACGGGTAACTAGTGTGCACGATCTTTATCCCAATGCAAACAGTTTGAGAATTGCCTCCAGAACACATGAAGGCGATACGTTCTGGATCATACCTTGGCAGCTGTGGTGATCATCAGAAAGGACAAGTCCTCGAGGGCACTGACATTGGTATTTATCCCCCACCATGAGGCAGTCATGGCTGCAGCCCCCGTTGTTGTTATGGCAGCCTTCAATTTCTAAAGGAGGGGAAAACAAGCAGAGAGTGAGAAAGAAAGAGAAAAAATAAGCAAGAAGGGAGACAAGGTAAGGAAAAGGAAGATCAAGGAGAGATGTGAAGAGAGAGAGAACGCAGGACAAATCTTTCCGTGCATGCACTGACCCCGTCATTGATTAGATCTGAGTCGTTCATAGCTGATGCCATTGTTATTGGCCCATTTTATAACATATGTGCGTAAATATATGCATGGGATAAATAGGCTGAACGTGTGTACATGTGCGCACAATTTTATATGGATGCATGAATAGGGGAATTTTATAAGCAGCACGCACCCACACCATTTTCTCAGTTCATTCCCAGTTCACCCAGTTAAGGGATAGGACTTCCAAACTTCCCTAGGTTATTAGCCTTCCTTTTCCCCCTCTTAGCCCCAAAACGTATAACCCCACTGACTAGTCTAGGTTTTTTTTGTTATTTTATGATATACACGCCATCCATAGCAGTAGTAAAATTATGGGACAGGGGACCTCGGCGCACACTTATGTGTGATAAATACACGCGTATTTCATATTAAAGTCCCAGAATGCCCATGTCCCTCTCTTGCCTTGCCCAGACCATGCCCACACCCCCACACCCTTTTTGGGCTCTCTCACTTTTGTGCGTACCAGGAGATATACGCGAGCACTGGTGGCTTTTAACATCCTCTCGGCACAATGCCAGCCTGATGTACTTGCGTATCTCCCAGTTTTGGCGCGTGCTGGGCTTTTGAAATTCTCCTAATAGAGTCTTGTCCTCAGCACCCAGATGACCTAGGAGAACTGTACAGCATGGAGAACCACTTCACCTTTCACACAAAAGTAGCTCCTGCAGACATACACGGCTTCTTTCTCAAGAGGATATCGTTAGTGTGGAGTAAACATGGTCACACAGGGGAGCGTATGGCAAAAGGCAAGGTGTGAGATCAATAGGTAATGCCATTCCAAGTAAATAAAAGTAATGGTGCAATAAAGCCTTTCAAAGACAGCCTTTATTTTGGACTTCAAAGCAGTGTCAGAAAAATACAGTCTATATACTTTCTTTCTCAAGGGGCACAACTACGTCTAACCTAGAGGTTAGAGCAGCAGGCTGAGTACCAAGGAAGCCAGACGTCAAATCCCACTGCTGCTCCTCGTGATTTTTCAGCAAATCAGTCCACCCTCCCATCTCTCAGGCACAAATTTAAATTGTAAGTCCTCCAGTCTCTAAGGAGAAGGAAGAGGGGGACCCTGATGGTGATTATGCAGGGAAAAGTAGGAGACTTTTGGCTGAGAGTGTCCGTCTCTCCGTGCACATGACTATCACAGTCTTCTGTCAGAACCTTCGGTCTTGGTTTGCTTATCTGTGAGTGAGAGATCAAATATAGTCCTGATGAAGAAGGAGCTCTGAGCTAGGTGTTCCTCAGATGGCTGTACCACTGCATATAAGCAGTTGACTTTTTAGTTAGCCAGATAAGTTTATCCAGCTACACCTCCTTAATAGCAGGCCTAACTTATCCAGCTAATATAGCTTGACAAGTGTAAATATCGCTACATATCCAGTTAAGTTATCTGGCTATGTAGCTCCTCCCCATCATTCCCTTGTCCTGCTAACTATTGCTGATTGTTAATGGATATTCAGATGCCACCACTTAGCTGGATAAGTCAAAAATGCATCCGGCAAGAGGCACTGAATATCGGACACACAGAGACTGAGCTGTTCATAACTATTTTAGATCTCCTGATTGCTTATAAATCCATAAAGGCTGTTCTTTACAGGTGCTTAATTAGTTTCAGTCTGTGTGGGGACAACCTGCTCAGAAATGTTCTTTTTCATTGTTCTGTGTATCTTACTCTTTTTTTTCTGCCCGTAACATTTTTGCTCATACAAAATGAGGTGATATACATGTGGAGTGACACTATAGCTCTATATCAAGTGGGACAAGATACACCATGCTTTTCTTAGGGAAGTCAAGTGGGAAATCCAAATTATATATCAGCGGAAAAACCAGGACTCGATCAGTTCATCGATGTGGAGCTATATCATCATCCCTTATGCAGTGCAAGCTTTGATAGTGCTCCGTATTATCGAGTTCCCAATGTTGTTTTCTATACTGAATCCTATTGAGCCTGAGTGAAAAAGTGTTTCACAAAGTATGAAAACGAGGCAGTAAGGACATTGCAGCTTCAGCAGGTTTTTTTTGGGTTCTTGCCCTTTAGATCACATTGACATTATGGCCTGGGCATACTTAGTGTAATTTCCTTGCATTTTTCTGTAGGGGACTTTGAATATTAGAAAAGAGATTGCTAGGCTCATGCATAATGAAATGTAGTTAATGTATTCCTCACCTCTGACCAGGGCAGGTATGATTTGCTTCATTATATCTTATTTGCATATAATTCACCTCTATTCAGGCACCTGAATAGGATATGCTACAGGAATGAATTACAAAAATGTTTATTTGCTGTCTGAATAGATATTTGCCTTGGCCTTTCTGGCCAAAAAATGAATGAATCAACTCTACAATATTTTATTTGCATAAAGTTACAAAAAAAGTATTTTTTTTTCTTCTTATGAGGCCCCAGTGTAAGCTTGTATGAGAGCTTGTCAAGAGCATTAGGCCAGGTCACCCAAAGTGGATAAAGATGGTGGACCCTATTAGGGTGACTGCATCATTAGCGGAACAAGGGGCATTTTGTCCAAAATGGATGGGCATGTGTGACAGAGTGAAGCAATAAGGGAGTGGATATAAAAAGCCTGACTAAAGTAGAGTGCTCGCTTGGCACCTGAAGGCTGCAGGATAAGAGCTTAAATTGGTAAAAGGTTTAATCACAAGATCCCCAGCACAGTGAATGTTAAGCAGGCAGGGCCGGAACCTTCTACCTTGCGCTCACCCCCTCCCCCCCTAGTCCAGGCCCCGGCTCTGACCCCATTCACTCAGACAGGCCCCCTTCTCTTACACACACACTTAGATTTCTTGTCTCACTCACACACGCACCCTTCCACAGGCTCCCTCCCTCTCTCTCACTAACACCATTGCTCTCTTGTACACATACAATCCCTCTCACTTACTGACACACACATACAAACAGAGGCGCCGCTCGTGCTCCGCCAAGATTCTGCTTCTCTTGTCCGTGAGCTGGATGGGCGCTGCTCGTGGCCCTCCAAGTGTCTGCATTTCTCAGCCATGTGCAGGAGGATGTTGCTCGGGGCCTAAGTCTCTGTTGCTCACGGCCTGCTGAGTCTTTACTCCTCTCGGCTGTGAGTGAGATGAGCTCCGCTTGTGGCCCTAGGCGACCGCATAGTTCGCTTATTGGGTCGCGCCAGCCCTGTAAGCAGGCATGGCTTTGACAGCACGCCGATCTTTTAGGAAAATGAATTACTGATCAGTGAAGAGGGTTGATCTGCTTCACCCAAGCCCAAGCACAGCAGGAGCAAGGCAGTCAGAGCAAAATCATAAAAGAAAGAGTAAATAGGCTGAAGATTACCTTTCCAGAAGCTAGGACACTACTTAGCTTGCCCTGTCCATCACGGATTATTATTATACTATATCACACTGGACAAACTGGAACACATGGAGATAAAAAGCTATTGGTATAACAGTGAGTGTTTCCTAATCTTCGGGCCGATTCAGTGACGTGCGCTGGGCCATGTGCACTGTTCAACACGCATTTGGCCACACGTTTTTGAGGATTGTCTATTACCCCTTATACTGTAAGGGGTTTAGCACCTCGAAAACGCACGCCAAACCCCCTGAAAACTAATAGCACTCAACACATGCAAATGCATGTTGATGAGCCTATTAGTCATCCACCTGGGATTCAAAAAGTAAAATGTGCAGCCAATCCACAAGGGCAGGCCTTAATTTATGAGCAGCCCGGAAAAGTGTACAGAAAAGCAGAAAATACTGCTTTTCTGTACACCCTCCGACTTAATATCCTAGCGACTTAATATCCTAGCAATATTAAGTCGGAGGAACCAAAAATGTAAAAAAAAAAAAAAAATTTTTAATTAAAAAAATATTTTTAAATTAAAAAATTAAAAAAAAAATGTGCTGACTGGTGCGGTCAGGAGAACGGATGCACAATTTTACCGGCATCCGTTTTCCTAACCGATTGCTATCAGCGGGTTCGAAAACCGACGCTCCTAAATTTGAGCGTCAGTTTCCTGAACTCGCTGACAGCGGGTGACAGAGCCACCTCTCCTGGGCCAAGTTGGCGCTAGGGGCGCGTAATCGTCCCTAGCACCTTCTTTTAGCGCGACCCCTCGTTTAAATATAGGATTGTACGCCCAAGAGAGGTGGCTGAGCGTGCGTCGGGAGAGTGGGCACTCTACACGGAGCACCCGTTCTCCCACGATCTTTATTGAATTGGCCTGCTTGTCCTTTGGCTTTACCTAGCAGGGTTGGATTTTCAGGATATCCATAATGAATATGCATGAGAAATATTTGCATTTATTTGACCTTGAATGTATGTATATATATATATATATATAAAATGCATATTCAGCGGGCATATCCTGAAAGTAGATCTGTTCAGGTGAGGTTCTAAGAGCTAGGACTATGCTGGGGAAAGGATTTTTCCCACTTTTAGCGTGGAGTAAAACTTCTGTGTGTGACTTGGCACAAGCCTATTCTTGCTAGCAGAGATTAGGAAGATTCTTCCTGTGCTCTGACCTCCAGCTTGCCTTCTGACTCCAGCATGCTGCATAGCTGCTGTTACCTTCGCAGGTCCTGCCGTCTTGCCCCAGCACCCGCCCAGTCCCACACGCGCACCGGTGAGAGTTCTTCAGATTCATGCAGATCTCGTTGCAGCCTCCGTTATTGTGCTCACATTCGTTCTCATCTGTGGGAGACAAAGCAGACAAGGATTATGTGGCAGCTCAGCACTGAAATGTAATCCTAAACTGGATTCTAAACACAGCACTGTCACAGCAGCTTAGTACTGCAATGTAAATACAACACCGCGATGAATGGACTGGATGTTTATTTTGTCTGTGTTTTTATGTCTTTTTTATGAATATATTGGTATTGTAAGTTGCCTAGAGCCTGGCACCAGGCGACAAATAAATAAATGTCAGCACAGCAGTGTAACAATCAGTTGCATAACACTGCAATGCAAACGTTTCCAGTTCATATTGAAGGAGTTCAACCTCGTGACCATCTGAAGAATGAAATAACTGAAAACCTCTCGACTAACTATGCCAGCAGTGAAACGCACGGCCATTTTGGATGTACTAACATTTGCAACGCAAACGGCACATAATGCGTAGTGACGCAGTTACGCACTAACATTTAGTGTAACGTGACTCCATTTTGGAATAATAATTTGTATTGTATTAATACGATCGCCGCTATAAAATGTCTAACACGTCAATTAAATGACGAAACAATAGTCTGATCATAAGCTACACCTACTAGAGGACCACGCTAGCAAATGCTTGTTCAGCAGTTTGTAAATTGTTTGTTCAGCAGAAAGTAAAACGCATGTGCGACAGATAAGAACTGTAAAGTGTATAAAAGTTTGCTCCTAAGGGGGCGTGGCATGCAGTTGTACTAAGCCCTTGTCTTAGCTGCATCTTGCTGGCAATAAAAGTCTATCTTTACGGATCAGTTGTCTGGGCCTCCTTACTGACTAAAAGAGACGGTTACATTTGGCGAGCCAGCCAGGAGGTACCGAGGACACTATTTTAGCCCCCCAGTGGGTCCGGTAGTTTGGTGGCGGAGCGATCCCCCAGACTTACCTGGTGAGTGGCCACCGCTGAGTTCAGCGATCAGGTTTCTGAGGGGACCGTTCCACAGAAATTCTTCTGAGACCTCTGGGCTGGTGATCCGGGAAGAAGGCTTTCATGACGATCGGAAGACCTCTGCAGGCGAGTATTATGGGAACAGTAGAAGAAGTGAAGAATAGATAAAGAGTAGCCGGTCCATCCCTGAGCGGACCGAGGGGGCTTTGATCACACCCCGCGCAGTGTTTCAGTAGGAATTCTGTTCCGAAGGCCACGCGCATAAGAGAAAAAATTATAAGTAAAGTGTACAATAGCGGGAATAGGTTTCTTGTTGTGTGAAAGAGAGTGAAAGGCCTCGCAGTTCTAGACCGGGCGACCGCGTTCTAGTCGAGGCGATTGTGACCCTTTTGTGTCTGACGGGTACGGACCCCTTACCTATCCGTCTTCCCTTCCCTCCTTTGTCTGTGATTCTATCCTAATGGGAGGGGGCTATTCAACTCCGCTAAAAGCCATGACGAAGCACTGTAGTGAAGTGTTTGATAGACGTAAATGTACGAAACCCGGAATGATTCAACGATGCGCCCATAGGTGGCCTAGTTTGTGTGTAAATTGGCCCCCGAAGGGAACTTTCGATTTCTCAACGGCCACAAGGGTCCAGAAAATCGTTACCCAAGAAGGGAATCCGGGTTGCCCTGAGGATATACCGTACATAACTGCTTGGATTGCAGTCATTGAAGATCCGCCGTCATGGGCAAAAAAGTTAGTGGAGGGAGCCGCCCTCGTTATGGTGGCTCAGGTGCACAAAATGGGTGACCGGAAGAGAAGGGGAAAGGCGGCCATTATGGGAATCAAAGATCATGCGTCATCTGCAGCGGCCATATTTGTAGTGAAAGAGAATTCAGAGACTCAAGAAAAAAAAAGTTAAACCCCTGCCGCCCGCAGTACTATCTGATGTGGAACATCTCTTGCCGCCACCATATGCCCCTAGTTGCCCTCAATTGTATACTGCGCCACCAGCCCCCTTAGTCCCCGCCTATGCACAAGCCGACCCTATAGTAGAACCGGCACCCGATGCACAGCTTGAAGCTGCGGCAGCAAAAGTTGAAGACGGCGGCGAGTCGTCTGTGGCAGGCGGTACTCATAGTAAAACCCAAGCCGCAAGTTTGCACCTACCAATCAGGGAAACATCTACTGTAGTTCCCTTGGTCCCGACCGAAGAAAACGAGTATCGTACTACGCAAACAATAAAATTATTTACCTACATACCTTTCACATCCAGCGACCTCTTTAACTGGAAACAGCTTGGCCCCTCTTACGCTGAAAAACCAGATCAGATGATAGACGTTTTACGGGGAATTTTTGCAGCCCATAACCCCAACTGGGCTGACGTTCGGCATTTAGCCTCCATTCTTTTCACCACTGAAGAACGTCGACAAATACAATTAAATCTGGAAGAGGCAGCTCGGCTAGGAGCTGGGTCAGATGGTAATCCTGATGAAACAGTGAAAGAACAAGCCCCGGTTGTAGACCCCAACTGGGATTTCCAGACCGCAGCAGGGCGCGAGCGCATCGCTGCTTACCAAAGAGCGTTCCTTGAAGCTTTAAAAAAGGGAAAGAAGAAAGTTGTGAACATGGGAAAAATCCAAGACGTAGTGCAGAGAAAAGATGAGACCCCCGGAAACTTTTTGGAGCGATTGATGGATGCATATCGGCAGTATAGTCCATTTGACCCAGAGGACTCCAAAAATCAATCCATCATAGTAATGAGCTTCGTCGGGCAATCTTGTCCAGACATTCGCCAGAAGTTACAGAAATCAGAAGGATTTGAGGGAATGACTATCAGCCAATTAAAAGCCATGGCAGACAAAGTCTATAAACCGAGAACCGGACGGAGACAAAAAGGAGAAAAAAGAAAGTAGAAAGTTAAGAGAAAGTGTCAGTCTGTTAGCCGCAGCGCTGGAAGAAACTAATTTCGGGAATTCGTCCAGGCACTATCAAGGATATCCTGGACCCAGAGGAAGAGGTAGATCGCCCTCAAGAGGGCCACCTAGAGGGCGAGCGAGTAGAGGAGGAGGATCTAGCGTTACACTCACCTTTGATGCTTGTGAAGCAATTGATAGACATCCCAACGCACTCCATTGTGGATCTCAATCCTGGAAAGATTGCTATGCTTACAACCTTTGCCCCTACAACCGAGCAGCTAATCCATCTACAACCGAGCAGCTAATCCATCTAGCTGGATGCCGTGTGCAGGGGACCTCACTCTATCCGGATGGGCCTTGGTCTGCGACTACACTGGAGGAGGATATCATGGCTGCCACGGAATAGGCAGGCTTATTGAAGTAACTGGAAACATTGTATCGCTGCAATGGCCAATCAGAGGCGAAGGATCTCCATGGCAGGATACTTGGGGATTCGGTATCGACGGAACTGGAAAGGACCCGATGACTTACATTACAATCACTCAGCGGAGAGACAAACCCCGTCCAATCATCCACCAAACCACTGTAGTTGGTTATCAATCATTCTTTGATGAAATATCCCACGTGACTGAGGAATTAAAGAAGCACACAATATCACATCAAGCAAAGAATATGTTCGTGAATTTGGCTGAAAACATAGCTCTCTCCTTGGAAGTCAAAAACTGTTTCGTTTGTGGAGGAACAAATGCCGGAGAACAATGGCCATGGGAGGCCAAAGAAGTATTCCAATCTGATCTCAATATTCTGAATACTACTGTAACTTATACACGAAAAACCAATCCGTACGAATGGGCTCTCCAAACTGATGTCATTGGCCGACAATGTATATCCCGACAACATTCTAAATTATACAGCATGAGCATACCCATTGGGAATTCCCCTTGCACAGGGGTCCTCACTGTCAACATGACCACTCATACCTGGTGGCAGACTGAGAACTCTACTATGCCTGCTCCCTTCTGGACTGAACCAACTCTCAATAAGACATGGACAACTGCTGGAGTACCCACTACTCCCTTCACCGCTCCTGATGGATATTATTTTGTATGCGGTCGAAGAGCTTATGAACTCTTGCCTACAAGTTGGTATGGCACTTGTTTTCTGGCAACAATTCGACCAAGTTTCTTTCTCTTACCAGTCTCAGCTGGGGAAACGCTAGGGGTCCCAGTCTATAGTCCAATGAAACCGAACAGACGTCGCAGAAGTAACACAGTTACAATTGGAGACTGGAAGGACCAGGAATGGCCACCCGAGCGAATTATGCAGTACTATGGACCTGCCACATGGGCAGAGGATGGTTCTTACGGATATAGAACCCCTATTTATATGCTAAACCGCATCATTCGTCTACAAGCAGTTTTGGAACTCCTAACCAATGACTCTGCTCTAGCTCTAAATATTCTAGCCAAGCAAAACACAAGAATTATTACAGCCGTTTATCAAAATCGGCTGGCCCTGGACTATCTCCTAGCTCAGGAAGGAGGTGTCTGTGGTAAATTTAATCTGTCTAATTGTTGTTTACAGATTGATGATAAGAGCAAAGTTATCGAGGACATCACCGACCGGATGGTACGCCTAGCCCATGTTCCTGTACAGCCATGGACTGGAATTTTCGATTGGACGGCTTCCCTTCCCAACTGGCTTACATCGATTCCTGGGCTGAGAGAACTTTTCCTTCCTCTCGCATTCCTCATTATAACTTGTCTCTGCTTTCCTTTATCTCTCCCTCTTATTTTCAGGAATTTACGCTCAATGATTGAAAACATTGCTGATCGTAGAGCAGCTGCCCATGTTATGATGATGAACAAGTATGCTTCAGTTTCGACATTTCCCTCATCTGGTTCATCGGACTCCGACGATAATTCTGAAGATGAATACCTTGATACTAACCTATAATGCAACTTATTTCACTAACCAACCTGGGCCACTTTGTTAGCTAGGGTAAGCCGGGCTACAAAGTGGGGTAACACCAATAGGGTCCACCCGTCTCAAACCCGTGAAGAAACCAACAACCTGGCAACATCTTAGGGCCCGTCTGGAGTGCTGCGTGTATTAACTATCGTCTGTTTTTTTCAATTATTTCCTAGATATAAGTGATACTTCTGCCTTCCATCACAGTTGAAGTATCAAAGGGGGGAATGAAGGAGTTCAACTTCGTGACCATCTGAAGAATGAAATAACTGAAAACCTCTCGACTAACTATGCCAGCAGTGAAACGCACGGCCATTTTGGATGTACTAACATTTGCAACGCAAACGGCACATAATGCGTAGTGACGCAGTTACGCACTAACATTTAGTGTAACGTGACTCCATTTTGGAATAATAATTTGTATTGTATTAATACAATCGCCGCTATAAAATGTCTAACACGTCAATTAAATGACGAAACAATAGTCTGATCATAAGCTACACCTACTAGAGGACCACGCTAGCAAATGCTTGTTCAGCAGTTTGTAAATTGTTTGTTCAGCAGAAAGTAAAACGCATGTGCGACAGATAAGAACTGTAAAGTGTATAAAAGTTTGCTCCTAAGGGGGCGTGGCATGCAGTTGTACTAAGCCCTTGTCTTAGCTGCATCTTGCTGGCAATAAAAGTCTATCTTTACGGATCAGTTGTCTGGGCCTCCTTACTGACTAAAAGAGACGGTTACAATATCAGCTCTGCATTATAAACTCAGCACTACGATGTAAATATCACTGTCCGATCTCAGATCTGTGAGATTTCTTTGTACTTTTTACAGTTTGAATGCCTACGATGATGAAATACAGCAAGCAGACTGGTATGATCTCATCACAAGAACAATGTACAAGAACATCCACAAGAACAGTGGACGCTCTAGAGCCTCCACCGCTGAGGCTCTAGAGCGTGGCTGAAGCAGCAGCAACTTCCTGCTCACTGCCTCCGTACCTGCTTCTCTTTCCTACTTTTGTTCTCATCTCTTTCTGTCTCTCCCTTCCTGCGCTTGTTGGGCTCAGTCCTTGGCTCCTGCAGACCCCAGTGTGAGTTGAGGGGGCACCAACCTCTCTCATATTCCACAAGGGGGGTGGGGCATGAAATGGATCCTCTATGACACATCTGCAGGGATAGTAGAGGCCAAACATAACCCCACAGATGAGGGAGTTTAATCTATTTTGGGCGCTTCGTTTTATCTGCTACCTGTTATTTTTTTATTTTATTTTTCCCAAAAATGTATTAGGATTTATTACAACAATAATGGGAGAAAATCAGCTGGAAAAATAAACTCATCATGTGTCTGGGTAAATATCAGAGCTTATTTTGGTGGACAGAAGCCAGGACAGTAAATAAATATATATCTATATCACTGTCTGATCTCAAAACTGTGAGATTTCTTTGCACTTTTTAGTTTGAATGCAAACGATGATGAAATACAGCAAGCAGGCTGGTATGATCTCATCACAAGAACAATGTAGAACTGGTCTCCAGGGCTGTGTAAACAATTTGCTGGCTGGAACAATATATATGTTTACTATCCTGTCTTCTGTCCACCAAATTAAACACTGGTATATATAAAATGGGGGTTATATGGAAGTACACACTGGCAAAAGTGCAAAGCTTCAAGAATTGCCATTTAACAAGGCATAGGACAGCCTACAGGATGGAGATATGTATGCTCTGCTCTGCTCCTGCTGGCAATGGGGTGGGGAGTGTTGGAGTGAGGATTTACGGAAGAGGGATTGGGTGGGAAGGGGATTAGGAGTGTGTATGGAGAGAGTGCAGAGGATCCTGAGGGGGGATAATTGTGTGAGCCTTTGTGCTTACATGTGCTGCGGACTGGATCCGTGCTAAAAATAACAGACTTATTTTAGCCATGATCTGCACATTAGGGTTACATTGGCTAAAAAAACAATGTCATACATTTTTAGGGGTTTTTTTTAGGAATATTAGTTTAAATTGAAAACAAAGGAGTCTCTTTCTCTCTCTCTCTGGATATATATATATATATATATATATATACATATAGTATAACACTCCATAGTAATGCAAGAAACATTTCAAAATGAATAGACTGGCATTTGCAAACTCAAAAAATAAGAAAACAGGGACAATTCAGGATTACAAGCAGAGAACCTTTTTCCTCTAGGTCTGGATAGATGAGGTTCTGGCACAAGGATATAGCCTTTTACCCTTTAAAATTCAGTGATTCTAAGTATTTGTATAGAGATACAGAGCATTTCACCTCTAGGACTATACAATTTAGGGGACTGGCACTGGATAGCCTTTCTTGGATTCAGTGGGACCAGTGATTTGCATAGTGATACAGAACTTGGTGGCTCAGGGAGCTGACACAGGAATACAGGGTCTTTTATCTCTAGGTCCAGAGAAAAACCTGATTCAGGCAATCATAATGTATAAGTCCCCTGTGAAATGAAATCTGTGCATGCAGTACAGTTATATTATACACCTGAGTCCGGTTCAACCTGAAAAACAAGAACTAAATGTGAAATGTGAGGCGCCAGCAATCTACATCATGGACTTATTCCTCTACGTCAGGGCTTCCCAAACCTGCCCTGGGGACCCCACAGCCAGTGTCGGGTTCTCAGGATGTCACAATGAATATGCATGAGATACATTTGCATATCCGTGGAGACTCGGTGTATGCAAAGTAATCTCGTGCATATTCATGGTGGGCATCCTGAAAACCCGACTGGCTGAGGGGTCCCCAGGACAGGTTTGGGAAGCCCTGCTTTACTTCCCTTTTGATCTTACCAAGGCAAGTCTGTCTGTCAGGCCCCAACGTGGTTCCTGCGGAGCAAATGCAATCCCCTGTATCCAGGCACGACCCATGACAGTCTATCACATCGCAGATATCATAGAAATCTGTGGAAAGGAAGAATCATGATTCACAGGGCAAGCAGTGCACATAATTCTTCAGCAGAAAGCCCAATCTACCCAGCCATGTAAACTCCACAACCTTCCTGAGATTTTAATGCAAGAATAGAGAACTTTCCTTTGGAATCTTTTCTGAGTGAAGCATATGTACCTCTGGTACGCTCTAAAGAATGATGCAGAGGCCTTCTGGTGAGGGCAACCATATACATTAAGTCTGTGTATCCCACAAATGAAAAATCCACATACTTACTTATAGTTCCCAATGATTTTTTTCTTTACTCAGATAAGTTACATGTATTTACAGAAGAATAAGCAGTTTATTTGCATCTATCCAATAGAAGTTGGTTGGCACTTTATTAATACAGCTCAATCTTGAACCTCTGTATTACAGCAACAAATGCTTATTACAGACTCTGTTACTTGTTGCAGCTCTGGTTCTAAACCAAAAAGAATGGATTTGATCTCTAGGCAAAAAAACACTCTCTCTTTACTTCCGGCTCAAGTGGTTGTTTAGTAGCACCTGAGCACCATCCAAATACCTAAAATAGCTCATTCTTTCCCCACAGCAGTATATATAAGGGTTTATCAGTAAAGAACATAAGACACGCCATGCTGGATCAAACCAAGAGTCCATCAAGCCCACTAACGCTTGAAAGATATCGCACTCACCTAGCATACTATAAAAACATGATAAACAAGACTACGCGAGAATACTATGGCAAAAAAATCCAAAACTTCTCAAATAACCCAAAATCGCTATTCAACATAGTAAACAACTTAATCTCAGACAACAACAACACCAACACACCCCTAAACAAAAACCTAAGTCAAGAACTTGCAGTTTTCTTTAAAAACAAAATCAGCAAAATAACAGAGAAAATAGACAAAACCCCAAGCCAAAATACACAGCTAAGCATCAAAGATATCACACCATGGGCCACATTTGATCCTGTATCGACTACTGAAATTGAGAACCTAATTGAAACCCTAAACCCTGCCTGCCACGAACTTGGCATAATACCTATACGAACCTTAAAAGAAATATCTCAAACTATTACACCAACTATCATGGCAATCATAAATAAATCACTAGAAGAAGGGGAACTACCAGACAAACTAAAAATTGCCACAATTAAACCCATCATAAAAAAAAAAAAACCTCAGTCCTGCTGAGCTCAACAACTACTGCCCAATTTCAAATTTATCTTTTCTTGCCAAACTAACTGAAAAGGCAGCCCTTAAACAACTCAACAATCATCTAGACACGAACAACATCCTATACCCCACCCAACATGGATTTTGAAAACATTACAGCACAGAAACCTTACTCCTCAACCTATCAAACACAATTATAAGAGGTTTCAACAATGGCCAACGATACATCCTCATTCTACTAGACCTATCTGCCGCCTTCGACATGGTCGAACACAAAAGCCTAATTTCCAGATTATCTGAAATTGGTCTAACTGGAAAAACACTAGACAGGTTCACCTCCTTCCTGCTAAACAGATCATACAAGGTAAACATCAACAACTTTACCTCAAAGGCCATTCCACTAGAAACCGGAGTCCCACAAGGATCTGCTCTATCTGCAAACCTGTTCAACATATACCACCTGCCATTATGTCAACTACTTTCGAGTCTCGGTGTCACATATTTCATGTTCGCCGACGACATCCAATTAATCATTCCAGTAACAAACACTTTGGAGAATGCAATGAAACTCTCGGCCACATACCTTAATAATATAAAAAACCTACTAAATCAAATGAAACTCTGCCTTAATATGGACAAAACAGAATGTATTCTACTCGAAAGAAAAAACTCTGGAGACTACCAGAATCATACCATTCAAATTGACAACACCTTCATCAAGCTAAAAGAAAACGTGAAAGATCTAGGAATTTGGCTTGACCCAGAACTGAATTTCAAAAAACACATTGCAATGAAAATCAAAGAAGGTTTCCACTAATTGCTAATTCTCAAACACCTCAAACCACTCCTAAACCAACCCGAATTCATAACCATTCTACAATCCCTGATCTTTACACGCTTCGATTATTGCAATTCACTCTTGATAGGCCTGCCCAAATCAACTATTGCCCGACTCAGGCTGAGTTTCGCAGCTCGTTGGCCGCTGCCTCAGGGGCTTGAACACTTCAAATTCTAGGTGGAACTTCACACAATAAGTTTCATCAGACGTACAGCAATTGCCTGATTCAATGTTAAACTGAGTGCGGTACACCACCCGAAACATTGATCATACAATTGCTGTACGTCTGATGAAACTTATTGTGTGAAGTTCCACCTAGAATTTGAAGTGTTCAAGCCCCTGAGGCAGCGGCCAACGAGCTGCGAAACTCGGCCTGAGTCGGGCAATTATTGAGCACATCTCTGTTCTAATAAATACTGAAATAAGACTGAGGCATCTATTGTGTTTTTGTTCTCCTGACGGCTATCATAGATCGCCTACCTCTTTGTTTTCTTGGACCTGCCCAAATCAACTACATGCCCACTTCAAATACTACAGAATGCCACCGCTAGAATCCTCACCGGCCACAAAAAAAATGGATCACATTACCCCGTACTAAAAGAACTGCACTGGCTACCTGTGGAAAAAAGAACTGAATACAAAGTACTAACCACCCTTCACAATTCAATACACAACAATGAAAATAGCTGCCTAAACACCATAATACAAAAACACAATACTCAACGTAACACAAGATCAACAAACAAAGCCCTGCTAACTATCCCATCAGTCACAACCGCCAATCTTACTTAATCTTATTAGCTGGATAAATGTCTATATTCAAACTTATCCAACTAAGACCAAGATTAATCAAATTGCTATAAATTAGAGATGTGAATCGGAACCAGAATTGGTTCGGATTCCGGTTCCGATTCACATGTAGTTTTTTTTTCATCGGGCCCGATCGTAGTTTTGTTTATCGGCTGCACTCGAGCCGATAAACAAAAAACCCACCCTGACCCTTTAAAACTAATACCTTAGCTTCCCCCACCCTCCCGACCCCCCCAAAAGCTTTTTACAGGTACCTGGTGGTCCAGTGGGGGTCCCTGGAGCGATCTCCCGCTCCCAGGCCGTTGGCTGCCACTAATCAAAATGGTGCCGATGGCCCTATGCCCTTACCATGTGACAGGGTATCCGTGCCATTGGCCAGACCCTGTCATATGGTAGGAGCACTGGATGGCTAATAAAATGGGCATGGCTAGGTTGATTTCTTTTGTATCGTATCCCAGGAAATTATTGTGTGGTGCATTACATCAGTGCATAGTGCATTGCCTCAGCACATCACATATTGCATCAGCGTGTCATGCAGTATTTTACGTGGTGCGCGTGATTTGTGCATGGCATGTTATTTTTCTAGTTTATATATACTGGCTTCCTGCAGCTGCCTCTTTGGGGTGTGTCAGGTGTTGGAGAGAGGAGAGGATAGTTGATGAGTGGATTAGTGGGAGTAGGTGCTTATAGATTTCGAGTTCCTGAGTGCACTGTCTTGTCTTCTGTTCTCATCTGTTTCCCTTTACCTTGGTTTTTCGTCTTCTTTGTGTGAGTGAAAGTTTTTGTCAGTTTATCCTATTTGTGTGTCTGTGTTTATGTCAGGAGGAGGAGTGATGGTCAGACGTGGTGAGGTATGGTGGTGAGGCAGAGGAGGAGTGGTGAAGAGGATTGGTGAGGCATAGTGGTAGAGGATTTGTGAGGCATGGTGGTGAGGTGGAAGAGGAGTGGTGAGGAGGAGTGGTGAGGTGTGGTGGTGAGGCAAAAGAAGAGTGGTGAGGTGTAGTGTGTTGAGGAATGGAGAAGATGGAGCATGAGAAGCAGGGAGAGAGAGGAGAGACTTGAGGAGGAGGAGGGAGCACGAGGAAAGGTGTGCTAGAAGAAGGAGGAGGAGTAGGAGTTTATGGACAAGAGATAGTGGGTGGAAGGGATAGAAGGAGGTGGGAGGGGGAAGAGTATAGGCAGGTGAGTCCAGTGGGAGGAAGACAACAGGCTAGGGATAGACAGAGAGGGCAGAGGGGAGGGGTGTTAGTAGGGCAGGTGCAGGTGGGGGGAGGAAGAGAGGGGAGAGAAGAGTGGGCATGAAAGTGAGGAAAGGGAGGATACTGCTCCGGAAGTGGAAGTGGGATCCCATTCAGGCAGTCAGGCAGCAGGGTGTGTTCATCTCAGGGTATTGAAGTTCAGATAGAGGACAACAAGATGATCATCATTGGGGTCCTGGAAACATTAAGCCATGCTCTTTGGTAAGCATGTGGCCAAGACCTTGAGGGCATCCAAGGGCCAGATCTGGCGCACTATTGCCCAGGCTATCTCAAGGCACAACAGCATGAGACACAGTGCAGGTAGCCCACAGGTAGCAAGACATAAAGGCCCAGTTGAAGACCAAGGTGGCAAACCGCAACAGGTACATCCGGTACACGGTGGAGGAGCACCTTGTCCAACAACTGAGACCGGATGTGCTCAAGGGTATGACTGAGTGGCCGGAGCCGGTAAGTTCAACTCTCCTTTAAATGGCAAGGCTGCTACAATTGTGCATACCATTTGGCATAAGATGCTCACATTGATTGACATGAAAAATGCGTATGTGTGTACCTCTTGGCTTTGGTACTTATGTCTTCTTCTTTGTTTCCACAGCTCTCATCCAGGTCTCTGCCGGTCCCAGCCGTCCAGCCCCAGGGACCAGCAGTGAACCCCCAGGGGCCAGTAGTAAAGAGCCAGGGACCAGCCATGCAGCAGCTTATGGATGCTCAGACACAGTTCAACGAGAAGGAGGAGGAGGAGCAGCAGCAGCCTTCTGAGTACATCCAGATCCTGCAAACCCTTGGCTCAGCAAGCCCACTGAATGTGAGCTTAAACCTTTCAAACTTCATGGAGGAACCCAGCCTGCATTGGCACACAGTTGAGCTAGGGCAACCTCGCTCCAGCACACCACATGGCAAGCACAAGATAGCAGACATTGAGCCAGAGCAGCCCACCAGCCCCTTCATGCCACTTCTGGAGGCTCAAACCCTCCACTCCACCTGTGACTAGCACAACACTAGCACCAGCTCCGGCACCACCATCTGCACAAGCGAGGCCTCAATGCACAAGCAGTTGGACCGACTGGAAAGGAGTCATGGTGTCTACCTCCACCACATACGGGCAAAGCTCATGCACCTGAGGAGGACTGTGATTGGGCAGACCCAGGCCCTGCATGACCAGATGACAGCCCGTACACAAGCTCTCACCACTATGGTTACCTCAATGAATAACCTCACCAGCGTCCTCGCCCAGATTCTCCAAAGAATGCTGGAGCTTCCACCAGTGCCTTTCCCAGCATCCCAAAAATCTACTACACGTAGCAGTCCCAGGCCCAACAGATGACCCAGGAGTAGGCCCACCAAAAGACATGCCATCCCCAAGTGGCAAGCCACAGCATGGCAAAAAGGCCATGAAGGTTCACAACAGATGCCTTGTAATGCCTATAAACAAGATTTGTTGAACAAGCCTGGCTGGTCCTCTAGAGAGAGTTCCTATGCCAGCTAGATGGAAGTAGACTACTGTCCCCATCCTCACTACAGAGTTCCTGTGCGAGCTAGATGGAAGAAGACTGTTAGTCCAGTCCTGACTACAGAGTTCCTGTGCTGGCTTGCTGAAGGTGGTGTCTACTACTGCCACTGTTGTCCTGCTGCTTAGTTCTAAAGCCCTCCTCGATGCTCTGCCTGTACTCCAGCCTTCTTGATACGGTTTCCAGTCATGGTCCAGCTGCTGGTTCTTCTTATCATGTCTCATCTCCTGCTCCTGATGCTGGTGTCTGTCTCATCTCATCTCATCTCATCCTGCTGCTGCCTCCATGCTGGTGTCTCATCACATCCTGCTGCTGCCTCCATGCTGTGTCTCAGTGTCCCTAACCCTAACCCTAGCCCAGTCAGAATCTCTAGCACACTCTCCTCAGCAAACGTAATAGTTTTGCAAGTTAGGCAGACTCCAGTTTTTATCCAGTGCAAAGTCCTGTTGTCACCAGCTCTTGCTCTAGCAGCAACTCCATCTTGACTGGGATTTATTCTGTCTTCGCCTTTCTATTTATCATATTCTAGTAGTTCCTTCAAACAAGCTCTTTGATGGTTCACACTTCTCTTTAAACAAATAAACCCTTAATCAACCACAAACAAACCAGGCAACGGCTCTATCACACTCTCAAACAGCCAAATAGTATGCTTCTAAACATTTATTACACTTTCAAACAGCAAATAACATACTTCAAAGCTCAATCACAATCCCAAACATAAAAATAATATACTTCAAATATCTAGCACACTCTCATCAGCGAGCAAAAATAGTTTAGCGAGTTAGACAACCTCCAGTTTTCATCCATTGCAAAGTCCTGCTCTCACCAGCTCTTACTCCAGCAGAAATGCACAGTTTCTATGTCATATAGGTCGAGGATGGTAGTGAGCTTAATCCACACACCATTGGCCACTTCACTAGACTTCTCTTGGATGCTTATACTAGAAGACCTACTTTGATCCTCTTGCTTTCTCTGTACTGAAGAGGCACTCTCTCCAGCTCCCTCACATCTATCTTAGAAGAGAACTCATTTGACTCCTTCATCTCCAGGGAAGCATTCTCTTAAGATCCTCTCTCTTCTCTATGCTTCCTAGAATTGGTGCATATCTTTTTTTTTTTTTAAACTAAATAAATAGACACTGTTCTCTCCTCTGTCCTGGGACAGAACTAGAAACTTCCCATAGAGCTCCTTATATATTCTCTGCTGGCATGGACCATTTACTGCATACCCAGAATCCAGAGGCACGCACTGGGTTGCACAACTCTCTGATTTTGGGAACTGGCATTGTTTTAAGTAAGGCAAAGGGGTCTTACAGGTATGCTGAAGAGACAGTTATTGCTAGTTTCAAAGCCCTTTTTGCTTTACAGTAAAGAGTCTGTTATCTGTCCTGCAGTAGCTAAAGATGTCAGAGAGAACAGTGCTCTCTCCAAGGGCTGGAACTCTGTCTCCTCTGGGGAGAAAGAAGTGGGAGACTCAAATTTCATCAATAACAATCCCTTCTTCAAGGCATGGATACTTCCAGTTCTTAATCCACAGAGATAACGGCAACTGACCTTAACAACTAATGTTAGCTGAGTGGGAAAGAGTCACTCAGTTCTCCAAAACATGTCTAGTTTGGGCTATTTGTATTTAATTTTAGCACATATTCTAAATTCTTCCAGAGTTTCTATAATAGTCAAAGAGCAATGTTAGAAGTTTCTAATGATAATTGGAAGTCAGCTGCTTCCAAAATAGGGGTGAAATTGAGATTCAGAGAACTTGATTTCCCCAGATCTTCTGAGAAGCTCCCAGACTGTCTTCAGTTTCTTTGGCTACTGCACATTGGCGTGAGGATCAGAAGAAGGGATGGCAACTATGAGGAGTTTGTAAGTCCAGGAACCAAAGTGCTGGCTGCACGGGGCACAAAGGTGGCACTCCGCTCTCTTTGCAACTTCTGCATTTGCTATCTCCAGCACATGCTCCCTGTTGCTGTGGAACAGGAAGAGACAGGTCTGAAGCAAACACAGCAGAGCAGTTCTTTCTTCCTTGTGCTCCCAGATTGTGGGCGGCCAACAGAGAGGAGGAAGAGGAGTGAACCAGTTAATGAGCATGCAGGCTGAAGAGGAAGGAGAGGGTGGGCAAGAAAGAAAGAAGGTGAAGTGCTTATAGAGGATGAGTATTGGGAACATAGAAAGGGAATGATGGGGAGGTGATAAGAGAGGACTGATGAATGCTGGGGAAAGAGGTGAGAGAGAAGCCTAAATGCCGATGAAAGATGAAGGAGAAGAAGGATGAAGGAGACTGGAGCTTTATGTCCAGGATGGCATAAAATCCAAAGGATAAAGATCCTGCAAGAGACTAAATGCACAGTAGAATCTTTATGGGTAGAAATCCCATGTGTTTTGGGAAAAAGTATAACAATAGGAGTATCTACCATCCACCTGGCCAAAATGATAAGACGGATGATGAAATGCTAAGAGAAATTAAGGAAGCTAACAAATTTGGCAGTGCAGTAATAATGGAAGATTTCAATTACCCCAATATTGAGTGGGTAAATATAACATCAGGACATATTAAAGAGATAACATTCATGGATGGAATAAATGACTGCTTCATGGAGCAATTGGTTCAGGAACAGATGAGAGAGGGAGCTATTTTAGATCTAATTCTTAGTGGAACGGAGGATTTGGTAAGAGAGGTAACTGTGGTGGGGCCACTTGGCAGTAGTAATCAGAATATGATCAAATTTGAAATAATGACTGGAAAGGGGACAATAAGTAAATCTGCAGCTCTAACACTAAACTTCCAAAAGGAAAACTTTGTTAAAATGAGGAAAATAGTTATAAAAAAGCTGAAAGTTGCAGCTCCAAAGGTTAAGAGTGTACAATAGGCATGGACATTGTTAAAAAAAAATACCATCTTAGAAGCACAGTCCAGATGTAATCCACACATTAAGAAAGGTAGAAGGAAGGCCAAATGATTGCTGGTATGGATAAAAGGTGAGGTGAAAGAGTCTATTTTAGCCAAAAGAACTTCCTTTAAAAATTGGAAGAAGGATCCTTCTGAAGAAAATAGGAAAAAGCATAAGCATAGGCAATTTAAGTGTAAAACATTGATAAGACAGGCTAAGAGAGAATTTGAAAAGAAGTTGGATGTACAGGCAAAATCTCATAATAAAAACTTTAAAAAATATATCTGAAGCAGGAAACCTGCGAGGAAATCAGTTGGTCCATTAGATGATTGAGGGGGTTAAAGGGGCATTTAAGGAAGATAAGGCCATCATGGAAAGAATAATGAATTCATTGCTTTGATGTTTATTAATGAAGATGTTAGGAAGATACTCTTTCTGGAGATGGTTTTCAGGGGTGATGAACTGAACCAAATCATAGTGAACCTGGAAGATGTAGTAAGCCATATTGATAAACTGAACAGTAGCAAATCACCTGGACTGGATGGTATACACCCCAGAGTTCCAAAAGAACCAAAAAAAATTAAATTTCAAAATTATTTCTAGTAATTTGTAACCTATCATTAAAATCATGCATTGTACCTGAGGACTGGAGGGTGGGCAATGTAATTTCGATATGTAAAAAGGGCTCCGGGGTGATCCTGGAAACTAAGGACCAGTGAACCTGACCTCAGTGCTGGGAAAATTTGCAGAAACTATTCTAAAAAATAAAAATCACAGAACATGTAGATAGAAATGGTTTAATGGGACATAACCAGCAAGGATTTACCCAAGGGAGGTCTTGGCTCACAAATCGGCTTCAGTTTCTTGAAGGGGTTAATAAACATGGATAAAGATGAATGGGTAAATGCGGTGTCTTTGGGTTTTCTGAAGGCATTTGATGAAGTCCCTCATCGGTTCTCTGTAAACCGGTGCGATATGTATTCTATACAGGAACATCGGTATATAAAAATAAATAAATAAATAAATAAATATGAGAAGCTTCTAAGAAAACTAAAAAGTCATGGGATAGCAGGCGATGTCCTTTTGTGAATTGCAAACTAGTTAAAAGACAAGAAACAAAGAGTAGGATTAAATGGTCAGTTTTCTCAGTGATGACAGCTGCCGCTCCTTTTGCCTGTTTTTACCTCCGGGCCTCATTTAAATACAGAATCGCGTTCTCCCGCATTTTTACTGTATCGGCCCGAATGTTGGGAATTATTAGGAAGGGAATGGTGAATAAAACAGAAAATGTCATAATGTCTCTGTATCGCTCCATGGTGAGACCGCACCTTGAATACTGTGTACAATTCTGGTCACCGCATCTCAAAAAAGATATAATTGCGATGGAGAAGGTGCAGAGAAGGGCAACCAAAATGATAAAGGGCATGAGACGGCTTCCCTATGAAGAAAGGCTAAAGAGGTTAGGGCTGTTCAGCTTGGAGATGAGCCGGCTGAGGGGGGATATGATAGAGGTCTATAAAATCATGAAAGAACTTGAACTGGTAAATGTGAACCAGTTATTTCCTCTTTCAGATAATACAAGGACTAGGGGGGGCACTCCATGAAGTTTGCAAGTAGCACATTTAAAACACATCTAAGAAAATTCTTTTTCACTCTGTAATTCATTGGAAGAGGATGCAGTTAAGGCAGTCAGTGTTGCTGGGTTTAAAAATGGTTTGGAAAGTTCCTAGGGGAGAAGTCCATAAACTGCTATTAATCATATTGACTTAGGGAAAAGCCACTGCTTTGTAGTGGCATCAGTAGCATGGGATCTATTTAATGTTTGGATACTTGCCAGGTACTTGTAACCTGGATTGGCCACTGTTGGAAACAGGATATGGGCTTGATGGACCCTTGATCTGACTCAGTAGGGCAACTTCTTATGTTCTTATGAATGCTGAGTAGGAAATGAGAAAGTAGAAGGGCAAATGCTGGACAAGATGTGAGAGTCAGAGGGGATAATTGCTGTGTGGGGGTGAATGCAGAAGGGGAGATGAGTGAAGAAAGAACGAATGCTTGTTTTATTGTGAGTCCCACTAATCAGTCCTGCATTGGATTTGCGGGGTATATAAATTTGTAAATAAATGAATGAGGGGTGTGAATACTGGGGGAGGTGAGAGGAAAGGGGTGAATTCTAGGTAGGAGGAAGGGAAGAGGAGAGGGATGAAGACTAAGGGGAGGAGACAGTAAGATCTGGGGGTAGCCAATAAAACACAAAGAACAGACAGTGATGAGGAGGAGGTAAGAAACAGGGAAGGGTGGGGAAAGAGGAAACAGTGTTTGATGTGCCAGATGGAGTAAGGGGAGATGAAAGGGGTAGAGCAATGAAACATAGGGGAGCAGAGACAGAAGCTGTGATGAGGGGAGCGAGCCGAAAAGAAATTTGATGACAAAGAGAAAGGTAGATGTCAGAGAGAGACATGGAGGAAAAGAAGATATGGGAAAAGAGATAAGGAGAAGAAAGACAAAAGAGAAAACCAAAACTATAGGATGGAAGAAAAAACCTTAGAATGGTAGAAACATTTTGTATTCCGTTTAGGTATTGGTGCCTGAGGATTACTTGGTGTCATGCAATGAAACTCCAAGGGGGGGGGCGAGAAACAATATCAAGAAATATTTATTTTTTTTTTTGTGGAAAGGGTGGTGGATGCTTGGAATGCCCTCCCAGAAGAGAACAAAAACAGGAAACAAATTCAAAAGGGCACCAAGTATATTTTAAAGCTATAACTCCCCAGAGACTTGCTGCGATGGTATGGCAGGCTGGTGTTGGTGGGATAACATCTGGAAAGGCCACAGGGACCTAAGGAGGCCAGATGGTTAGGCATTTAGTTCATTGCATAACTGTATGGTTAGACATGAGTAGAAACGGCTGCTGGGTGTAAACCAAATATTCCTTCTTATGCTGTCTTCTATTAGGTTACTATGTCACTGTGCTTTTCTCTTCTCTTCTTGTAAAGAGGCCAACTTCCAAGTGTTATTTTGAGAGACAGGTTGGGACATTTTTTTGGTAGGAATGGACAGGTCTTAAAGCTGCAATGAAATACATTCTTTTGGATGAATTATTTTGTAAGACACAACAGAAGAGAGAGACAGGAAGGAGGAAATAAGAGTGAGACTGACACGAAAGTAGTCAGCGTTATTCTGGGACATGGTAAAGGGTTACAGGAATACTTACGCCCACAGTACGTATGGAAGCAGACACTGGGCTTGGTTAGATGGTATACGTAGTACCCTCCAGGACAGGCTTTCACTTCTATGCTGGTGTTCCACAGGCAGCAGTTGTTGTTGAAGCTGGCACAGGCTTGCCTCTGGACAATGCCCTCAGCTTCCTTGGGGTGACTCCCATTCAGCCAGATGGGTGCATGGGTCCCACAGTGGTTTTCTGGAATGCAGAAGGTGGGCATGGCATCACCAGCCATGCCAGTGAAGCGGTACCATTCCCCATCCAGGTTGTTGTCACACATGGGCTGCTTTTGAGATTCATTGAAAACATGATCTGTGTTCCTCCAGGGCTCATTTAGGCTGATGTAGGCAGAGCATGGGTCAAGGGCTGTAGGAAAGGAAGAGATAAAATGGATTAATCTCCTTATAAATTAGTTTCTGTTTCTCAGACAAACAAGGTGATATGATCTCTTCTTAACCTCCTCCCCTCTTCTCCATCCCAAGAGCAGACATTAATCTCCATCTCTTTTATTAATGGAACAGTCCGACTTAAATGATAGGACTTCTAACAGGGAGCTTTTCTGTGATCCAGTCCAGGTTTTCCACAGAGCTATCAACTACCTGTGCAAAATACTAGCACTGAGGGGCTACCATAAAAAAAGACAGTATATGCTTATCTTGAATCATCTGGAAACAATCCCCTACTTAAAATGAGGCTGAAGATGCTTCTATGCTGCAAATACCATGTTAAATTTGCTGCCTTCATGTAGAAGAAGCTAGCCAGAGTTAGGGGATGGTACTCCTCTAATTAAGGAGTAGCCCTTGCAGCTTGACATGCTTTGCTTGCTACCTGGAGAAGGGGGAAAATGCTGTGCATCTTCTCGCTATAAGATTGGCCAAGTATCTGCTATATTCAGACCCCATAAGAAGAGAGAGCTGATGGATATAGACCACAGTCCAAGTTTTCTTTCCTGAAGTGTCTGAAGGTAGAAAAGGGGTTGACTGAGGTCCAAGGCATCCTACAAAAACAATCTAACTGGACAGGGCTAAATATAGCGAAGCAGAATGCAAACTCTTCTCAGAGCCATATCTCCAAAAAAAACCACCTCCTGCCTGTCCAGCCTCAGGCAGACAAAGACCTAGTAACATAGTAACACAGCAATGATGGCAGAAAAGGACCAAAATGGCCCATCCAGTCTGCCTAGCAAGCTTCTTATGGTTTATTTGTTTATTTATTTATTTATTTAGGGTTTTCATATACCGACTTTCTTGATATATATATATCAAATCAAGTCGGTTTCCATATAACACAACTATCGCCGGGGGGCGTTACATTAAACAATAAACATAGTATTGAACAGAGTAACCTTAAACAATAAGTAAGGTTGTTACATTAAACCATAAACATAGTATTGAACAGAGAACGTGTAGGGTTACTTTGAACAATCAATAAGGTCCTGATGGTCCTGAGGGTATTAGGTTGGTGGTGAACTTTAAATTGCGCTATTTTGTTCTTTGTCCTGTGTCGAAGTGTTCCTATATGCAACCTATATGGCGTGGTAACCTATATGGCAACCTATATGGCGTGGTAACCTATATGGCGTGGCAGATGGTAGCATCTGCCACGCCATATAGGTTACCCCCATGTTTCTCTTAAGGGTAGTAACTGCTGCTCTGTACAGTTATCCCAAGCCTTATGATAATCCATAAAAATTTACTGATAGCAACATTTTTACTGGGTGATGTGCAGCACTGTCTGAATTTTGAAAGTGCTGCTTGATGTGCTTAGTGTCAGAGAAACAGCAGCCAGGGCTGGTCTCTGGGGATAGCCTTCCGGCCACTCTGAAAGACCCTTTTGGACCACAGGTATGTGTGTTTCCCCTGTGCCATGACACGACCAACACAACCCCGGAGCTGGCCATGGTCCATGTCACTGGTGGGTAAGCATATCCAGGCACGGGCTAGCTGAAGACTAGGATCCACTGAAGAACAGAAACAAGACTTGGGCAGCGCCAAGCTGGAATTGAAGGCTGAAGTGGAGCCAAGCTGGAGATGCGGGACCAGGAATAAGGCTGAAGAGCATAGCAGGCTGAAAACAGAGGTCCAGGTTAAGACAAGGAGCCAGGCAATGGCTGAAGACAAGGATCCAGGTGAGAATGAGGAACCAGGCAAAGACTGAAGACAGGTATCCAGACAAGGACAAGGAGCCAGGCAAAGACTGAAGACAAGCACCAGGTGGTCACTGAAGAACAGGCTGGACCGCAGGCTGGAACAAGCTCTCCAAAGACCACAAACAGGGCTCAGGAACAAGGAACTCAAGAAGGCAGAATTCTAGAACTCAGAACAAGACTGTAAAACTAAGAGGACTTGGAAGACTTAATCCAGAGAAGATGGACCCAGGACAGACAAGACCACAGGAGACCTGGAACAGATCAAGGACCACAGAAGACCAGGAATGATGACCACAGAAGACCAGGACAGGAGACCAAGAGAACTTTCAAAGCCCCCGAAGACAAGACTGAAGAGCCCTTTTATAAGGCATCCAGCAATGATGACAGAGGGCACCATGGGCTTTCCTGCTATGGTCTCTTTAACTGAAGAAGAGATGCACACTTCTAGCAGGACATCAACAAGAGTGGCAGCAACAAGGATCAGCAGCATTTCCAGCCACAACAACAGCAGAGGCAGAGTCAGGGACACCTCGGGTAAGCAAAGTCACTTGCGGGGCCTCCCCGCAACCAGTAAACCTAGCACTTAGCTTATGGACTTGCTGTAGAAGCAGTCCTGTGTTTTTTCCCTTATGTCTGCGCTTCAGTTCCCCAGACTGTAAAAGTCGGGGCACTCAGTTGTTGTTTGAATCCAAATTTCCTTTTTCCTCTTGCCGTTGAAGCAGAGAGCAATGTTATAGTTGCATCAAAAATATCAAGGCTTATCGGTTAAGGGTAGTAAAAGCTGCACCAGCAAGTTACCCCCATGCACCCTTTTCTTCAGTTCCATCCTCTAGCCTTTAGGGATCCACCATGTTTATCCCTGACTCCAACATTGTTGTTGCTTCAATGGCAAGGGGAAAAGCAGAATTTGGATTCAGACAATAACCAATGAGGGCCCCCAACTTTTTCGGTCTGGGGAATTGATGCACAAACATAAAGGAAAAAAAACCCCAGGACTGCTTCTACGGCCAAGTCCATAAGCTAAGCACATCAAGCAGCACTGTCTGATTTTTCAAAAAGGCTCATCATCCAGTAAAAGGTTTGCTAGCAGTAAATTTTTATGGGTTATCATAAGGCTTAGGGATAACTGTTTCAATTGGTCTGTTTGGCATTTGACACAATAGACCATGGCTTTCTGTTACTTTGCTTGAAAAAACTGGGAATTGCTGGATCTGTTTTAAGATGTTTTAAGTCATTTCTGAAGGATCACTGTTTTCAATTGGTGTGGGGGAATGTTTCATTATCAAAAATTATGACCTGTGGGGTAACTCAGGGCTCTATTCTCTCCCCATTATTATTTACCTTCTCTTAATTCCTCTACCAAATCTGATTTTACAACAGGGCATCCATTATTTTTATGCTGATGACATACTCATATTGACAGCTTTTAACTCTGATTTGCCATCAGATATGATGGGACTTAATCTGAGTCTAGATAAGCTAGCCAGTTGGCTATCCGATCACCGATTAAAGGTGAACCCTCAAAAGTTGGAAGCCATTTGGTTTAGTAGATGTAAATCTAACCTCAAACTTGTTCCAAGAATGAAAGATGTCGTTATTCCTTTGGTTGAGATAATAAAATTACTGGGCATAAACTTAGGCAGTGGTTTGTCCATATCTAAACAAGCATCTTTACTGTCCAGATCTATTTTTATGCTCTCCATATGAGTAGTAGATTGGCACCTTATTTATCTAGGGAGGATTTAGTAATGTTATCTTGTGCTTTGGTGTTTTCTCGGGTTGACTATTATAACTTGTAATATATGGATATTATGGAAGTCAACTTGAAGCAAATACAACTACTCCAAAACACAGTGGCAATTATTTATTTTTGGGGTTTCTAAATTCGATCCTGTTTCTCCTTTGCTACAAGAACTTCATTGGCCTCCATTTCGATGGAGGATTGCTTTTAAATTAGTTTGTTATACTTTTAAGGTTTTGTCTAAAGGGAAGCCTATTTGGCAAATCTTATGGTGTCATAGATACCTACGCAGACTTTAAGATCCTCTCAAAAGGAACTTCTGGGAATTCCCTCTCGCAGGAAATTGTGCTTGAGGGTATCAGGCAAACCATTTTTTCAATATCAGGCTCCTTTAATCTGAAATTCTTTGCTGTTGGACATTCGAATCGAAAAAAGCTTTTGGAATTCTTTAAAGCTTGTGAAATCATGACTGTTTTCTCAGGTTTGGATTCTGATTCTTGCACGAGTGGTTACGTTTTTATGATGTATAAAGTAATTTTGTATAAATGATTAATTTTAATGTTTTTATACTTTCTATTGCACACTGTTTTGCTATTATGTGAAAATCAGTATAGCAAAATAAATTTACCATTACCAAGACCCTAGCCCTGCAACTGCCCCACTGTACCTAGTGCCTGAGTGCCCTCTGCTGTATTTGCTAAACCACCCAGTTGTGAATCATCAATTAATATTGAGGGCGAGAGACATTCTAATTTAATGATGGTCATCTATAGGTCCTTTCATTTGTGAAAAGCTCTTTCTAGCCCAGGTAAAGTCCTGTCAACAGCTTATGGGAAACGGCAAGGGCAAAAAAACACATGGAGAGAAAAACTTGCCACTTGTCCAAAACCAATCACAATCCTTCCTCCCAATGTGCTCATCATTTACTATTAGGGAATAAATTAAAGCCAGGAGTGTCACCATGGTTTTTTTTTGGGGGGGGGGGTGGTTTGTATCAGGTCTGCTTTGCATAGAGGACAAAGAGATGACCGAGAGACACACACTGTCCTGTGGCTGAGAGAGGAAGAGAAAAAGAGCAAGAAGCAGAGGAACTTTCTTCATTTCTGACTGCTGAAGCGGGACTGAAGAAAGGGATATAAAACAGGAAACTCTGTGATATCTTAGTTAATAATCCAACTCGCACAGTTCTGCCCTAGTTTCTGAAGGGAAAAACATCTGTAGCTGAAACGTAAGGTTATAATAACTATTGAAAAGATAAGGAACTCGCCTTGGATAGCAGACACGCGCATGGCGCATGGATATTGCAGGCAAAGCGCATGCCTCTACAGTAGCACATATGCATTATGGCGGGGCTTATTTCTGTGCTAGCAGAGAGCAACATACAATAAAAATAAAAGCTCCTTTCACCTTCGGTTTTCTTTCCCTTCCAGTCCTTTCACTGCTATCATTAAAGAGAATGCAGATGCCAATCTACTATGTGCAGGAATCTAGAAGCTCATTGTTCCTGGAGAGAACTAGATTCTTTATGACACCTTTAATGGATCCAAGATAAAAAAAAAAGTATTCAGAGAGATTGTTGTGCATCAGCTTTTCAGATCACAGAGTTTTGCTTTGCAGAAGAGAGCTTTGTGGTCTAGAAAAGTTCATATACGTCGTCTGGATAATTAAAATATTGAAACAGCAGAGGGTACCACACAACCTCAAATAATTCAAGTGTGCTGAAAATGTTGTTTTGTTTTAAGGAATAATTTAACAGTTTGGATCCTTGGGTCTGGGATAGTATAACCACAAGCAAACCCCCCATCAATACATATTAAGCTTCAAAAGTCAACTTAGGTTCTGTTATGTTGTATTACATTTACAGCCCCCACCTTATTAAACCCAACGGTTCGCCCTTTTAATACCTGCATGTCCAGAAGCTCAAAATTGAATGGAACTCATTCAGAATTTTTTTTAAATTCAATGTTCTTTCACCTCCTTTTACCTCTCTCTCTCTCTCCCCCCCCCCCCCCCCTCCCTATTCTCTTCCCCACTCAGTTACCTCAATGCAATTTATTTATTTAAAAATACTTTTATTCTGCTCATAGCAGGCAATAGTTAGTGAAGATGAGCACAGTGGACTAAATGCTCCATCACTGACAATTGCCAGGATGTGATATTGTGTCATTGCACTTACCTATCGCTGTCACGGCTAATAATCGGGTGTACAGGCAAAGGGCGAAGAGCAGAATCTGTAATGCCTGAGCCATCCAAGTCCAAGCTAGAGTTTGAAACAAGGGCATTTGATCTTTTTCCCTTCTTGCTCCTGTTGCCCTTTCGTTCTGACCTTTTCTCTTCCCTCTGTTTTCTTCTCTATCTCTTTGCCTCTTGATCCCTGTCTCACTCTCACTTTACACTTCTCAATCTCCTCTCCTTTCCCTGTCTCTCTCACTCACTCACTTTCTACCCCTTTCTGTCCTTACCCGGGGTTCTCTATTCCTCTGTCGCTTGCTCCTTTCCTTCTGCTTTTTGTTCTTCTCAGTTTCTTCTTGTCTCTATCTCTTGCTGTCCTTATCCTTCTGTCGCTGTCTTTTCTCTCTTGCTATCCTTCTCCCTGTGTCCTTCTATCTTTCCGCTCTCTCACTCCCTTTGCACCTCTCTCTGACTTTTTCTCTCTCTCGCCAACTCTTGTCTGAGCCTTTTCTTTATTGTGACAGCTTTTTCAGTAAGTTCCAGAAGTTCGTTTATCAGCTAGGCTGAAGTTTTTATCAAAGGAAGAGGATGGGATGCGTGACACTGCTGCAGCCTTGACCCTGTACACAGAAGCCTGTCTTGTCAGCAGAATTTCTGTTTTACCCAGCTATCCCTAACCCTTTGTTTTCTCTTTTAAGCCTCCTTAAAGTGAAAAGAAACTAGGATGAGGGGACATCAGCTGGGCTTGGCTTCTGCCATTATCTCTGCTCCTTCTTCTATAGAAGATAGTTTACCAGAATGGATAAGGGATGAGAGTTTAAAAATAGCTCACAAAAAATTCCGCCCTTCCACAGAGGCCTTTGTTTTATTTCATGCCGGATGTTATCAAAATACAAAGAAGAGTGGTATCAATAGATTTCAGAAACATTTCACAAAAAGGTTTTTGGGATACTCGTTGTTACATTTGGCGGCTTGCGGGTCAGAAGAAGGCTCCACCTGAAGAAAATAGGAAAAGCATAAATTGTCAAGTTAAGTGTAAAACATTGATAAGGCAGGCTATGAGAGAATTTGAAATGAAGTTGGCCATAGAGGTGAAAACTCATAATGAAAACTTTAAAAAATATATTTGAAGCAAGAAACCGTGAGGGAGTCGGTTGGACCATTAGATGACTGAGAGGTTAAAGCGGCTCTTAGAGAAGATAAGGCCATTGCAGAAAGACTAAATGAATTCTTTGCTTCTGTGATTACTAATGAGGATGTTGAGGAGAACATAAGAACATAAACATAAGAACATAAGATATGCCATACTAGGTCAGACCAAGGTCCATTATGCCCAGTATCCTGTTTCCAACAGCGGCCAATCCAAGTCACAAGTACCTGGCAAGTACCCAAACAGTAGTAATTACCATCATATCAGTTTATGGATTTATCCTCCAGGAACTTATTCAAACCTTTTTTTAAACCCATTTACACTAACTGCTGTAACCACATCCTTTGGCAATGAATTCCAGAGCTTAACTATGCGCTGAGTGAAAAAGAATTTTCTTCGATTTGTTTTAAATGAGCCACTTGCTAACTTCATGGAGTGCCCCCTGGTTCTTCTATTATCTGAGAGAGTAAATAACCAATTTACATTAACTTGTTCAAGTCCTTTCATGATTTTGTAGAAATCTGTAATACCGCCCTCAGTCATCTCTTCTCCAAATTTAACAGCCCTAACTTCTTTAGCCTTTCCTCAAGGGGCAGCCATTCCATGCCCACTTTCTCCAGTGCATCTATATCCTTATTGAGATGTGGTGACCAGAACTGCACACAGTATTCAAGGAGGCATTAAGATATCCTCCATTGTATTTTCCATTACCTTCTTAATGATTTCTAATATTCTGTTTGCTTTTTTGATCACCACAGCATACTGAGCCGATGATTTCAATGTATTATCCACTATGATGCCTAGATCTCTTTCCTGGGTGGTAGCTCCTAAGATAGAACCTAACATTGTGTAACTACAGCATGGGTTATTTTTCCCTATATGCATCACTTTGCACTTGTCCAAGTTAAATTTCATCTGCCATTTGGAAGCCCAATCTTCCAGTCTTGCAAGATCCTCCTGCAATTCATGACAATCTGCTTGTGATTTAATTACTCTGCATAATTTTGTGTCATCCGCAAATTTGATCACCTCATTCGTTGTACCCCTTTCCAGATCATTTATAAATATATTAAAAAGCACCGGTCCAAGTACAGATCCCTGAGGCACTTCACTGTTTATCTTTTTCCACTGTGAAAACTGACCATTTAATCCCACTTTGTTTCCTGCCTTTTAACCAATAATCCACAAAAGGACAATGCTTCCTATCCTAATGACTTTTTAGTTTGCTTAGAAGCTCCTCATGTGGGACTTTGTTGAATGCCTTCTGAAAATCCAAATATACCGGTTCACCTTTGTCCACATGTTTATTCATCCCTTCAAAAAAATGAAGCAGATTTGTGAGGCAAGACTTCCCTTGAGTAAATCCAGTGCTGACTGTGTTCCATTAAACCATGTCTTTCTATATGCTCTGTGATTTTGATCTTTAGAAAAGTTTCCACTATTTTTCCCGGCACCAAACTCAGGCTCACTGGTCTATAATTTCCCAGATCGCCCCTAGAGCTCTTTTTAAATAATGGGGCTACGTTGGCTACCCTCCAGCCTTTAGGTACAATGGATGATTTTAATGATAGGTTACAAATTTTAACTAATAGATCTGAATTTTCATTTTTTAGTTCTTTCAGAACCCTGGAATGCATACCATCCGGTCCAGGTGATTTGCTACTCTTTAGTTTGTCAATCTAGCCTACTACATCTTCCAGGTTCACAGTGATTTTGTTCAGTTCATCTGACTCATCACTCTCGAAAACCATCTCCGGAACTGGAGCACTGAGAGGAGAGGATCACCTTGCTGGTGGCTGGAAAAAATCAGTAAGTACTGCTTGGAGAAATGTTTAAAACTTAAAATTATTGGGGAGAAGTAAACTATTGTGGTATATTATTTAGTGTGTTCATGTATTTTGTTTTAAATAAATACTCAGAAAGTCAGGTAACAAACAGAATTTTGTGTGTTTATTTTAAATAGGTAGTCAGAAAGTCAGGCAATGAACAGAAGTTTGTGTTTGTATTTCTCACCCTCCCACCCCTAGCTCATCCTTTAATTTATAGGCATAGAAGCATAGAAATGTTCTTTACTGTGTTGCTATGTTATATATTGATATATTATGTGTTTTATCTGTAAAACAAAACTCTATAAGCTTAGGTATCCTTGCACCCAGGAGATGTTATGCACATCCACACAGAATCCCAAAACTTTTTATATATGGACAAAACCATATATAATGTAAGCACCCTCCATTTCTTTACATTTAAGGCAACCACACAATTATGTGATTTTGCCTTTGCTGCCCATTTAGGATACAAAAAAAAATCTGTGTATACATTTAAAATCAAATTCTTTCAATCTAGCACTCTATCAATTTATATGAGTGCTCAATATTACATAGAAGATCATCCACCAAGAACTCCATCCCCAAGTCTGCTTATCATGTTGGGGCAACAATATGCATCAGATGTTCTTTCCCTCATCAGAGCTTTATAGTTGCTAGAAACCAATCCATTACTTTTACACCCTCTAGCAAAAAGGATCCAAGTGAATGACAAAATCAGAGGGATTCCCATAGGAGGCCCAGTCCTCCAGTCTTCTCGTCCACCTCTTTTGGAAAAGTTTGCAATGTATGGTAATGTCGCAGGTCTATGCCTTAAGTTAGATAAATCGAAGGCTTTGCCTACTTGATTCAATGACAGATGCTTGCGTTCTGACTTTCCAATGCAATGGGCCACAGAATCTTTTAAGTACTTAGGTATTTATCTTCACAGAGATCCTTTTCAACTATATGCTTTACATTATCAGGTTTTCTTTACTCATACTAGAAATATTTTACATGGTTGGATGGATTTCTATCTTTCGCTAGCTGGGAGAGTGAATCTTTTTAGGATGATGATCCTCTTCAAGAGGATATATTTACTTCAGATGCTACCCATAGTATTTAACCAAGAAGGAAATGGTGAAACTGAAGAATCTCATCCACCAATTCCACTGAACATAAGGCTTTCCATACTGGGTCAGACCAAGGGTCTATCAAGCTCAGTATCCTGCTTCCAAGTGACCAATCCAAGTCACAAGAACTTGGCTGGATCCCAAGGGGTAGATAGATTCCAAACTGCTTATCCCAAGAATAAACAGTGGTTATCTGCAACTCCACCTTAATATCTGTATATGGGCTCAGAAGAAACCCCATATAGCCCTTGCCATTTTAATAAGACCTTGGAATGGGGCAGTCTGGGACTGTCAGATTTTAAGCTGTACAAGTATGGTTTGCCTTCTCCATCATGTTGGAGATTGGCTTATAGAAACCAGTTTTTAAACACCACTTTCAGTAGAAAGGGAGTTACTCCTTCCACTGGATCTTAAGTACATCATACATTCTACTAGCCTATCTCTTCCTCTCCATTTGCAACAGAATTTTATTTCAACACCATTATGAAAGCTTGGAAATGGCTATGAGTAAAATTGCAATTAAACTATAAAACATCCAATTTTTTGCTTCTTACAGATAATAGGGACTTTCTCTCAGGTTTACGCTCTCCTCTATTTGCTGAGTGGGGAGTAAAGGGCCTCCAAATCCAATGGTTTGTCAAAAAAGGCAGGATTGTCTCTTTCCAGGATTTCCAACAAAAGTTTAATTGCTTATTTATAAATGATACACTATGTAGTATCTTTGAACATCAATCTAAAGACAAAAAATGTGTGAATAAATATTAACTATTCAGTCTTTAGATACTCCAAAAAGACAGGTAGAGGTTTCAAAGACACTGGTGTTTATTTAAAGATAATTCACATCAGTACAGTCCTCCATCATGGCCGTGTTTCGCCGGTGGGGGCTGCATCGGGAGGGATCGAAGAAAGACTCTCAAAAGTGGAGCAAGGCTAGGAACAGCTAGAGCGGTTCAGCAACGCCGACATAACAACTTAAAGACGGTGATAATGATTTGAATAAATAGAAAGAACCTAGCAGTAATCTGTTAGTGTTTGATTCCTCTACAGGAATGCACCATCATGGCGGTGGGAAACACTCTTGCCGCCTCCATTCAACCTGCCCCACTTCTGTATTTGCCAGCAGGAGGCAGCCAGCACACTTCCTGCTGCTGCTGCCTCACTGCCGGCTGAATGCTTGCCTCCCAGCTCCGACAGCTTTCCTCTGCGGCAGGCTCCTTTCATCCTCACGCCGCAACAAAAATATGTATAAAAACAAACTACTTCAGGGCTTAACAAACCTCGGGCCTTCCCACACCAAATGGCCATTCCCTCCCTCAAAAGCCCACTCAGACTCTACTCTCATGGGCCCTGCCTGGATTTTCCCTGACCACCAATGTAAGCAAAAATGTTTGTTTTACTAATTCACAAACAGAGGGGTAGAAAAGCAAACAAGTGTGAACATGACTGAATGGATGAGGCACTGAGGGAGTGTATATCAGAATGTGTAAGTGTGAGTGCAAGTGTGTCAGTGAGAATGTGTGCAAGGGAGAGAATGACTCAGCATATGTGAGTGTGCATAGGTCTGAGCATGTGTGAGAAGTGTGACTGGATGGATGAGTCAGTGAGAGTGTGTGTGCCAGTAAACATGTGTGAGCATGACAGTGCGAGTATATCAGTGAGCATGTCTGTGAGGATGACTGAGCGTTTGAGTCAGTGCGAGTGTCAGTGAGCATGTGTGTATGACTTAGAATGTTAGTGCAAATGTGTCAATGAGTATGTGTGTGAGCGTGACTGAGCATGTGAGAGTCAGTGTGTGTCAGTGAGCATGTATGTGAGGGAGAATGAATGATTCAGCATGTGTGTGAGAGCATGCATAAGGGCGTGGGTGAAAGCATGTGTGTCAGAGCACACAAGTACATCATTGAGAGGAGACTGTGTGAGTGCATGAGTGAGCATATGAGTGTGTGTGATAATGAGCATGTGTACTAGAGAGTGTGTGTATATGCGAAAGAGGAAAGTTTGTATACACCCCCATCCCTAACTAATTTATGACCATCTCAAGGTGACTAGAATCAAAAGTTCCCGAGTATGGAGAACAGAGAATTTATTTTCTAACCTTATTAGTTTTAATTATTGGATATTATTTGATGTGTATGCTGCTTTTGAAATATTTTATTTGTGTTTGGTAAATTTTCAAAAGTGTGTATAAGTTAAATGACTGGATATTATATTCATCAGCTGTTTTGAAATATACATTTTAGTATGATTTTCTTATTATGATTGATGTTTTATTATTTGATGTTTTCTGAGGAATGATGGTGTTTTCTGTTTTTCCATTGCTGCATTGCATAGAGTCAGACTTATTGTGACTTCCAGTTCAGTTTTTTTCCCGCACATTTCTATTTCTATTTTATGGTCTCTTTATTCTGTATTTGGTGAGATCTGTGTTCTGCATGTGTGTCCGAAATGAAATATTCTACTACCCTGTAGTTTCCGAATAGGGATCTATAGCAGCCTGGCTTGTTCTGTTTTCATAATAGGAGGTGTATTGGTGTTTTAGGGCCTGGTCTCATATTTGAAGTGTTGCCTTGCCATAGGAAGGGTTGTAACAGCTTGAGTGCTGGCAGTATGTACAGTTTTCACATGGAAGGTTTACTCATGACTTTCTGAGGACTACGCCCAAGCCCAGCAGGCATTACAATAGGCCTAATACCATATGGATTTCAAATGTCATTTTTATTATTGCAGGGTTTTCTGGTTGCCACCAAAGGAATGTACATAAATATATCAGAAGACTATACTTTGAATTTCATGTAAAACCTATTATAAATGCACAATTTTTAATTGTGTTTGGGGAAGACAAGACTACGGGGGGAGAAAGGAATGCAAGGCTGTAAGATTCACCTTTTGTTCCTAATACTCTTGGCTTTACTGGCTTCACATGGAAAAGCAGGGTTCCATCTGGAGCTGTGCTGCTGCAGATCACAGACTTTCCCCAGTTTCAGCCAGGGCTTAATTTTCTTTCTTTCTTTTTTTTAATTCTAGGGAACAGTCTAGCTCGCTTGTGGTCGCCCCCACCTCCCATACACATTTCCTTCCCTTGAGTAGGTATGCTGGGGTATCATAAAAGCAGCAGACTATGTATCACACAGTCAATGGGAATATGCTGGTGGGGGTGAGGGGTAGCAGAGAAGTCTAGGCAAGCTACAGGCACAGGAAGAAAGGGGACGAGTCAGGAGGAAGTGCATGTGCAGTGCTGGTGAGGTTTACTGTGAGGTGACTGGGATGAGCTCTGAGAGAGGCAGCTGGCTGTGGAACCTCTGGATCTCCTGGAGAGTGGGGGTGCTGCTGAGAAAGGTTGGGAATTGGGCAGGGGGAAGGCTGCTGCAGGCAGGGAATCGGCTGGCAGCCAGCAAGAACTTTGCATAGTGATGTGGCACTGCTGGGGGGGGGGGGGGGGGCACTCACTAAGCAAGCACATGAAGAGCAGTACCACAACAGCAGAGTGCGTATGTGTCTGAGAGAGACTGGGTATGTGCCTCTCTGACACAAAGATGCACACTGTTTCTTGCTCTCAATGTGTGGGTGTGTGTGACTTTGTGAGAGACACCACTACACTGACAGTATGTATGTATGTATCAGTGTGTATGTGCTAATAAAGATTTCTCAATCTGAAAATGTAACTGAGCATGTGTGTGCGTGTGCATGGTGCCTGATACTGGCTGGTAGGGTGGTTGTCTCATTACTTGGCAACTGGTTCAAGAGCTGATTGGTAGACAAGAGACTTTAACACAGTACCAGGATATCTATCTATCTATCTGGGAGCTGTAACCAAATTTCTGGGGGGACCCAACCAGTTGAATGGTTGGAAGGGGGACTACAGGTCTGTTTTCTCATCCCTTTTCAAGGGTGTCCTCTACTTCTTATTTAAGAAAAATGTTAAATTTTATTTTGCAGATTTTTTGGTTCAGGTCTGCCAGGCTCCAGGTCACATGATGTCTCTCTAAAGGGCCAGCTGTTGAAGCATGTGCTGCAAGGAAAGTATACGAGGGATTCAGATACCCCATGGGCCAGTTTTGAAAAAATCCCCCAGGCTGATATTTTCCCGCAATCTGTCCCGACCCCTATCACCTATCGAGCCACTCTAATACCTGCCAGCTCCACCCACATTCTCATTTCCCACTATATAATCATTTCCTGTTCTCTGTAAGACTCAAGTCAGTCATTTCAATAGTTGTATGTAAACTGACGTGCTTAGTGATTTTGTCTCTAGAACCTCGGTATATAAAAAAAATGTTAAATAAATAAATAAATAAATATTCGTTTGCTATTTTTCGCACAAACGTGTGCAAGTAGTTCGTATACACACATATGTTTTAGATATAAGATGCACATATAAAATATGAATGTACACGCGTGCAAGTCCATATATGCATGAATATGAGCTTATATGCATTTGTCTGAAAATTATCCTTCCTATTTATAACTAAATATTGAACAATCATGAGCTGCCACAAAAGCATAATCTACACTTCTGTGCTCCGTTTTCTCTGTTCTCATGTTCAAATCTACAGTAGCTAGCTGAAGGATTGAGAAGTTTAAGGCACAGCGTTACCAATCTCTAGGTGTTACAGCAACAATAAAATCTTTTTTTTACAAAGAGTAAAAACACTCGCATAAAGTTTAGAGTGTAATCTTTAACCATAAACAGATGCTGGGGAAGGGTGGGAGGCAGGTGGTAGGGGTCTCAGGAGAGTGGCAGGGTTGCCAGCTTCCTATAAATCTAGAAATATTATCACTGACCCTCTGCTGTTCCGCTGGGAATCCTGATCCCTACCTCTCTTTCAATGCATAGCCAGCATGGCTCTCTGCTTCAACAGGAGGGGGAAATGTAGAAAGGTGGATCTATATACAGGCAACAACCAACAAGGACTGAATTACATAGTCTGGGTAAACAGATAAGCATGGGTGTAGCTTGCTTGTTGCTTATTGTGTGGTTAATACCCCTAATTAATTAAGCTATTTCACTTAGATGCAGTTCCAACACTGCTCTCTACATTAATGGCAGGGGTGGAAGGGAAATAGAATCAAATAGGTTACTAAGGGCCAAGAGTAACAGATAAGTACTTATGTGTCCTACTCTCCCTTTGTGCTCCCCGGAACCCTCTCGTTTTAATCTCTTAGGTATTCAGCTTCCCATTTCCGGCTGTTTACCTTATCTCAAGGCATCTGTTTAAGAACGCTGTTTTTGAATCCATGACTCTCTTGTACATTGTATTGCTATTTTTTAGCATGATTCCCTGTATTATAGCTCCTCACATTAATATATAGTTAGTTTTCTTGTAGCTGTCTTTGAGACATCTTTATATAGTCCCTGTTTAATACATACTTATCCCTTGTATCTATGTTTCATTTTTTGCTATTGTTCTATGTAAGGGCCATGCCCAACAGTTCTTAGTTGTATGTAAACCGATACGATGTGCAAACGGCTAACGGTATAGAAGAACCTCCAAATAAATAAATAAAATAAAATAAAATTTAAAAAAGTGCAAAAGCTTGCTGGGCAGACTGGATGGGCCATTTGGTCTTCTTCTGCCGTCATTTCTAGGTTTCTCTCTTTCTCCTGCATTTTTATTCATTGAAAGGGCCAGACTCCAAGGAGGACACCCACCTAGCCCCCTCCTTAGTCCTCTTGGTAATTTGACTGCACTTTGCCTTGGGAAAGCGGGATTGCCATTTCATCCTTCCCCCTCGGGTAACAGATTGCCTTGAGCCGGTCCTGATTCAGCAATGGTGGAACCATTGACCACAAGCGTTTACGTCTACAAACCCAAGCAAAATGATCCATTTCTCCACAAGAGAGGCACTGCCATTCTGTAGCAAGAGCATGTGGTGATATGTGGGCAAGAATTTCTACAACAACAACATTTTCCTGAAAGGCAGAAGATTTCTTTTGGATCCACTTGCACACGTGCTTATTTTGAACAACCATGAGCTTCCAAGAAAGCATAACGTCCACCTCTGTGCCCTGCTTCCTCCTTTCTGACCTTCAACCTCATGCAACTGGTCAGGTATGACAGAGATAGACCAGAGAAGTGTGCTGGATAAGTCCTCCCCAGAGCTGGATGGATGAAGCTTGCTGGACTGCAAGGAAACAATGCAGTGAATGGACTGAAAGCCATAGCTTCCCTGCGAGTAAGAAGAAAGGGGCTGCAAGAATAAACTTCGGAATAGTTTTGAAGCCTTAGGTTGCCTGTGAGAGAGGCCAGGATCTGAACCCCCTAATGCCCAGACTAAGGTGGGAAAGACATAGCCCGAGAAAGGAGCTGCCTGGATCTCAGTAAAAGGAAACCTTGGCTGCAGGAACGTAAAAGGTCTATGAAAGCATGCTTTCTTGAATTCTGTTATTATTTTTGTGAAAGGGAGGCTTAGAGGAAAATACGAAAAAAATACAACTTTAGTGAGAGGATAGTGGATGCTTGAAAAGCCTAACGGCAGAGATGGAAGTAAGTGAAACACAGACAGAATGTACGCATGCCGCAAACAAATGCAAGGGCAGTGATGAGGACAAGAGAGGGAGTGATGACTGAAGATTGAGTCGGGTGTGTGTGGTAACGCAGCAGAAGGAAGAGACTATCAGAAACTGCTATGTTACTATGAACCTTCCTCTTGTCTCCTAGGTCCAGCCACTTCTGACTGCTGTTGAAGGAAGACAGTGTCCTGGGGCTCAGATAAGGGCTGACACCTCTTGGAGATTGATTCACTCTGGAGTCAAAGAGCGGGCCTAAGATAGCCTTGTTTCTGTAAACAAGTTATCCCGGGGCCAGAACATCACAGTCCTCAGCTCTACGCCCTACTGTGCTGTCCAGCAGTTCGCCTCAGTCCTTGCAAGATAAGGGGAATTCTGAGCAGAGAGGTTTTGTAGGGCATTGGAAGACGAAATGAGAGTAAGTTCCATGACAAACATCAGAGCTTTCCTGGTAATTAATTACAGGGCTTCTGGTGTATTCTGGATCTGGCCAGAAATAATCAGACCTTCGGGCAGGTTTATTCAAATGGATTTGTTCTTTCATAACAAACACATTCCTGTTTCTTTGAACAAGGGAGATCAGCTTTGTGTTAAAAGAGAGAGAAAGAACCACTGCAATTGTCTTACATGCTTTTATTCTCTTTCTTTCTTTGATTACTGAAAGTACTACTTTGATATAAGAACATAAAAACTTCAGAAGATAAGTTATGCCATACTGGGTCAGACCAAGGGTTTTAGTGACCCTCGTGCGCACGTGGACGCACCGATTTTATAACATGCGCGCGTTAGGCCTATTTCCCAGTTCCCTCCCAATTCCCCCAGTAAAAGAGAGGACTTCCTAAACCCCCTACTTAACTAGCCTCCCTTTTACCCTACTAATCCCAACCCTTAAATCCCCGCTAACCACCCATTTCTTTTTAATTTTATCTATTTACACGCAGCCCATAGCAGAAGCAAGTTCCGCAGTTGTGAAATCCCGGTGCACGCTAGTGTGCATAACTGACTGCATGCTGCAGTCCCAGCCCAGCCCGGACCACACCCTCATCCCACCCCGTTTTTCAGCAACCCTTTTTTATCCGCGTACCAAGAGATACATACATGGCTGCGGGCCTTTTAAAATCTGTGCTGCATGTATGCATGCGAGTCATGCACGCATCTCCTGGTCTTGCCATGCGAAATCCTTTTAAAATCTACCTCTAAATAAATTCCATGCTACTAATAATAGCAACAATCAGTGTCTATTCCCTATTGATAAACAGGAGTTTATGGACTTTTCCTCCAGGTACTTATCCAACCCTTTTTTAAATCTAGCTACACTAGCTGCCTTAACCACATCCTCTGGCAACAAATTTAAGAGCTTAATTGTGTGTTGAGTAAAAAATAATTTTATCTGATTTGTTTTAAATGTGCTTCTTGCTAACTTCATGGAGTGCCCCCTAGTCCTTATTTTATCTGAAAAAGTAAATAATCATTTCACATTTACTCGTTCAAGTCCTTTCATGATTTTGTAGACCTCTATCATATCCCCCCTCAGTCATCTCTTCTCCAAGTTGAACAGACCTAACCTCTTTAGTCTTTCCTCATAGGGGAGCTGTTCCATCCCCTTTATCATTTTGGTCACCCTTCTCTGTACTTTCTTTAATGCAACTATATTTTATTTGAGATGTGGCGACCAAAATTGCACACAGTATTCAAGGTTCTGTCTAAGCACTGAGTGATACAGAGGCATTATGATATCCTCTATTTTATTCACCAGTCCCTTCCTAATAAATCCTGATTTTCTGTTTGCTTTTGTTGACTGCTGAAGAACACTGAGCTGACAATTTCAATGTAATATCAACTATGACGCCCAGATCTTTTTCCTGGGTAGCTACAGCATGGGTTATTTTTTCCATCACCTTGCACTTCTCCACATTAAATTTCATCTGCCATATGGATGCCCAATCTTCCAGCCTCACAAGGGCCTCCTGCAATTTAACTACTCTGAACAATTTTGTATCATCTGCAAATTTGATCACCTCACTCATCTTACCTCTTTCCAAATCATTTATAAATATATTAAAAAGAATTGGTCCAGTGGGGCAGTAGTGCCGGCTGTTAAGGAGATGCAAGGAGAATCTTCATTAACCTCTGGAGAAGTGACCCTCAGCCCCCTGGATGACCGTCCACCTCCGGCTACACGAGACACATCAACACTGTGCTCAGAAGCAACCCCTGATGTGGGGATTTTGCCTTTAGAGGAGGAGGGACTGAGGTTGGTAGACGATCTTGTACAGATTTCCCCAATGACATCTGGGGTCGGAGCAGGAGCTTTAAATCTGAAAGGTATTGAACACCAGGAGGGTGAAGGTGAGGTAAAGCCTGGAGATCAATCCCTGAATATTCCCTGCTCAAATGTACCATCAAAGAAACCGGAGGTGGTTACTTTACTCTCTTTGGGAACAGAACTCAATAATGGTGAGATCCTTTTCAGATTGCTCGCTAAAAATTGATTTACTATCCAAATAATTAGAACAAATGAATAATAACTGTTTAAAAAATTGTCAAGAAATGATGGGAAAATTTCATAATGTAGAGAGTGAACTTCAACAGGTAAAGGTTGTACAAGCAACTATAATACAGGATTGTAATTCATTAAATAGGAAAGTAGAGGTTATTGAAAATGCCCTAAGACATTTAAATCTTCGTTTATTGAATTTCCCTAGGGTAATCGGAGAAATTCCACGAGTTAATTTAAAAAGATATTTCATAGAGGTTTTGGGTTATTCAGTGGAAACAGCTCCCCCCTTTGACAAAGTGTATTTCCTCCCTACTAGGGCTAGTCCACAAAGACAAGAAGTGCCGGTGGATTTAGAAAATCTAACCGATTTTCTAGAAACCTCAACTTCGTCCTATGAACTTGTGGAAAGAGCTACTTTGCTTATCTCCTTTTTTACTGAAAAGGAGTTAAGTGATGTCATGCAAACATACTTTAGGAAAATAGACATCCTCTTTATGGGTCAAAAAATAAGAATTTTTCCGGATATGACAAAAAACACACAACAGAGAAGGAAAATTTTTCTTGCCCTTCGTCAAGAAGCATTATCCTTAGTGATGACATTCCATTTAAGATTCCCATGTAAGTGTGTAATTAAAAAAGATAAGGATAGTTATGTATTTTTTCAGTTTGAACAATTGAAAGGTTTCTTAGAATCCCAAAGAGTTTTGTTACAAGTTAACAAGATCTAATTTATAAGAGCATCATAATTGTAATAAGTAGTAGTATTTTAGTTGTGCTTTTTCCTTTTTTTAATATTCCCTATAATTTCTCCTGAATTGTCATGAAAAATCCCCTATTGCTTGAAGTCTATGTTGTTTATGTTTCTACTATCTTTTCCTTTATAAAAAGTGTTTCTGATGTATAAGATACCATATTATCTGTTACAAAGATTATACTTTGTTAAAATTTTGAAAATTGAATAAAGATTAAATAAAAAAAAAAAAAGAATCGGTCCAAGTACAGATCCCTGAGGCACTCTACTTTTTACCCTTTTCCACTGTGAAAACAGACTATTTAATCCTACTCTGTTTCCTGTCTTTTAATCAGTTTGCAATCCATAAAAGGACATCTCCTCCTATCCCATGACTTTTTAGTTTTTTTAGAAGCCTCTCATGAGGGCCCTTGTCAAATGCTTTCTGAACACCCAAATACACCACATCTGATTCACCTTTATCCACATGATTATTCACCCCTTCAAAAAAATGTAGCAGATTTGTGAGGCAAGACCTCCCTTGGGTAAACCCATGCTGGCTGTATCCCAATAAATTTTGCCTATCTGTATGTTCTGTGATTTTATTCTTTATAATAGTTTCCACAATTTTTTCCAGCATTGAAGTCAGATTCACCAGTCTATAGTTTTCCGGATCACCTCTGGAACCCTTTTAATATAGCGGGCGTTACATTGGCCACCTTCAGGTACAATAGATGATTTTAATGATAGGATACAAATTACTTGTAATAGGTATGAAATTTTATTTTTTAGTCCTTTCAGAACCCTGGATATATAACCATCCAGTCCAGATGATTTGCTAAACTTCAACTTGTCAATCTGGCCTACTACATCTTCTAGGTTTATGCCAATAAAGTTTATTTGAATTTGAATATTGTATGTATTCATGCATGCACAAGAGCGAGAGAGAGAGAAAGAGAGACGCTGAGGGAGATCTTTAAAAAGTACGCCGGATTTTATAAGATACGTGCGCAGCCATGCCTATCTTATAAAATCGGGGGTCGGCGCGCGCCGAGCCACGCAGCCTGCCTCTGTTCCCTCCAAGGCCGCTCCGAAATCGGAGCAACCTTGGAGGGAACTTTCCTTCCGTGTCCTCCACCTTCCCCTACCTAACCCACCCCCCGGCCCTACCTAAATCCCCCCCCCTACCTTTGTTGGGCAAGTTACGCCTGCTTGAAGCAGGCGTAACTTGCACGCGCCGCCTCGCATCCCCCGGCACAGGCCGCAGTGACGGGGGACTCGGGACCGCCCTCCCGGCCCGCCCCTGAACGTGCGGTCATGCCGGAGGTTCGCGCGCTGGCAAGCATAAGAAATAAAATAAAGTAGGAGGGGGGTATTTAGGTAGGGCTGGGGGGTGGGTTAGATAGGGGAAGGTGGGGGGGACCGAAAAAAAAGTTCCCTCCAAGGCCGCTCTGATTTCGGAGCGGCCTTGGAGGGAACGGGGAAAGCACATGTGTGCACCCCCTTGTGCGCGCAGACCCTGGATTTTATAACATGCGCTCGGCAGCATGCACATGTTATAAAATCGGGTGTAGATTTGTTTGCGCCGGGTTGCGCAAACAAATCTATGCCCGTGCATACGTTTTAAAATCTGGCCCAAAGAGTTCAAGATGAAGGAAGGAAAAAAATATCTTTAACCACAGTAGATTATACACCAGGATCATGAGGTTCATGCAATTTAATCCTCTTTGTCTTGATCCGAGGAATCAGATTGGATAACAGATACTTGATTGATTCCGATGAAGATGAAAACACGTCAATTTTACTACTCTCAATTTTTTCAAGAACTAAAGCCCGCCAAACATTCTCCAGTCCTATGATTGTTGGCCTCTGCAAAATGGATTCTGTAGATCAGTGATTCTCAACAGGTGTGTCGGGACAAACAAGTGTCTCACAAGGTCCCAGGAATTATGTCACACAGCCAGCAGTCTGATCTTTCCTCATCAGTCTGGGCAGGAGTTAGCAGACTTCTGGGTATGACAGGAAGCTGCTCTTACTTCCTTCTCCTCTTCCTGGTCCAGTGGGAGGTTGTTCCCGTCTCCTTTACCCAGATCAAAGCGCGATATCACCAACTCCTGTTCATATAGACCCAGTCGGACACCAACTTTATATTCCTCTGCCTGGCAATGAGGCTGCTGATGCTCTTTTCACCCCATGGGGACTGGATGTGAAAACAGGAGCATAAGGGAGAAAGGCGCATGCTCTATAGATCTGCTGTTGATACCTCATCTTCCTCTCCTCATTGCTTTTTGCCCTCATTTGCTGCTGATAAAGAGAGAGGAAAACTCTGGAGTGGACTGAATTCTTTTCTGCTTGCTGGGAGCTAGGAGGAGGGAGAAATATACTGGGCAGGAAGGCGTGGAAAGATAGGAGTTCGAGTCTGCTGGGCAGGAAGGCATGGGGATATAAGGAGTAGGAGTCTGCTGGATCGGAAGGGGTGAGGGAAAGGAGGTTGGGATTGCTGGGTAGGGAGAGGTGAAGGAGGGAAGATTTGGGGGCTGCTGGGCAGGGAAGAGAGATGGATGTGGAGAAAGATGGAGGTGTGGGACTTCTGAGTTGGGAAAGAGGGGAGCAGGGAATGGGGAATGCTGAGCAGGAAAGGGTAGAAAAGAAGTAGTCAGAGGTATTCTGTGTAGGGAAGGGCAGAAAGAATTGAAAAGGGAGATGATGTGAGGTTGGGGGTGTCAGGAATGTTGGACAGGGATATGAGCATAAGAGTTGATTGATTAGTTGGGAGAAGTGAGGGCTGATGAGTGCATGGAGGAGAGTGACTGGGTACAAGGGCCATACTATGTCAGTTTTGAGAATATGCATTTCTTCTCTCTTTGAACCTTCCTTAGTGTAGGAGGAAATATATTTTTGTTTCTGGTCTCCAGTTTTGCACTGCATTAGAAGGTGGTCTTGGGGTTTCCATCCCAGGTTTTGTTTCCACATTTGTAATTTGCGGTTTTTTATCTATATTTGGTGAAGGCAGGTCTGTCTGTAATCTGTGTATAAGTGACTGAGATGAGGTACTTTACTAGAAGTTTGTATCAGCCTTATTTCTTGATTTTCTCATTATATTGCACTAGTGGTGAACTGTTGTCTTTCCATGGGTAGGGCTATTGCCGATTCATTTCTTGGAGTTAGTGCTGCTGAGGTATGGCAGGTTTGATAGACGTGTACAGAGTGGGGTTTGTTTGTATTATTGTAAAATGCACCTGGTAGCAGCGGGAGTTTGTGATGCTATTATTAAGATGACACCATAATCAGAATATCTTTTTTGTATGGTGAGTTGTACAGGGAAACTTCTTAGGTCTGCCGTGCACCCATTGTTAGGAAGCAGGGGACTCCTGTGGATGCAGAGCATATGCTTATATAAAGTCCCATGGTGGTCATGTGTTCAGTGTGTCACTCTTGTGAGCACCATCTCTCAGATGTGCCCTGATTAAAAAAAAAAAAAGGTTGAGAACCACTGCTGTAGATGCTCCACCTGTCAAACTAGCGCCAAACTTGAAGAGGGGGGCAACAACTCCAGCTTCATCTGTCACAGCTCCCCTAGCAGACAGAGGAAACCTAGGGTCTGTAGCAGGAGAAGATGTATGGAACTGAGGACTTAGAAATGTTTTCTCCTCAGGCTGGACGGGTGTTGTTCCACTTACATCACCAGCAACAAGGACTCTACCTAAGCTTGGATGCACATCAACCCCTGATAGCATTTAGGCAATTGTGCATTGGCTGGAGAGTTCGAGAACATGAAATGCTTGAACCCAGCTTTTCATCTTGACCAGGGGAGAAAGCAAAACAGTCATAATTGAGCTGAATCAAAATGGAGATAAGGGGTGCACCCTTTTGGTGCAAGACTTCATCTACACACCACAGGGTACCTCCTTTTAGATGTTCCAAGTGCTTTTCAATGACATCAGTACAGCGCTGTAGGAGCCGGCTCTCTGGATGTTCCGTCCATCGGTGGCTACAGAGGGAAGCTGAAGAACCTTACTGCCCATCAGATTCCGCAGGCTGCCTCTTTTTAGGTGTTCTGGGTGCTTTTTGATGATGTCAGCACAGTGCCGTAGGAGCCAGCTCACTGGACATTTCGTCCATCGATGGGTACAAATGGAAGCAGGAAAAGAACCTTACTGCTCATCAGATTCCGCAGGCTGCCTCTTTTTAGGTGTTCTGAGTGCTTTCTGATGATGTCAGCACAGTGCCATAGGAGCCAGCTCACTGGACATTCCGTCCATCGATGGGTACAAATGGAAGCAGGAAAAGAACCTTACTGCCCATCAGATTCCGCAGGCTGCCTCTTTTTAGGTGTTCTGGGTGCTTTTTGATGATGTCAGCGCAGCACCATAGAAGCCAGCTGAATGTTCCATCCATCAGTGGATATAGCGGGAAGCAGGAGAAGAACCTTACTGTCTGAAACAAATTTTTTCATGCACATCTCTAGACATTAAAGAAATCACTACTCTATTAAAAGGAAGAAGAATATAAAACACAAGCAGCTATTGTATATCCCTTTAGACTACTCTTTACAATCTGTGATAATAACATCAGTGTTAAAACAAAGGAACAAACCTGAAAAATGCTTTAAAAGGCAGATGTGCCACGTGGTGATGGTATAAGGGGGAAGGAACCTAAACTACACAGAATCCACTCATGCTGGCAACAAGTGTAAACCGAGATAAAAAGCTAAAACATAATTCCTTGAGCAATTTGGGATAAAAGAATGGTGGATAAATAGTGAAGGACAGTATGAGGTCCAAATTCAAAGCCATGGTAAGCATTTGAATATTGAGCCACTTATCCAGCTAAAATCTTGTAGGATAAGAAAGGTGTATTCCAGGGTATGGTCAAGTTATTCGGCTAACCTAGCTGATTTGCAGTTGTAACCGGTTAAGTTATGTGTGTTGTGGTCTTGATCCGTGGAGGTCTGCGGGCCAGTCTCTCGCCTACCTCTGGGTGGCTCGCCGCGGCAGCGGTGTCGGGAAGGCCTGCTCCAGCCTTCTTGGCCCTCTGCAAGGAGACGCCACCGACATCCTCCAGGTGGCCCCGCCCCTTTAGGCGCACGTGCGCTGAGGCTCTAAGTTAAAGGGACCAGCGCAGGAACCGGCAGCTCCGCCCCTGAAGGACGTCAGATGCCGGCAGGGATTTAAACCCTGCAGCCTGCCCTATTCCTTGCCTTGCAACGAGGTTCTCTCTGCTCAGAGTTACAAGTTGCTGTTCTTCTGTTCCTGGCTTCTGACTTTGGCTTCGTCCCTGGTTTCCGATTGTGGTTCGTCCTCTGGCTTCTGACTTCGGCTTCTGCTCCTGGCTCCTGACTTCAGCTTGCTCTCAGTATCCTGTTCTGCTCCGTCCAGGAGACCCCACCTAGGTCCAAGCGGCTCGGGTCCTCAAGGGCTCCTCCTGGGGGGACCTCGGGCTTCCAGTGGTGAAGATCCCTCCGGTCTCCTGCTCTGTGCCGCCTCCCGGCTTCAACCTCCACTGTGGGCCCACCCACAGTGCATCATCACCAGTCCTAGCCGGCCCAAGGGTTCATGAAATTCAACAATCTGGCTTTGTGTGGCTGGATAAATTGCCCCTTAACTCGATATCTTTTGAAGATATCTGATTAAGTGGCTCTATAAAGTAAAAGAAAAAAAAAATGTCTTGCAGGCCTGCAGCTTGAATCCCACCCACCTCCCCACTATGTCTTAACTGGCCCTGCCGGGCCGAGCAACTTCCACCCTTCCCAAGCCCCCACAGAAGACTTAAACACTTTTTTTTTTTAATTTATAAAGTTTTATTGACCATATAACAGAATAGCATAACTTTTTGGAAACAAACAATACCTCATGGACATTATTGGTCAAACATTTTGTAAATAACATATGTAACTTCCCCCATAATTCCCATCCCTCCCCCCCCCCCCACCTCTCCCCGACTCTCCATTCGTTACCAATGTATCTTTACAGAATAAAACCGACAAGTAAGTGAGTGCAATATTAAGTAATGCAGTCAAAGAGAGCATCACCGCTGCCCAGTAACAGTAGGTCTGTGAAAATATTCTAGGATAAAGGGAACAATTGGGAACAATGGAAGATAAAACAATACTCCATTTATCCTTTTAACGGGTCCCATATTTCATGGAAAGCTGCTACCCTGGCATGTTTCACAGCAGTGAGATATGCCATTCGATAGTTGGAGTAGAGCCTATGGATTACAGCCGCTAGAGACGGAGGGTCAAGCTGCTTTCATGCCTTCGCTAATTCACAACAAGCAACAATATATACCTGTAAACTAAATGTTTGGTGTGCTTTACTAAGCTTCTCCGCAGGCATGTTTAACAGAACATATTTGATTACTAAAGGATCATTTCCCACCCCTAGGTCAGCTAGCCAGCCCCTAATCTTGTCCCAGAAAAGTACCACCTTGGGGCAGGTCCACCAGTTATGTACATACGAGCCCGTCTGCCCACAATTCCTCCAGCATTTATCAGAGACATTGGGGAACATTGCATGAAGTCTTACCGGAATGAAAAGTCATCTATATAAGATTTTATAACAATGATCCTGTATAGCTTCCGAAATAGAACATTTTGCTGTCCTGTAGAACACAATGTCCCAAGTCCTCTTCACTTAGCACTTCCCCCAAACCTTGTGTCCATGCTTTGATGTGTGAAAAAACGTATGGTGAATGTACATTGAATAAAGAATACATTTTTTATATTATTACCTTCATTTTTCCAGTGGGTTCACAGAAATTTTCAAATAAAGATTTGGTTGTACAAAGCGTTTTGGTGTTTAGTAGTTTAGTTTTTAGGAAGTGCCTTGCTTGTGCAAAGCCTAGGAAATTAGTTGCACATTGTTGGCGTTTAGTCTTAAAATCTGCATGAGATATCACCACGACCTCCTTCAAGAGCTGGCCAGCATTTACAACGTCATGGGCAACCCATAACGGGAAGGCCTGGGATTCTATGCCTGCAGGAAAGGTGGTATTGTGAAATAAATAAAAATGAAATAAGATGGAAGTATTTCAAGGAGCCTACCAGTTTAGGCTTCCATTGGGTCCATACCTTAAGAGTATTTGCCAATGCAAGTGGCATATGCCTTACTGGCCTCCATGTCTGCCTAGGTTGCCACAAAATGGCCTGTAGCGGCATGGTCCCCACCATTACATGTTCCAATTTTACCCATTGCTTAATGGCGATCTTATTATGAATAGTTATCAGGACGCTAAGTTGTGCTGCTCCAAAATACCATAACAGGTTAGGAACTCCCCATACCCCCATTCTTTTTAAGCAAAAAAAGAACAGCTCTAGTGATTCGTGGTGGTCTCTTTCTCCAAATGTAGCCAAAGATCCTTTTCTGCCACAACTTTAGTATAGACCACAACTTTAGTATAAACGTTGTTTATAATTTAATGCAAACTTTCCCATGTTATCTCCCACCCTCTTTTAATACCTTGTTTACATGTTTTAATCGTTCTATGTAAGGCGCCTTGCCTGGCGCCTGTTTATGTTACAATGTGAACCAATATGATATCCTGGATGAATGTCGGTATATACAAATTTTAAATAAAATAAATAAAATATAGTTGCAGATATATGAATGGGAATTGTGGAAAAAAAATACAAAAAACGGAGCAATATGTTCATTTTTACTATCGCTATTCAACCCACCCACGAAAAGTGTTCCCTACTCCAGTTGCTAAGGTCTTTCTCAATCTTTTTCCAAAGAGGTGTATAATTGAGTGTGAAGTCGTCAGACAAATCAGAACCTATTTGCACTCCCAGGTACTTAATTGATTATTTTGGCCCATCGAAAGGGGAATTCTCTCTTTATTAAAGCCACCTCGGCTGGAAGAAGGTTTATGTTTAAAATCTCTGATTAATCATAATTCACCTTGAAGCCGGCCACCCTATGAAAACTATCGAGCTCCCCCACCACCGTGGTTAAAGAAGCTCCTGGTTCTGTGAGTGTAAATAAAATATCGTCTGCAAAAAGGGATATTTTAAAATGCATATCCTGCAGTGTTACACCTTTGATGCTCTTTGAGTTACGAAGCCGGGCAGCAAAAGGCTCCAAAAAAAGAGCAAACAACATGGGGGACAATGGGCAGCCTTGCCTTGTACCGCGCTGTATATCAAAACTGGCTCCATAGGCCCCATTAACTTTGACCCCGGCCTTGGGAGAGTGGTATAACTTCATTATCCATTGTTGGAAAAATTTCCCAAATTGCATTTTCTGTAGTACTTTAAATAAGAAGGGCCAGGGGCCCTTTTCAAAAGCCTTTTTGGCATCTATAGATAATAAGACAGACGGAGTATTACTGCCTTTAACCCAGTCCACTAAATCGACTACTTTGCGAATATTGTCACTAGCCATACGAGCAGGTATAAAACCCGCTTGGTCGCTGTGCACCAGAGTGGGTATGACTATCTTCAAACGCTCCGCTACCGCTAATATCCTAGCCAATGTCTTAAGGTCCAAGTTAACCAATGATATAGGTCTATATGAACCACAGAGAGTGGCATCCCACCCTGGTTTTTCTAAGATTGTTATACCCATTACATTGGTATGGTCTGCTAGGACATTAATATCCCAGAGGGAATTAAACATGTCTGTCAGTGGTGCAGACACTATATGAATTAATTTCTTATAAAAAGCCCCGGACAGGCCATCGAGACTGGGTGCCTTGCTCGGTTTTAATAGCTTAATGGCATATAGAACTTCGGACTCCCAAATGGGGCTATCTAGGAGGTTTTGCTGCTCAGGGGTGAACGGTGTTAGAGATACTGAGTCCAAATATGAGTCAATATCTGATTCAAGGATGTTATCCTCGGCCTTGTGTAAGGTAGCATAAAAGTCCATGAAGCAGTCCCTAATATCGTCTGAGGAGGTGAGTATTGAACCACGTCCATTATTAATCTGGGCAATATTGTTCTGGGCCAGTATCACCCTTAATCTCCTGGCTAGGAGACGCCCTGCTTTGTTTCCCTCTTCATAAAAATGTTGTTTGGTCACCTCTAGTGCAAAAGCAATGGACTCAGATTCTAGTTTTTGGAGTTCTTCTCTAACAGCAGCCATCCTCTTAAAGATGTTGGGGCATTGTAAAGATTGGTGTTGGCGTGACAGCTGGGCTATTTCTCTAAGTAAATGGACCTGTTGTTTCTCTCTCTGTTTTTTACAATAGGTAGTCTGGGATATTAGCAGCCCCCGAGCCACCGTTTTAGAACATTCCCAGATTGTTGGGGGAGTGTGGTTCGCAGAGTTATTAATTTTAAAATATTCCTGGAGTCTCTCGCCTAAACGGGCTAGGAAAAAAGTGTCTTTTAGTAGTGTTTGATTTAATCACCAGTAGCGTTGCCCAGAATATGGAATCATAAACTGTACTGCAATCCACACTGGCGCATGATCCGTCCAAGTGATAGGTTCTATGCCCATCCTAACCACCCTATTTTGCAATTGAATGTTGACCAAAAAATAATCTATCCTGGAATAAGATTGATGTGCATGTGAATAATAGGAGTAAGTGTGGGTGGCCGGGTGTCTCTGCCTCCATATATCCTGCAAGCCCCAACACTTTATTAAGGGATTGGCGAGCCGAAGTAGGAGTAGTGAAAACTCTTGCTGAGTTGTCAAGTATAGGGTTACATGTCACATTAAAATCTCCCCCCACTATAACAAAAAAAAAAATCTGTGGAAAAATGACTGTTATAACACAAAGGAGAAAAATCAATGGAAAAGTCATTTTCCATTGATTTCTTTTTGTTATAACTTTGAAATTCCAAGGACAAATATAATAAAAACTGAAAACAAAGGTCCCTACTGTCTACAACAACCCATCCTGCACCCTGCAATCCAAGAGTCTTCCAAGGAAAAACAAAGATTGGAAGATGGCCAATATAACCCCTAAATTTAAAAAGGGATGCAGGGATGATCTGGGAAACTATAGAATGGTGAGCCTGACTTCAGTGCCAGGAAAAATTGTGGAAACTAATATAAAGAATAAAATCACAGATCATTTAGATAGACATGGTTTAGTGGGACACAGCCAACACAGATTTACCCAAGGGAAGTCTTGCCTCACAAATCTACATTTTTTCGAAGGCATGAATAAACATGTGGACAAAGGTGAACCGGTAGATGTGATGTATTTGGATTTTCAGAAGGTGTTCGACAAAGTCCCACATGAGAGGCTTCTAAGAAAACTAAATTCAGTTTGTGGATTGCAAACTGGTTAAAAGACAGGAAACAGAGAGTAGGATTAAATGGTCAGTTTTCGCAGTGGAAAAAGTAAACAGTGGAGAGCCTCAGGGATCTGTACTTGGACCGGTGCTTTTTAATATATTTATAAATGATCTGGAAAGGGTACAATGAGTGAGGTGATCAGATTTGCAGATGACACAAAATTATGCAGAGTAGTTAAATTTCAAGCAGATTGTGATGAATTGCAAGAGGACCTTGCGAGATTGGAAGATTGGGCTTCCAAATGGCAGAAGAAATTTAACATGGACAAGTGCAAAGTGATGCACATAGGGAAAAATAACCCTTGCTGTAGTTACACAATGTTAGGTTCTATCTTAGGAGTTACCACCCAGGAAAGAGATCTAGGCATCATAAGAACATAAGAAATTGCCATGCTGGGTCAAACCAAGGGTCCATCAAGCTCAGCATCCTGTTTCCAACAGAGGCCAAACCAGGCCACAAGAACCTGGCAAGTCTGGCTTGACTCAGGAAAAGGAAATTAATAGATAAGAAAATGTTCTCCTCTCTCATCATCCAGTCAGACCAGTCCAGATGCATGGGATATACCCATGCTACTCCTCATCTGGGTCCAACATTGCCAGCTCTGCTCTTCAAACATCCAAGACAGAGTGCCTCTTCTCTGGCCCAGACATCAAAGCGGTATTAAAATGCAAAAGAACATAAGGAAGGATCCAAAATAACCGTGACATCTCTAGTGGAGATCAAAAGAAGTGCTAAGCACATTGAAATCTAACTTGCTATTAACACCCTCAATACCATTGTGCCTTTTTGGTGTCACAATATAACCCAAGGACAATATTCCACCTCTTACAAAACGTCTGCGTACCTCCAGGAATCTGAGATGAACCCTGCATTCTACATACCTGTACATATGCTGAAAAGACATAGAGACATGATTTCTTCCTGAATCACCAACCAATTAAGGTAAAAACTATAGCAACAGCCTAGGCAAAAACAAAGGAGCAATGAGAAAAAAACAGTAACTCTGCAAGCCTCACCAAATAGGTTTACTACATGACCAGACCTTCCACTCTGAAAAACAACTGATCTAATAGATGTCTACCAGAATGTAGACTTCAAGGAAAGAACTTTACCAGATCTTGAATGATTAAAAAAGGTGACTAACAGGAATTTCAAAACCAATTTCATGCCAGAAAGGAACTACTTCTCTCCTGGACAACCAAAATATATGTGAACCTTCGAAACAAGTCTGAGAGAGAAGCCAAGTTCTGCCCAAGAGTCATTATAAGAGTTACTAGTCGCCACAAGGACCTTAAAGGCAGAAAGTTTACCATAGAAGTGCTCTTGATCCATCTTGTCACCAGAGCTTTCTCTGAACACATTGCTCAAAATCTCTCCAGACCTTACATATGCCCAGACATAGAGCCTTAATCTTGACTGTAAGAAGATAGTTATCATTCTCTCTAAATAACTTTTTTTTTTTAATTTCTCAATTTTCAAAATTACAATCAAGAATACCTTGATACACATGTATGGCCATCCATTCATAAACATAAACACATATTAATAAATTTAAGAAAAAACATTTCATAAACCATATGTATTCTAAGTCCTCAATAAAGAACAAGAAACTTTCAAAAGGCATATAATCCATTGGAAAATACATTAGGAAATAACAAATGATCTACTAGGTTTGCCTTATTACATCTCTTAGAGCATTTTTAGTTATATTACTGAGGAGTTGTAGCTCCCAGGTTTTGTTCACTTTGTCTGCTATAAATTTTATCAGGTGTGAAGGCTGGAAAAAAATAATACTTAACACTTTGGTATACGATACAACATTTGCATGGAAATTTTAGTTTATATGAAGCATCCATTTGTAACAATTTAGGCCTTAAGTTAAGAAATTCTTTCCTCCTCCTCTGAGATTCTGTAGTGACATCTGGAAACATTCTTACCACCAACTGACAAAATTTCTCTTTAATATTTCCAAAGAATAATTTCTGAACCTGCTCTTTATCCGAATTTAATAAAAAGGAAATTATCATAGTGGCTGGCTGGGCCCTCTTCTAAACTTGTAGATTCCAAAATTTCAGTAACATTTAATGGAGTTATAGATTGAAATTCTTGTTCCTTCTCAGATGTAATTTTCCGAGAAGGAATATAGTATATTTGAGTGAGCGGAGGGAGTGCTTGCTGTGGAATTTTGAAGAATTCTAAAGCAAATTTGTTCCACATTTCTTTAGCTGATATATCTGGTAACTTCGGAAAGTTTACCAGCCTTAAGTTTCTATTTCTCAATTGGTTTTCCAGATTTTCCATTTTTCTAGACAAATATTGATTTTCTTTCATAATTAACTCATTTTGATTACTTAGCTTTTTCAATTCCCCAGAATTATTCTCAATAGCCTGATATCTCATTTTATCATCAAGAATTACCTTGTTGGCTTTAGATTCCAATTTTTCTAGATTTTTTACTCTGGGTTTCAATTGCGAGGAAACATTCTTATTTAAATCAACTAAAGTTTCCCATATAACCTCTAAAGAGAATACAGGTGGTCTCACAATTGGTATTATACCTGAATCATCCCAATCTGAACTAACTTCCTGGGTCAACAACAAACCCTCTATAACCTTCCCCTCTGCAAAACCAGCCATACTGGTCACTCCCGCATGTGGAACCAAAGTTGTTCCTAGGCCACCATCCTGATTGTCACTTTTTTCAAGAGGCAACTGGGTGTCCTTAAATGGTTCAGTTCTTGTTGTTGCAGGGTTCTCAGGGGGAGGACTCTATAATCCGGGGATAACGAGTTCTCCAAGTCACGAAGAGCTGCCATGCCTTCTTGCACCCCTCCAAGTGACGTTTCACCTGGCATTGTGACTCCCCTTCTGATGTAGGCATCCATTGTGCCCAACACCGGACTCGCTAATGTACTTTCAATTGTACGCCTCTCTCTAGCCCTACGTTTACGGGTAGAGTGAGGCATAACTTTTGAGAGGAAATTCCAAAAAAGAAACAGAGAAAGTACTTAGCTGAGTAGATTGTCTTGCCTCTAATTCCCCTGGGTGGAGACGAGAAGAGTAGAAAGAGCTTCTTAGTTGAAATATTCTGGATATTAGAACCAAAGCCGCGCGCCCTTTTGGAGCACATGGCTTTGGCTGCGCGCCACAGAGAGGCGATTTTTAAGCCTCCTCTGACATCGCATGCTGGTGACATCTCTCAGGGGGCGTGCCCTTGGCCCACCTCGTCGATGTTCCTGGATCTCTCCAGCCCCGACTGGCCTCCGGTCTCCTCCACAGACACGATCTCAGGTCAGTCACTCTCTCACTTTCCTGGTCTCCTGAGGAAAGGGGTTAGGGAGACAATTTTTAAGCCTCCTCTGACGTCGCACGCTGGTGATGTCTCTCAGAGGGCGTGTCCTCAGCCCATCTCGTCAGCGTTCCCGGATCTCTCCAGCCCCGACTGGCCTTCGGTCTCCTACACAGACACGATCTCAGGTCAGTCACTCTTCCTCTTTCCTGGTCTCCTAAATAACCTTCTTATTCAAAATAAAAAACAAAACCAAGATGGGTCCTTGTGAACCATTTGATCCTGAAAACAGTCACCTCCTGGACTGAGGAACACTAAAAGCTTTTGCCAGGAATCTCATCAGATCTGCCTTCCATGGCCATCCAGATTAACTGGGCCATTAATTCTGAAATAGGACTGTGGCAGAGTTCACTACAGAAATCCTCAGAACACCTGAAAAGATCGGTCTCAGCTGCCTGATCCCAGTCCACCTTAACCAAGGCATTCTGGGTGCAGAGTGTCTACTCTGAGCAGGAATATAGTGTAGGCTCAGAGGATAGCAAGGGAGACCCTAGGAAGACAAGGCGAAGGCAGCTCCATTTGAATACTGCTTTATTTTTGTGTTGATGTGAATTATTGCTGAGGTAAACAACTTCTGTATACACTTTGAATGCTGATAATAAAATGTGCAAGAGAAAATCTGGAGTCCAGACCGTACTCTGTCCTCCAGCCAGCCACAGATCACTTCTGCTGAGCTACAAGGACATCCAGCTAGTGGATCCATTCTTTTCTTCCTGCTACCTAAAACTTCTTCATCTTGCTGCAGGTGGGCATCAAATCCAACTTTGGTTCTCCACATGTCTATAATCTGGGAAAAGCCTCTTCCATCAGAGTCGTTCTCCTGGATCTAGAGCTCCCAGCTTAGAAATCTGCCTGAATGATTTCTGCTCCTGCTATGTGCGCTGCTGAGAGCAACCTAATGTGCTTCTCTGCCTACCTTAACCAGAGCCCAAGGGATTTTGGTCTCTTCTCTGGTGTACATATATGCTACTGCTATAACATTGTTTTAACGAAAGAGATTAGCGGATCCCGAAGAAGAGGATCAAAGGCCAGAAACACTTTTCTTATTCATATGCATCTGATGGAGCATGAGGCCCTGGCCTTTATCGGATTCTAACTCCCCTAGACCACTTGTCCTGACAGTATGTACCTCCAAAAAATAAGCAGCAGTCAATACTATTAACCCATGTGGGATATTTGAAATCTACTCTTCACCTCCAGGCATTTCCCTACCAGGCACCAAGCCACCTGGCTCTGGCAACCAAAGAGTTGATTATACCCAAGATTGAGGAGATCACTGTGACATCAGGAATCTCTGAAGGGTTTCCATGTGAGCTCTTGCCAAAACCACCTTACCAGCATATTTGCCATAGAAATGGACCTCAGTCAAGTCCAGAGCCATGGTAATCTTCTTCAAACACATAACAGGTCAATAAGTGCCTTACTATTTAGGACCCATGAAGCAAAAAAGGAAATACTACCCTTGTCCCTAAATCAATACTAGAACTGGCACCACCGCCCCTAAGATGGATCAGCATTAACCTACACTACTGTCCATTTTATGGGGGAAAAACTGGGAGACTCCCTAAAAGTGGAGGTCAGGTGGCATCAGTATCCAGGCAAGGATTCAAGGCAGTCAGAGGTCAAGGCAAGTTAGGGTCCAGGCATGGATTGAGGCATGAGAGATCAGTCCAAGGAGACAAGGAATAGAGGAAAGGAGCAAGGCGAGAGGCAGAGACAAGGCAAGAATAGGAGCAGGACAGGAACAGGAGGAGGAAGCAGGGCAAGGCAAGGTAGAAGGGCAAGGCAGGAGCTGGTACAAGGCAGGGAGCTAGGTAAAGTACAGGCAGGAGTCTGGACGCAATCAGCACTGCACCTCAGGAGGACCTGTTGCTGAGATGCTGGCATCCTGAAGCACTGAGGTTAAATGTTGAGAGGATGGTGATGCCGTCTGTCAGTGCTGTGGCCAGGTTCCTACCATGGGGCCTATATCTGCTGACAAGGTGTATGCATGCGCGCTTAGGAGAAAGAGGCAGAGATTGGCAATGGCCGCATTTGGCCGTAATGGTGCTGGGGGTGAGTGAGGCCAGCTGTGGTACAGCCTTGCGGTTAACCAAGCGTAACAGTACACCATCTTCTAAGCCTCTCCCCAGACCCCTTAGTTTAGGCTTGTAGGGAAAGAGTTGGTGAAATTCTCTGGTGAGACAGGGGGGTTGGACATTGGCTGCTGGTTCCCATGCATTTTCCTTTGGGCAAAAATCTTTTTCAGGAGAATTAGATAATGTAGCTTTCCTCTTATCATCCAGAATGGTTTGGACCTTGAATTCTGTGTCTGATTCTGTGACTATGTTTATAGGCTTGGGAACTCACCAAGATCCCCATGAGAGCACAAGTGGTTTCAACAGAGACCAGTGGACACAAGTACTCCATCAGGATCTGGCAACCTTGTCATTATTACTCATGCTGCTTCTTCTAGGAATTCTAGCTCCTTCAGCCCTGATCCTCATTTTGAACCTAGAGGCCTCTGCAAACTTTCAGAAGGGCTTTCTTCAGCCTCAAAATGCTTCAGGGTTTCCTTCTGAAGATAGGGAGGTTGCATCAGCTAACTTCGTTGGTGTGTGCAGAACCCCCCCCAAAAAAATTGTTTGGTTGCTCCCGCTACAGAGCTTGCTTCTGGTGCTGGAAGTCTAGAGAGACCTTTGCAGATTACATTAGAAACATCAAGGACAGCTCTTAAAGGGTTGGAACAGTCTTTGGTATCTAGATTTGATCATGTTAGGACAGCTGTGGGAGTAATGCATAATCAATATCAACTGATCAAGAGTAACAGAGAATTTCTTCTTTGGAAAAACAAGATTTAATTAATTGAAGATTAGAGATGTTAGAAATCATTCTAGGAGATTAAACTTGCAAATATTACATTTTCCAAAGTTGTCTGTTATTTCCCCATTAGAAATGCTTAGGAAATTTTATCTTGACGTATTGAAAGTTCCCCTTACTTCTGTTCCACCAATTACTAAGGATTTTATGTAACAAGATCTCAGGTAGACCTTCAGGGCACTGCTGCGTTGCTTGTTACTTTTGCTTTGGAACCCGATCATATTTGGACTATGAAATCTTTCCTTTGTGCTACTGAGAAGTCTTTTCTTGACCATCAATTGGCTTTATTTCCTGATATTGTTAGGGCAACAGAATTAAGACTGAAGGCTTTTCTTATGAACAAACGAGTAATTGACCTTGGAGCTCCATTTTTGCTGCAAGTCCTCTGCAAATGCATAATAAAATTAGGTAATTTTTTTTTTTTAACTTGATCAGCTTGACGGTTTTCTTCAAAATCATGAAAACCTTTGGCAGTTGCTTCCTAAATTTAATTGCCCAGATGTGTAATTTATAGTGAGGTATTACACTACATTTGTGTGCCATATTTCTTGGTATTTTCTTTAATTGTCCCCCATGTACAGGCCACACTGGGATGATTTCTCTATTATTAACACAGATGGTATTTTTTCTCTTTGTATTTTTCTTTCTGTATCTATATCCTATGTAACATGATGTCAAGTTATTTTTGACTTGCAATTGTTTAAAGATATGAAAATAGAGAGTTAAAAACAAAACAAGGAGACCTGAAAAGTATTATGAGTCCTTAGAGTAGGAGGCAACCAGAGCTGCTTGGTAACTGAACCCACTTGGCGGAGGATGGGAAAAGGTCTGAGGAAACATGCAGAGAACTTTGCTGAAGGAGTTTTCAAAGGGAGGTTCTGGGTGCTGAGCCAAACCTTTTCTCCTTGCTTGAACTGGAGTTCGAGTGACATTTCTTGTCGGCCCCTTCTTATATCTTTCCACGGCTCTAAGGAGCAGCTGGCAAGTCTTTGTGGGCCGTAGTCTCTGCCATCGAGCAAGAACCTGTTTAGCAGGAGTAGAATCAGAATCTTTTCCATAAAGAATTTTTTAAATGGAGAAGATCTGGCAGATTCTCCCACATGATTAATATGGCAGAGTTCAGCACAGGTAGAAGGGGGGCCCAGTCATCTTATCTCCCACTAACATAGGCCCTAAGAAATGTCTTCAAGATCTGGTTAGTTCACTCTTTTTGTCCATCGGATGGGGGATAAGCAGATGAGAAGTCAAGGATAATGTTAAATTTCTGGCAAAGATTTTTCCAAAACGTAGACGTAATTTGCACTCCTTGGTTGCTGACTATATGTTCTGGTAGTCTGTGAAGGCGAAATAAATGTTGTATAAAATGGCATGAGAGCCCCAGGGCCATAGGCAACTCTGGAGGTAGCACAAAATGCACCATTTAAAAAAAATGGTCAGCTATGATCCAGATTACGGTACATCCTTTGGAGGGAGGAAAATCCATTATAAATCCATTGCTATATGAGACCAGGGTTTCTCTGCAACTGGTAACAGTTTTACAAGTCCCCATGGGTGCACATGGAAGAGTTTGTGGCCACATAGTTAGGGTAGGACTCTACATATTGTTGTACAACCTTGGAGAGTTGTGGCCACCAGTAGTACAGAGAGAAATTCCAGGGTCTTGCAAACATCTGCATAACCAGCTAGCCTGGAGTTGTGAGCCCAGTGGAGGACCTTCTCTTGAAGGTGTTTGGGTGCAACTATTTGCCCCGGTGGGACCGTGAACACAGTGTCGTGGAATTTTGGCTGGCTTGACATGCTGGGATGCTTCTTGGTTTATTTTGGGCTCCTTAAGGGTCTTTCAAAAGCCACGAGGACACCTTTGACCTTTGCCAGTCTCATCGCACATCATTTATACACTCATTGTACCCTGTCAATCACTCTTACACAGATACCAAATATGTCCAAGCATATGTCCCGTTCACTACTTTGTTAGTTACTGGCTTACGATACCACACATACATTTATTCCTCTCAAGGCACCTCAGTTGCTGCCACAGTTTATGACACATACTGTACACACATTCAATTCATAGTACCTTGCAGTCACTGCTGAAGTGTGGAACATGAGTATTATTTGTCTTATGTACGTGCTACCTGCCCATGACACATTCAAATTTTCATACAATCCAAGGTAAATGTGATTGCTATTATTAGACTGATGCAGCTATTCTGATACCTCCACTAGCAGCAATGACTATCCCACCAATATTGCAAGTGTAACAGCACAAAACAAAAAAAATCTGTCTGGACAGGTGGTATGATATTCTTAAGCATTCCGATATTTTTTTTCAGAACTGGAAAGAAGCACAAGTCTCAGAGAATCACTAGGGAAAGCAGTTTCTCTGAAACATTCTTGTTTCCACATCTCCCACAAATATTGGAATTCCAACAATGCAGTTTGTGTTCTTGGATTTTGCAACCAGTGAGTGTAATTTCTCTTCTGGCATTGTCCTTGCTCCATGCCATGCAGTGACTCCTGTGAATAAAACTTTAATACTCTGAACATCTCCAGGAAGAAAACACCAACAATACAAACTGTAACCAGCAACAAAGCCACAAATTGTTCTTTTTTGGTGCCCAGTTGCTTCTGCTCCTTTAGGCTTCTATTGGAATATGATGCCATAAGCCTCCATTTTCAAATACCTGGGTTTTTTTTTCATCTAATTTTGTATCTCCTTCCCAACTCAACTCAGCCATTGCAACACCAGTCCTCAAAGTAAGGGGTCACAAACTGTGGCTCCCTCCAGAACCCGACTAGTATAAGTCTTATGTCCATCCATTAGGTGCCACTGTTAAGCAAAGTCTGAGACATCCTCCTCTCCAGGGGCCGAAGATGATGCCTCTATAATATCCCTATCTGGCTGAGGAGCAGATTCCTAGTCAGGAATCAAATTCATGTCTTTCACATGGCCATTTGTAGGACCTGCCTCTGGTGTCAGCCTACCTTTACCTGCTATGTTCTGATTTATATGTGAGTTTGAAAGATTAAGTAGTTGAAAAGCAAAATGACACTGAAGGGGTAATTTTCAAAGCCGTTTATATGTATAAAGCAAAGTTGCTTACCTTTAACAGGTGTTTTCCATGAACAGCAGAACAAACAGCCACACAAGATGGGTGATGCCATCCAACAGTGCTGAGTCAAGCTGGTTTTTTTTCTCAAAGCTTTGAAAATGTAAACTTCTTATAAGCATATGCAGGCCTTCCCGTGCTAATTTCCCCATGCTCGAGTCTCTTCAGTCTTTTTTCCCCAAGTTAAGAAAACTTCCCGGGAAGGAGGGAGGGCTTGTGTGGCTGCTTGTTTTACTGTCTGTGGAGAACAGGTAAGCAACTTTAATTTCTCCAAGGACAAACATAACAAAATGCCAAACAAGATGGGACTCCCTAGCTGGGAGTTGCTGTTTACTGATTTCGATTAACAATGATTACTTTAGCAACCCGTCCTGCATATTGTGGGAAGTTTGGTTTGATTATTTAAAAATTTTTTTTTTTTTAATAATTACTTGTCCAAATACACTATTACATGTGTCCTTTTCCAGACAGTAATGCTTTGTAAAAATATGTATAGTCGACCAAGTGGAAGCCTCACAGATATCATGGATTGTTTCTGATGAGCATTTGACGTAGTCATTGTCCTGACAATGTGCTCTTATCAAATGTGGTATTGGTAAAGTCAGGGTTTTATAGCAATTTATTTATTTTATTTATTTATTTTTAATTTTTATATACCGGAATTCCTGTATGCAATACAAATCAGTCCGGTTTACAAGTAACGAAAAGGTTGCCCTGGTCTGGTAGATTAGACTGGGGTTTTTTTACATAGAACATAGAACACTAACAATCAACTATTGAACATTATTACAAGGAACAGTGAAAGTAACAATAGTATTTAACAAACATATAATATTATTATAATGAGAGATACATTGTGTCAACCATCTGGATAATGTTTGTTTCTCGATTGCTGAGCCTTTTTTTTGCCATGTCATAAGAAATGAGTAACAATCAAATTCCTGTTTGCATTCTGCCCAAGTAAAACAAGATGGTTCTTGTGAAATCTAGGGTGTGCAACATCTACTCAGCAGTTGTTGTTCATGGTTTAGAAAACATTGATAGTATTTTTTTCTAGATTTAGGTGGAATTCTGATACTACTTTAAGAAGAAATTTTGGATGAGTTCTGAGGAGTACTCTGTTTTTGATTATTTGTCTATTGGATTCATAGGTCATTAATGTCTGTAGTTTACTTATGTTCTAGCTGATGTTACTGCTTTTAGGGATAAAGTTTTCCACGTGAGGGACTTCATTTCTGAGTAGCCATTGGCTCATATGGTGGTTTCATAAGTTGTGTCAAGTCTCATTGAGAAGCCAGTTCTTTTAGTGGGGATTTAAGGTTGTAGAGACCTTTTATGAATTGTACGACCATTGGTTGTTAAGAAATTGGTTTTCCATCAACCTTGTTATATGATATGATAAAATAAATTCCATAAGAGTACATCTTAAGTCCAGAGTCTGTGAGGTAAGGCAGGTACTGCAGTAGTTAAGAAGTTGAACTTTTGGAGGTTTGTTCTCCTTAAATGTGTGCAATAGTTAGCAAACTTTTTCCGTTTGAAAATACAGAATTTTCTTGTGGAAAACTTTCTGGATGCTAATAGAATCTCATTTATCCTTTGCAACAGATTGATATTGAATACTGCATAATAAAACAATTCTATGCTAATGAGTGGAAATTGGGATGCAGCACTGTTCCTTGGTATTGAGTTATTAGGCTCGGAATTGTTGGTAATTTTATAGGAGCATCCGCCGCAAGTCTGACTAGCTCTAGGAGCTAATTCTGTCAAGGCCAGTAGGGGATGATTATGTTAATCTGTCCTGCTTCAATTTTAGAAAGATTTCCGTTATTAGCGGAACTGGTGGAAAAGTATAAACCATTTCTTTGTTCCATGGATTCAGAAGGGCGTCTTTCACTGTTGCCTCCTGTGATGGTCTCCTTGAACAAATATTGAGATAGCTTGTGATTGGCCAAAAACATGAATAGGTCTATTCCTGGTGTGCCCCAAGTCGCAAAAAGGTCATGTATTATCAACTTGTTCAGAGAGCATGTGTGTGGTTGTAATTGTTAGCTTAGTTTAGAGGATAGAAATGAAGAAATGAGTGCATGGTGGTAACTTGCTAGTGTGGTGGTTACTACCCTTAACCAATAAGCCTTCATACTGCTGATGCAACACCATAATTGCTCTCTGCTTCAATGGCAGGGGGGAAAGAGGAAAAATGGAATTAGATTCAGACAGCAAGCAACAAGGATATTGAATTTGGCGAACTGGGAAAACAAACATAGGGGTAACTTGCTGATGCGACTGTTACTACCTTTAACCAATAAGCCTCAAACTCTTGATACAAATCTAACATTGCTCTCTGCTTCTATGGCAGAAGGTAATGGGGAATTGGACTCAAACAGCAAGCAACAAGGGCCCTGACTTTGACGGTCTGGGAAACTGATAAGTATGGGGGTGACTTGTATGGCGTGGCAAAAACTTCCATGAGCTTGCTGGGCAGACTGGATGGAGTGCGTTGGTCCTTTTCTGCCGTCATTTCTATGTTTATGTTCTTCCCTGGGAGATAGATTGTTGAGATCTGCATGTTCCTTTTGGTTGCCCAGGTCCATATAGCTATGGATTCTTTGAAGAATAAGAAGGAACCTGTTCCACCCTGTTTATATTAAACATGGCTACCTGATTATCCATTTGTATCTGTAGCGTTTTGCTTGTAAGCCAAAGCCTGAACAGTCTTAGAGCACTAAAAATTGCTCGTGTTCCAGAAGATTGGTCACAAGATGAATCCGAGCTTCACATCATTCTCCTTGTGTGACACACTGTTGAGATGGCTCCCCATCCTTGAAGCAATGCATTCGTCATCAGTATTGCCTGTATTAGTGGTGATTGGCCACATAGTAGGTTTCCCTTTATTGTCTGCCATGTGAATGAATATTTCATATCCTTGTTCAGATGGATTTTGTAACTTAATGATTGTGTGAGCTGATTTCAATTTCTTTAGATGCCATTGTGCCTCTCTCAAGTTTCAGTCATGCTTTTGGCATTACATGTACTGTCAATGCTGTGTGATCTAGGAATTTAAGGAATTTTTTTTGGCTGTTATCTACTTCTTAGTTTTTACTTCCTATGCTAAGCTGAGTAACTTTTGCACTGTCTTCATTGGAAGATATGCTTTTGCTTTGATCATATTCAATTTCGCTCATATGAATTTCAGTTGTTGCTTTGGTGTGCATATTAACTTCTCATAATTAAACAGGAAACCCAGCAAATGCATTGTCCTTATAAGTAGTTTTATATAAGAACATAAGAATATGCCATACTGGGTCAGACCAAGGGTCCATCAAGCCCAGCATCCTTTTTCAAACAGTGGCCAATCCAGGCCATAAGAACCTGGCAAGTACCTCACAACTAAGTCTATTCCATGTTACCGTTGCTAATGGCAGTGGCTATTCTCTAGGTGAACTTAATAGCAGGTAATGGGCTTCTCCTCCAAGAACTTATCCAATCCTTTTTTAAACACAGCTATACTAACTGCACTAACCACATCCTCTGGCAACAAATTCCAGAGTTTAATTGTGTGTTGAGTAAAAAAGAACTTTCTCCGATTAGTTTTAAATGTGCCCCATGCTAACTTCATGGAGTGCCCCCTAGTCTTTCTATTATCCGAAAGAGTAAATGAATCTTCATAAGATGCACTTGATAGTAGCTAGTCATCTAAGTATGTAAATATTAGTACGTTCGGTTTTCATAGGTGTTTGGTGAATACTCTGGGTGCTGATGAAAGATCAAAGGGCAACACTCTGTATTGATAAAGTTGTTCTTGTTGGGTGAACCGAAGGTATTTTCTGTGCGTTCTGTTGATTGGGATGTGTGTATAGCATCCTTTAATTCCAAGAACATTAGCCAGTTGCTTTTTTGTAGGTAATATTGTACCTACTGAATTCATCTTGAAATTTCTTTCCTTAGACAGATATTTAAATCTCTTATATCCAACATTGGACAAAGATTTTTTTTTCAGAATCAGGAAGAATCTGGAATAAAAAATGCGTTCCCATCTGAGACGGAGGGACTGGTTGACTTGCTTTTATTTGAAGAAGTGACTAATTCTTCTTGTAGAATGGGTAGCTGATCTAGATGATATTGATGGGAGATTCAATGGTGGCAAGCTTTTGAAGTTTAGAAAATATCCTTTTTTTTATTTTCAAAACCCATTTGTCCAATGTTATTTCACTCCAACATTTCATGAAAAATTGAACTCCTTTCCCTACTTCCAGGTGTGAAATGAGTTTTGCTGGTATACTGAAATGTAGTCAAAAGGACTGTATGGATCTCAAGGAAAGCTGATTGCTTTGTCTCTGTTGAGACCTGGAATGATTTTGTTGCCTGGACTCTGGCTGCTGGCTTTGCTGAAGTGGTTGGTATTGTTGATATATTAGTAATAGTCACTGTCTGTAGGTATAGTATAGATCAGTGTTTCCCAACCCTCTCCTGGAGGCACACCTAGCCGGTCAGGTTTTCAGGATTGCCGCAATAAATATGCATGAGATTGATTTGCATACCCTGGGTCTCCAATGTATGCAAATCTCTCTCATGCATATTCATTATGGATATTCTGAAAACCTGACTGGTTAGGTGTGCCTCCAGGAGAGGGTTGGGAAACACTGGTATAGATTATATCTTCTCCTTTGGGAGTAGAAGTAGGACATTTTCTAAGGTTTATATCATTGTGTTGACTCTTGATGAGAAGACATGAGGGATTGAAGAGCGGTATTCTGTTTTGTTTTTAAATCACTAAGCCTGTTTCCTTCACTTTATCCCTAAACAAGTTGTTACCTGTACAAGTTTTATCTGTCAGTTTTTCATGGATGTCATTTCTGATGCCTGATATCCTTAACCATGCCAAACACCTTCTGAAAATCCAAATATACCACATCTTACAAGCTTAACCCCCTTTAAAAACCAATGTGGCAGATTTGAGAGGCAAGACTTCCCTTGGATAAATTCATACTGGCTATGCCAATTAAATCATGTCTGTCTATGTTCTGTGATCTTATTCTTTATAATTTTAGTAATGCTGGACCTATCAGCGGCATTCGATACAGTAAATCATGATATCCTATTAAATAGATTAGAAGAAATAGGATTATGCAACACAACAATCAAATGGTTCAAATCATACCTAAATAACAGATATTTCCAAGTGCAAATCAAAAAAGCAATGTCAGAAAGAATAAACCTTCAAACAGGAGTTCCACAGGGATCAGCCCTATCTGCCACACTATTCAACATATACATACTGCCGTTATGCCACCTGCTAGCTGGTCTGGGCATCTCACACTACATATATGCTGACGATATTCAATTAATACTTCCAATTAATGACTCAATTGAGAAAACATTAACCTTAGCCAACATGTATCTAGATATAATAAAACAGCTCTTAAACCAGATGGAATTAGTTATTAACATAGAGAAAACAGAATTCCTACATCTTGAACGAAAAAACATCACAATCATTCAAAACCCAATCACAATCAATAACAACCAAAAAATACAACTAGCAGAGAAAGTACGAAACCTTGGAGTGATTATCGATACGGAACTAAGTATGAAACAACATATCTCTAAAAGTAAGAGAAGGTTACGCCAAACTTATGACTCTCAGAAGACTTAAACCACTACTAACACCAAATGTCTTCCGGTCAGTACTACAAGCATTAATTTTTTCAAGCACTGATTACTGTAATGCCCTTCTACTAGGATTAACCCACACCACGATAAGACCACTACAGGTATTACAAAACACAGCTGCAAGAATTTTAACTGGTAAAAGTAAGAGAGACCATATCACCAAAACCCTAATTGAACTACACTGGCTACCCATTGAACAAAGAATTCAATACAAGATTCTATGCACCATATATAAATTAATACACGACGAAAAGGCAGAATGGCTGAACACAGCCCTAATAGAAACTTGAGATCAGCAAACAAAGCCCTACTAACTATTCCCTCAGTAAAAACAGCCAAACTAAATCAAGTAAGGGATAGGGCCCTATCCCTGGCAGGACCTATAATATGGAACACAATGCCTTTAGAAATCAGAACACAAAGAGACATCAAAGCATTCAAAAAAGGTTTAAAAACATGGCTATTTAAGCAAGCATACCACAAAGGGAATGAAGAGTAGAATCCAGGGAATTGTATGATGCAGTCCGAAGAACTCCCACACACACACATCAGCTTACTCGAATGGTGTGTGTTAGGGATGTGAATCGTTTTTTGACGATTTAAAATATCGTCCGATATATTTTAAATCGTCAAAAATCGTTAGAGGCAATATACAATAGGAATTCCCCCGATTTATCATCGTAAATCGGGGGAAGGGGAAGGGGGAGGGCGGGAAAACCGGCACACTAAAACAACCCTAAAACCCACCCCGACCCTTTAAAATAAATCCCCCACCCTCCCGAACCCCCCTAAAATGTCTTAAATTACCTGGGGTGCAGTGGGGGGGTCCCAGTGTGATCTTCCACTCTAGGGCCACGGGTGCGTTAATAGAAATGGCGCCGGCGCTACCTTTGCCCTGTCATATGACAGGGCAAAGGTAGTGCCGGCGCCATTTTGGTTCCTGTCCCCCGACGTCACGAGCGCAGGAGATCGCTCCCGGACCCCCGCTGGACCCCCAGGGACTTTTGGCCAGCTTGGGGGGCCTCCTGACCCCCACAAGACTTGCCAAAAGTCCAGCGGGGGTCCGGGAGCGACCTCCTGCACTCGAATCGAATCGTGCACTCGAAAATGGCGCCGGCCGTATGGCCATATTGCAAAATGGCGCCAGCCGTATGGCCGGCGCCATTTTGCAATACGGCAACACGATTCGAGTGCAGGAGGGCGCTCCCGGACCCCCGCTGGACTTTTGGCAAGTCTTGTGGGGGTCAGGAGGCCCCCCCAAGCTGGCCAAAAGTCCCTGGGGGTCCAGCGGGGGTCCGGGAGCGATCTCCTGCGCTCATGACGTCGGGGGACAGGAACCAAAATGGCGCCGGTGCTACCTTTGCCCTGTCAGGCAAAGGTAGCGCCGGCGCCATTTCTATTAACGCACCCATTGCCTGAGAGTGGAAGATCACACCGGGACCCCCCCACTGGACCCCAGGTAATTTAAGACATTTGGGGGGGTTTTCCCGCCCTCCCCCGATTTACGATTTAAAAAAAACCAAAACCGTGACGATCCGATTCCCTCCCCCCCCCCAGCCAAAATCAATCGTTAAGACGATCGATCACACGATTCACATCTCTAGTGTGTGTGTGTATATTTTATTTTACTTTACCTCTATTAGATTGCAACAACAGAGGACCAGACTTAAGTGTTAATTTATCTTATAGCTGATATACTTAAAGTAGACATGACTTATCACCTAAATAATATTTAATATGAAACTATGTTACAGTATTTGATGGCACCTGTTTAGTTAATATAACTCAACACATTTAAGTTTGAAATTATGTGCCTTATTGTGAACCGTTGTGATGGCAACTAGCTTAACGATGGTATAGAAAAGATTTTAAATAAATACATAAATAAATACGGTAATAGTTTCCACGATTTTTCCTGGCACTGAAGTTAGGTTCACCAGTCTGTTTCCTGGATTACCTCTGGAATCCTTTTTATATATTGGGGTTACATTAGCCACCTTCCAGTTTTCAGGTACACCAGATGATTTTAATGATAGATTACAAATTACTTGTAATAGGTCTGAAATTTCATTTTTTAGTTCAGTCTTCAGTTTGTCAATCTGGACTACTACATCTTATAGGTTCACCCAGACTTGGTTCAGTTAATCTGAATAGTCACCCTTGAAAACAGTGTCTGGAACAGGTATCTCCCCAACATCTTCCACAGTAAACACTGAAGCAAAGAATTCATTTAGTCTTTCTGCAATGGCCTTATCTTCTCTAAGTGCTCCTTTAACCTCTCAATCATCTAACAGTCCAACCACCTCCCTTGCAGTCTTCCTGCCTTGGATATATTTTAAAATGTTTTTATTATGAGTTTTTGCCTCTATAGCCAACTTCTTTTCATATTCCCTTTTAGCCTGTTTTATCAATGTTTTAAATTTAAGTTGCCAATGCTTATGCTTTTTCCTATTTTTTTCAGATGGATCCTTCTTCCAATTTTTGAAGGAAGATCTTTTTGCTAAAATAGCCTCTTTTACCTCACCTTTTAACCATGCCAGCAATCATTTGGCCTTCCATGTTTTTTAATGCGTGGAATTCATCTGTATTGCGCTTCTAAGGTGTTTTTGTTTTGTTTTTTTTTAACAACATCCATACCTGTTGTATATTTAACCTTTGTAGCTGGAACTTTCAGGTTTTTTTTCTATTTTTCTCATTTTATTAAAGTTTTCCTTTTGAAAGTTTAGTGCTAAATCCGTGGATTTATTGTCCCCCTTCCAGTCATTAATTCAAATTTGATTGTGTTATAATCATTATTGCCAAGAGAGCCCAGCACCATTCTTTCTCTCACCAAATCCTGCAGTCCACTAAGAATTAGATTTAAAATAGCTCCCTCTCTCATTGGTTCCTGCCCCATTTGCTCCATAAAGCTGTCATTTATTCCATCCAAGAACTTTATCTCTCTAGCATGTCCTGATATTACATTTACCCAGTCAATATTGAGGTAATTGAAATCTCCCATTATTACTGCATTACCAATTAACAGCCCGATACTGTAAAACCGCGGGAGAGCGGACGAACGCCCGCTCTCCCGGCGCACGCACCGGCCCTTCGCCGGTGCGAGCTATCCAGTATGCTCCAGCATGCAAATTAGGCGACGCGGTGCAAACGGGGAAAAGGAGGCGCTAGGGACACTAGCGCGTCCCTAGCGCCTCCTTTTGGCCTGGAGCGGCGGCTGTCAGCGGGTTTGACAGCCGACGCTCAATTTTGCCGGCATCGGTTCTCGAGCCCGCTGACAGCCACGGGCTCGGAAACCGGACGCCGGCAAAATTGAGTGTCCGGTTTTCGGCCCGACAGCCGCGGGCCGAATTCAAATTTATTTTTTTTTTTTTTACTTTTTTTTTTACTTTTGGGGACCTCCGACTTAATATCGCTATGATATTAAGTCGGAGGGTGCACAGAAAAGCAGTTTTTACTGCTTTTCTGTGCACTTTCCTGGCGCCGGAAGAAATTAGCACCGACCTTTGGGTCGGCGCTAATTTCTTAGAGTAAAATGTGTGGCTTGGCTGCACATTTTACTTACTGGATCCCGCGCGCATACCTAATAGGGCCATCAACATGCATTTGCATGTTGAGGGCGCTATTAGGTGCCGCGGGTGGGCCGTGTGTTTTCCTCCCCTTACTGAATAAGGGGTAAGGGAAAACACGCGTCCAGAGCAGGCTGACAGTGCGCTCCGACGGAGCACACTTTACTGTATCGACCTGTAAGTTAGCTTCCCTAATTTCTCTTAGCATTTCATCATCCGTCTCTTCATTTTGTCCAGGTGGATGGTAGTATACTGCTATTGCTATACTCCTGCCCAACACATATGGGATTTGCATATATGCATTTAGTGTGTTGCAGGATCCTTCTCCTGTTGGACTCTATGCTATCTTAGACTTAAAGCGCCCCCCTCCCCCACCATTTGCTCCTTATTGCAATATAATGCGTACCCTGGTATTGCATTATCCCATTGGTTATCCTCCTTCCACCATGTCACTGAGATACCGATTAAGTCTCTCTCATCATTCACTGCTATACACTCTAGCGCTCCCATCTTACTTCTTGGACTTCTGGTATTGGCATACAGATATTTCAAAATGTGTTTTTTTGTTGGTATTAAAAGCCTGCTTTTCAGTTGACAGGGATAATTTGGATAATCTTTTAGCTCAGATGATTTTTTTTACCTGAAGGCCCATAGACTACTTTTGCTTTTATTGGTACCTCTCTTTTGGGATGCCTTACTGCTTCATTAGTATCCTTCAAAGGTACCTCCTTCCAAACCATGCACTGCTGGGTTGACTGTCGGCTTTCCCCTTTGTTCTAGTTTAAAAGCTTCTCTATCTCATTTTTAAATGTTAGTGCCAGCAGCCTGGTTCAACCCTGGTTAAGGTGGAGCTTGTGCCTTCGGAAAAAAACTCTCCCCTTCCCCAAATGGTTCCCCAATTCCTTACAACACTGAATCCCTCTTCCTTGCGCCAACATCTCATCCTCTTTTTTGTACTTTTTTTCCTACTTTGCTATCAGAAAAAGTGCTTGGTATTGAAGATGTAGCTTGTGATATAGAAGTGTGCTTGCTCTGAGGGCTTAGCTCTGCATCCTATATGTCACTTTTTTTTTTCAAACCAGTGATTCTTGGTGCCTGTGATTCTCTGCATCAATGTTTAGGTGCTGGTAATTCTCTGCTTTGATGCCGGTGTGTCTTGGTGCTGATGCTTCTGTGCCGATGTTTCCATGCTGTGCCCTTTTATTTCATGGCTCAGATGCTTCTGGGCCGATGGGTCTGAACCATGCCTTTTCAGCACAGACTGTTCTCAATTCTGACTTGATAACTGTCACAGCTCTGTGCTGTGCTTCTTAGGCACAGGCATGTCATGACCTCGATGTTTCAGTACCAATGGTTTCACCGCTGTTTATTCTCTGCTTCTCCAGTCCAAAACTGTTTTTAATGTGGTTTCCAGTTTACCTTGTCTAGATGAGCCTAGATGCTCTTATTTGAGTCAGATGTCATGGTAAACCAGTGCCGTTGGGGATATATATCTGCAGAGGGGCCACAGTTAGAAGAATCATGATCCAGTCAGAGGCATTTTAGGCACAAAAAATGTAAGCCCAGTATGGACATTTTGTGTCCACACTGTTCACATTTTTTGAACAAACGTTTTACTTTTTTATCCAAGATCTGGTAAATTTGCAGTGATGCTGTGAAAGAAGTAAATTCGTGAAGGTTTGCTGAGTGGACAAAAATAGACTGACGATTCATGCACAGGGGACGCTAGCACAGGAAGGTCTGTGAATGCATAGAAGGAAAAGTTAAAATTTTCAGTGTGCTGAGAGAAAAACCCAACTTGGTGCCACTGGAGGACATCACCCATCTTGTGTGGCATTTTGTTATGCTTGTCCATGGAGAAAACCTGGTTTTATACGCATAAACAATCTTTTAAAAGTTATCCCAGGGAGTTGTATGAATAAAGTATGCACAAAGCAATTTTGTGTGTACTTTTATGCATACTACAGACAGGTGTTCTGGGGCTGGAGCAGGGGAAGGTAGAGATGGGTTGGGGACATGATTTTCAAAAGTATGTGCATAAATAGTTACAACCTGTTGCACTGTAACAGCATGTGTAACCATTGCTGGCACTGGTTACTCGCACATCTGCTTTGAAAATGTATGCAGGCTGTTTGAAAACAAACAAGAAAAAAGTGATTCTACCAGCCTTCTTTTAATAACAGTTATTTTGAAATTAAATACAGTATGTTGCATGAAAATGATGAAAAGAGCTCATCCTAAAACAAAATGTATTCTAAAATATTTTGTAATGCCATCAGACCCTTGGAAGCCAGATGCTATCTACTAAAAGCAATATGCACAAGAGAGCTCAGATACTCCAAACTTTATATACATCTTTTTTTTTCAAACTAAGATATTGAAGTTACTAAAATCAACATGCTTCGTTTTCCCTAGACTGACATCATGATTTACACTAACAGGTCAGCCCATTCCTCTGCCTGATCTAGCATTATAATCACACAGCAGGTCCATTCATCCACGTAGCACAGCACTGTGTGATATGGTACTTCCATTTTTCTGGATGGCACAACACTATATCCCACAGTGGCTCCTTTTTCTGTTTGTGGTACAACTCTGTCCCATAAGGCAGTTCCATTTTTCTGTGTGAAGCAGCACTATATCATAGGACGATTTCATTCTTCTGTGCGATACAGTACTATGTTTGTTGGTTCCATATTTTTGCATGACCCAATGCTGTATTATATTCTGCCACAGGGTCCGGTGATGTATCATACAGAAGCTCCATTTTCCAGCCGTGCTTCATCTTGATCTTCATTCTTCACAGGATCCTGCAGGAGATAAATGTAGGAACATGAAGTCAGGGAGCAAGCCTATTGATATGGAGGAACACTGCATTCTGTGCTGTATAGGTTAACCCTTTGAATAAAAGTCCTGCATGAACTGCTGTCATGCTGTGGTTTGTAACTGCAGGGAAAATTGCGAGACATGTAGAGAGCACAGTGATTTTGGGCTCACTACAAGGATTTGTGGAGTTAATTCATGAAAAACTGCAAACCTAGGAAACTATGGTCACCTAATATCTTTGTGCCTTAGTTTAGATGGATGAATGCCCCAAAATGTAACTTTAAATTCACTCTATTTTTAAGTTTCGTAATAAACTTGAATCTAACACTAACAGAAACAGAAGTCCCTCCCAGTGGAGGTGACAATAGTAACAGAATTCAAGAAAGCATAGAGGATCCTTGGCTGCGAACAGCTGAAGAAAATGTCTAAGATAACTGGGGTCTATGGTACTGCAATGGGTGGTAAATTGGGAAGACTAGATGGGTCTTACTGTACTGTTCTGAGTCACGTTCTATGCTTCAACTATTCACAGAACAGGTAGAGTATGGGCAGCATCAACACAAGCCTTCTTTCTTCCTCCCCCAATACACTAACCCACTACAGAAATGGTACAGCATAGGCAGCAGCAGTGCAAGCTTTCCAGAGACACTGCCTACAACCAAGTACGGCAGCAGCAGGGCAAACATTTAGCACACATGGTCCCCACTACAGAACACGTACAGTACAAGCAGCAAGAGTGCAAATATCCCATGTAGGTTTCCTCATCACAGAACAGAGACAGCACAGGTGGCAGCCGCACAAACCTTCTTCGCATACTGTCCCACTACTGGACAGATACAGTTTAAGGACAAGGAGAGCAAAGCCCGGCAAGGATTGCTGGACAGCTAACTGAATGCAAAGCTCATAAGCGAATGAGAAACATATGGGCCCAAGTGGGCTCAAAATGCAGCTGAGGGAGCACAGAGCTCAGGGCAGCTGAGTAAGTGGAGAAAGTGGTCACAGCCCATTCTACACCCATCATTAGAGAGGCGAAATTTATCAGTTTTATTTTTCTTGCAAGAAGCGAATATAATTTACCCAACTTTGACAGCCTAAAGTTTGGAGGCTATGCTTGAGATGTATCTTTCTTCCTACTTCTTTTCTTTTCAGTAAGTGAAGAAACTACAATATATGAAAAGTTATCTGACTGGCAAAGCATTACCCTGACCCCTTCTTTAAAAATGACTGAAAATAATAGGTGTCAACAGGTTCCTGCTTATCACCTTCTTCAAAGCATCCTGGATCTCTTTCACGGCTGCAGACAGGCTTTTCATGCTCTTATTCAGTTGCTCCTCAAACCACACATTTTTCACTTTGGATGCCTGAAAATGTCCTTGTAAGCAACCGAGCTCTTTCTTCGTTTCTTTGAGCTCCCCAGTCATAGTCTTGTTAAGGGTCTCCAGGTGCTCTATAGTTTTTAAATCTTCATCTGAAAATAACATGCAGAAATTAAATAGCATACAGGAAAGCCAGTGAGACCAGGAAAGATAGCCCATTCCAGAGGGTGGAGTTGGGAGCAGGGAATGTACTTGTGTGCACACTTTGGGCAAATCAGTTTACCCTCCATTGCTTCAGGTACAAACAGATTGCAAGCCAGAATGTAATTTGATGTGAAGTGCTATAAAAGGCAAATATAAATAAATAAAATATTAGATAGCCTCTTTACCTGACTAAATAGCTTTTGAAAATCGCCTGCACAGTTACCACTCAATGCATAATCTTCAGAACAGCTTTCACAGTGGAGACAAAAGAAGGACTAAAGGAAAATTGGTTCTTACCTGCTAATTTTCGTTCCTGTAGTACCACAGATCAGTCCAGACTCCTGGGTTTTGCCTCCCTTCCAGATGATGGAGACAGAGAAATTTTTACAGCCACTGGCATATAACCTGGTGTAGCACCTGCAGTCCCCTCAGTATTACTATGTATCCAAGCTGATATGGTAGAAACACCCCTTACAAAGTTTAGAAACACCACCTCTCAATTGAGCAGAGGAAAAACAGCATATAACCATAAACGATCTGAAAACTTCACGGAGAAAAAGAAACCTGTGCCATTCTTCAGGCAATGAGAAAAACAGACATAAAGACAGATTGAGCGGACTCTCCAAAAGCACACACACCCCCGGGCGGGACTCTGGACTGATCTGTGGTACTATAGGAATGAAAATTAGTAGGTAAGAACCAATTTTCCTTTCCCTGTACGTACCCGGATCAGTCCAGACTCCTGGGATGTACCAAAGCTCCTTAAACTGGGCGGGACTGGGAGAGTCCCGCTTGAAATGTGTTCCCAGAAAATCCAGTACTTGGGAGGGGAGAAGCTGGCTCTTGGATAAGTTCATTATCCAACCTGGCGCTTACGCAAGGGTTGCCCTACGGCCTAAAAAAGCTTTGTGCATCAAGAGCACAAACTCAGGCGAAAAATGGGAGAAAGAATCCGGATCCTCATCCAGAGGTTCACACTCTCCCCTCAGACTGCCCCCCCCCCCCCCCCGGGCCTCCTCGGGGCTTAAATCAGCCGGGGAAAGCGCAGGTGGGAGATCCCCTCCCCCGCCTCGATCAGTGCTTTAGCCGCGAAGGTCCCCAAAATGGCTGCTGTTCCTGCGCTCAGCGGCAACAGAGCTTCAGCCTCACACCACGCAGCCTTCAATCCACCAGGCCGAAGCTCCCATGAAGATGTCGTTGTGGGCCCCCCCCCAACATGCCCTCACCAGCGGTGAGGCATTGAACGCAGCAGCCTGCACGTGACAAGCAAATGGCGCATCGGAGCTCCCGAGGCATTCTGAGCTGCACTGGTGACCACACGGGCCGAGGAAGCAAAGTGGAAGAATAAAACAGAGCAACAACTAACCCTCAAAGCGCTTCGCTGCATGGCTGAAACGGAGAAAAAAAAACCACTATCTCCTACTGCCTTGCTATCCCTCTTACTTTTTTTTTTTTTTAATTTTATAAGAAAGGGAAAAATAAATTACAAACAGGCAGAAGAAGAGCACAGAAAAAAAAGAACAAGCTTAGCTGAAGAGTGGCAAAGGAATCTTCCTCAGGCTCCTGGAGGTGAGGGAACTGGACCACCAATTTTCACCCCCAATAGGTCACCAAGAGTAATTTAGGGTCCCCGACCCCTGCTCGTTCAACACTATGCCAGGAGGGATGGTCCTACCAGGACCTGACAACCTTCTAGGAGGGGATCTTCTATCCACTTTCTGAAGTTTGAGTCTTTTTATTTTTTTAGGTTCAGAACTGCATGTTTTCACATCCCCCGTCTTATAGAGACAGAGAAATACTGATGGACTGCAGGTACTAACCAGGTTATATATGCCAGTGGCTGTAAAAATTTCTCTGTCTCCATCTGCTGGAAGGGAGGCAAAATCCAGGAGTCTGGATTGATCTGGGAACGTACAGGGAACGCTATTATCAAATTACGCTAGAGAATCAGAAGCACGGGGAGATAAAGTAACTTAACCCAGGGTCATACAGACAGAGGCTAAGTCAGGATTAGAACTCACAAGTCTCGAATCCTTTTGACTCAGTCTTGTGCTCCAATTATTAGTTCTTTGCCATAGAGCTGAAGATTGGATGAAGTGAAAAGTCTTTATTAAAATGGAAATGTCCAATCATCATGCATCATGATGCACTTCTGTAACAAACTCAAATGTCACTAACCCGCTTTTGCTTCTAGAGACAGAAGTCGTTGTTCTATATCAGCCCTTGCTTTTTCACTCTTTTCGAGCTTGTTTAAGAGGCTCCCCACATCAACTATAGCTCCGTGGTAGACAACAAGACCATCCTGTCCCTCTGTCTTCAAAGCCTCCCGTTTCACTAGAAGAGAGGGCAGCAGCAGCCTATTTCCTGGATAGGATAAGCACATGTTACTAAGGGAAAACAAGAACAACAATGATCAAATAGTACCATCAGCATTTTTAATTCTTCTAAATATCTTCAAGAAGCTACTCCATATAACATTTTATGGAAGTAAAGAAAAGATCAAATGTACAATTGTAAGTGGCCCTCAAAAATGACCGGAGGGGGGAAAGATATATACAGTCACTCACCAGACCTCCTCCCAGCCCTGGGAATGCTCTTTCCCTCAGTGTTTAAAAGGACACACATTGTGTATGAGTGCGCATATTTTCCCCAGTGGACAAATGAATGTGCACTGAATTGGCTTGCGCATTTTCCTGCAGGTTCATGGTAGACACAGCACATGCACCTTTACACACAGAAGCTGGGCAACGATCAGAATGCCATTTTACGCATTTAAATACATTTTTACTAGTGAAACACGGAGAAAATTGCCATCTTTGCAACTTATGAAAATCATTTTTATTTTGTCTTCAATTGAGGTCATTAGGGCACAAGCTTTGGTAAGATACTGAAAGTACACCATAAAGAAATTAAATCAATCATTAAATAGCACTCCAAGGCACAATCCTTGCAATAATTGTGATTTTTGCAATACCACTATTGCAGTATCACAACGATGTGTATCAAATACAGATCTAGTGATCAAGTATCTTCATAACATCAATTGTTTATCTAGTGGTGTTGTATATGTTTTGATATGTTCCTGTGAGAAGCTTTATATAGGACGCACCAAACGCCCGATCAGGAAGCGCCTGAATCAACATCGAAGTTGCGTCTCCATGGGTGATGAGTGAGCTTCTGTTGTCACTCACTGCATTATTGCTGGACATTCGTTTCATGATTGTCATGGACCATTTTGGAGTTTGTTTCCTCTTCACCACGGGGAGGCGATCATCAGGCAGTTTGGAATAGACGAGAACATTTTTGGATTTTTAAATTAAAGGTTGAGGGCGCTATTAGGTTCGGCGGGTTGGACGCGTGTTTTCGGCCCCTTACTGAATAAGGGGTAAGGGAAAACGCGCGTCCAATGGCGGGTTAACAGTGCGCTCCGTCGGAGCGCATTGTACTGTATCAGCCCGAATATGAATACACAGAGACTCGCTATTGACCAACGATTACAACTTAGCACACTAAAGGATTTCAGAAACACAAATTTCTCTATGTCTGTCCTGTGCAGTATTATGGTCACAAAAATACAATTGGTTTCACTTTCATATAATTTCAATTAGCCACATTCTAAATCAAATCCATAAACTTTCATAATTTGGTTTGTAGGACCCATGCGCAAAGTGTTTGTCTATCAATCAAACTCACAATTGGTCATAGGTCACTTTACTTTATTTTTAACTCCAATATTTTTTGGTATTTACTTTCTATTAAAATAACTTGCAATAAATATTGCTGAATGTTGACGAACTTCAATGTTAATAATACGTATCTCGTGGGAAAATCCAGAAAGTCAGTAGTATAATTGCAAAAAGGTTACCTCCAATGTATATAATCCACGACACTTCATTAGATGGAGTCACAATTCCTATGTTCCAAATGAAATTCCTATGTTCCAAATGAATTGGAACATTGTCTTCTAAGAGATGAGTATTGTTTCATTTGGAATATAGGAATTGTGGTCGCCTCATCTCAAAAAAGGTACAGTTGCACTGGAGAAGGTACAGAGAAGGGCGAACAAAATGATAAAGTGGATGGATCAGCTCTCTCTGAAGAAAGGCTAAAGAGGTTAGGGCTGCTCAGCTTAGAGAAGAGATGGCTGAGGAAGGGATATGATAGGAGTCTTTTGGATAATAGAAGGAGACTAGGGGCATTCCATGAAGTTAGCAAGTAGCACATTTAAAACAAATCGTAGAAAATTATTTCACACTCAATGCACAATTAGGCTCTGGAATTTGTTGCCAGAGGATGTTGTTAGGGCTATTAGTGTAGCTGGGTTTAAAAAAGGTTTGAATAAGTTCCTGGAGAAGCCCATTAACTGCTATTAATCAAGTTGACTTAGGGAAAAACCACTGCTATTACTAGCATTAGTAGCTTGGGATCTACTTAATGTTTGGGTATTTGCCAAGTACTTGTAACCTGGTTAGCCACTGTTGGAAACAGGATGCTGGGCTTGATGGACCCTCGGTCTGACCCAGTATGCCAACTTCTTATATTCTTATGTTTGGAACATCTTGGTCACAGATGGGAAACCATTTGTTTACCTATAATTATCTCTAACTAGTACTTTAAGAAAAAGGATTACTACTGATCCAAACTAGAATGAAAGACATGCCAAATGTGTCAAAAATAATAAAAAAAAAAACCCCCACTGATATATTTAGGCATTTTATATACCGTCATTCCAAAAGATCACAACTGTTTACAAAAGCAGCATTCACATTATAGGTCAGCACAACATCAAAACATGTTAACTAGATTATTAAGATAGTAATTCATGATAAATTAGTTCCTTTTAAATAACCTTTAAGAGGTAGTCAATGAGTTGTCTCAATATTCTATGTTTCATTGTCTATGTCATTTTCTACTAGTTATTTTATGTTAGATCATTCACATTTTTGAACAGCCATGTTTTCAGTTCATGTTTGAAGCTCTTTCTTTCTGTAATCAGACGTAACAACTCAGGTAGAGAGTTCCACAACTTGGGGCCCGCTATAGAGAACATGCAGTCTCTTATTTGTGTTAGATGAGTGCTCTTCAATATAGGTACAGTTAATAGTCCTTTGTTTTGTGATCTTAGTGTTCGCTGTGATGTTTATGGCAACATTTTGAGCTCCACAGCCCTAAGCACCAATAGTTCATTTTCTTCAGTATTCAGCAACATTTTAGGGTGCATTTAAAAAACAAAACAAAACATGTGCGCCAAAAAACTCAATTCGAAATGGTGTGAATTTAATGGCTGTTGTACCTCTTAAGAAATGCAGAAACAGGCTATGGGTTTAAATGTAAAAAAAAACCCAAACAAAAAACCCAATTCCTCCTCAGTTGCTGTGGACAACTTCTTCTTTGGTAGAATTCACAATTTGTTTAATTTTTTTTCTGGGCAGTAACACTGTGAAAAGTCAGTGTACTAGGAAGACTAACTGATGAACCGAGGCAGGATGGGGGGGGTGGGGGTGGGGGGAGAGAGACAGAGCCTAGATAACATAACACTTTTGACGTTTGAATGATTGAGGAGCTGCTGTCTGCGTTTAAAAAAATTGACTGAACATCTTGTGGTGCAGCCTAGCATGTGATGATATACAATTATTAATTAGCAAAAACTTCCTGCAGTACCTCATGCTCCCATAATTATTAACCAGCAGAATTCCCTGCAGTGTCCCATACTCCTATTACCTTGCAAATCATCCAGGGAGGTTTCTGATGCTTCATAATCATCTCCATCTTTTGAGGCATCTGTTAACTTTCGATAAAAGCAAGATTCTCTTAAGACTATCTTATTAAGTATTTTCTTAACCTGAAAAGCAGGAAAACAGCAAGATGATCATTAAGAAGAAAGTAGTAGAAGTTTCTGGAATAAAACAGAAGACAAACAAATAGTACAAATGCTTATCTCATTGGTGCTGCATATTTTAGAATTTGAAAGGTGAAATGCTTCCCCATGTCTCTGCCTCCCAACAGTAACACTCCTGCTCTTATGCACTCTAACTTCTCCTACTCCAGTGACACTACTCCTCATTCCCCCCTTCCCACCACAATGATTTTCATCATCAAGCACCTCAATGACGGCATTCCTAGTCCACCACTATTGTGCTGCCTACCCGCTCCCCCTGATACTTGCGATTTTCCTTCCCCTAATGCCAGTGACTCCTTTCTTCTCCTCTTGATTCCCTGAGCAACATCAGCATATTGGGGATGGTGGGGCATGGAGCAGCACTGAGTAAAGCAGAGTTTCTTACCTGTAACAGATGTTCTCCTAGGACAGCAAGATGTTAGTCCTCACACGTGAGTGACATCATCGGATGGAGCCCGGCACGGAAAACTTATGTCAAAGTTTCTAGAAATTTTGACTGACACACCGAGCATGCCCAGCATGCCACTATCTACACGGGGACCCTCTTCAGTCTTGAAACAGGGAATTACAAAAAAATAAAATAAAAACAGGAGAAACCCAGCTCCGCGGGATAGTGGGCGGGTTTCATGAGGACTAACACCCTGCTGTCCTAGGAGAACACCCGTTACAGGTAAGCAATTCTGCTTTCTCCAAGGACAAGCAGGATGGTAGTCCTCTCACATGCGTGAATCCCTAGCTACAGGCTGTTCCCGAGCAACAAACAAGACTAAGAGGAACCCAAACAGGTGCCAATGGGCACAACAGTGGTGCTGTGGGTAACAGACGGAAACAGCCTGAACCCAAAAAATGAGTCCAAGGCAGGAAGAGTTAGGTTCTACAGCTTAAAGAGATTCCGGAGGATAGACTGGCCGAAGCTGCGTTCGCATCGGCCACCTCTGTCCAAAAACGTGGAGAGAACTCCACTTTGCAGCCTTGCAGATCTCGTCCAAGAGGACCACTCTCGTGGGTCACTTTTATGTTTCCATGGTTTTGACAGAATGAGCCTTGACATGGCCACCCAGCTGCAGTCCCGCCTGAGTATAGCAGAAGGAAATGCAATCTGCCAGCCAGCTGGACAGAGTCCGTTTAGTCACCGCATCCCATTATCTATTCCGGTCAAGAGAGATGAAAAGTTGTGTAGACTGCCTATGGCCTGCTGTATGATCCAAGTAAAAGGCAAAGGCTCTCTTGCAATCCAGACTGTGTAGAGCCCATTCGCCCTGGTGCGAATAAGGCCTGGGAAAAAAGGTGGGCAGGATAATGGACTGGTTAAGAAGGAAATCCGTCATCATCTTAAGCAGGAACTTAGGGTGTGTGCGAAGAACTACCCTATCGTGGAAGAACCTCGTGTAGGGTGGGATACGTCACCAAGGCTTGAAGCTCACTGACTCTGCATGCAGATGTGACCACGACTAAAAGATGACTAGGACAGGTACTTGAGGTCACAAGAATGCAGCGGCTCGAAAGGAGAACATAAGAACATGCCATACTGGGTCAGACCAAGGGTCCATTAAGCCCAGCATCCTGTCTTCAACAGTGGCCAATCCAGGCCATAAGAACCTGGCAAGTACCCAAAAACTAAGTCTATCCCATGTTACTTTGGTAATGATAGCAGTGGCTATTTTCTAAGTCAACTTAATTAATAGCAGGTAATGGACTTCTACTCCAAGAACTTTCCCAATCCTTTTTTAAACCCAGCTACACTAACTGCACTAACCACATCTTCTGGCAACAAATTCCAGAGTTTAATTGTGCGTTGAGTGAAAAAGAACTTTCTCTGATTAGTTTTAAATGTGCCACATGCTAACTTCATGGAGTGCCCCCTAGTCCTATTATCCAAAAGAGTAAATAACTGATTCACATTTACCCATTCTAGACTTCTCATGATTTTAAAACACTTCTATCATATCCCCCCTCAGCCGTCTCTTCTCCAAGCTGAACAGTCCTAACCTCTTTAGTCTTTCCTCATAGGGAAGCTGTTCCACCACCTTTATCATTTTGGTCGCCCTTCTCTGTACCTTCTCTATCGCAACTATATCTTTTTTTAGATGCGGCAACCAGAATGCAGCTTTCATGAACTGAGCCAACACCACATTAAGATCCCAGGACACCGCAGGAGGCCGCAGGGGAGGCTTCAACTGAAGCAAAACCCGCATAAAATGATTCACTATGGGATGCACAGAGATGGGAGAACCATCCACACCCTGGTGGTAGGCCCCGATCGCACTCAGGTGTACCCTAACAGAATTGGTTTTCAAGCCCGCATCCAAAAGGTACAGGATGTAATCCAACAGCTTTGGTGTAGAGCAGGAGAACAGGACCAGGATACAGTGCTCACAGCAGATGGAAAACCTCTTTCACTTCAGGCTGTAAGACTTCCTAGTAGAAGGCTTCCTGGAAGCCACCAGGACTCAAGACACCTTATCAGAGAGGTTGAGGGGCTGCAAAATCAACCTCTCAACATCCAGGCCATAAGGGACAAGGCCCAAAGGTTGGGATGGCGCAACGTCCCCCGATCCTGCGTGATGAGGTCTGTGGAGGTCCCCAGACTGATAGGTTCCTGGAGGGCAAGATCCAGCAAGAGTGGGAACCAGATCTGCCTCGGCCAATGGGGGGCTATGAGAATCATATTTCCTTTGTCCTGTCATAGCTTCAGGAGAGTCCTCATCGTCAGGAGAAGTGGAGGATATGCATACAGAAGGCCTTTGCCCTAATGGCGGGCAAAAGCATCTGAGGCTGGTACACCATCCACCCTGTATAAGGAGCAGAACTGATCCACCTTCCTGTTGCAGGGGGTGCAAACAGATCCATGTCCTGAGTCCCCTAGGGATGGATGATTCGATCCGCCGTTTCTTGTTTCAGGGACCACTCGTGGGGCCAGAAGGCCTGACTCAGCCCGTCTGCTATTATACTCTCTGTCCCAGCCAGGTATATGGCTCGAAGCACCATACCCTGAAACAGAGCCCAAGACCAGATCTGAGCGGCTTCTTGGCACAGAAGGAATGACCTTGTACCTCCCTATTTGTTGATGTAACACATCGCCACTTGGTTGTTGGTCTGGATCAGCCGATCCCGGAACGCCCAGAGCATGTACTGGATCACACGGAGCTCCAGGAAGTTGATCTGACACTGTGCTTCCTGAGTGGACCACAAGCCCTGCACCCCACCCAAGGAGTCCCGGAGAGGCGGAGTAACTTGGATGCAGACACAGAAGTCCTGGGTGGCCTGCTGCCATTGGGACCACAAGGTCCACTGAACTCTACGCATATGCAAGCGAGCCAAGGGAGTGACATGGACGGTTGCAGCCATGTGTCCCAAGAGACGCAGCATGTGGTGCGCCAAAACCTGTTGGCTCCGATGGACCACTCCCTCAATGGACACCAATGTGCGAGTCCGATTGCAGAGAAGATTCGCCCTGGCCTGAGCCATGTCCAACCTGGAGCCAATGAAATCCAACTGAGGCGACAGGTCAAGATGGGACTTTGGGTAATTGATAATAAACCCCAGGGACTCTAATACCCGAATGGTCAAGTGCAGAGACCATTCTGCTCCCTCCTGGGTACGGTTCTCAATGAGTTAATTGTCCAGGTAGGGGGAACACATGCACCCCCGACTTTCATAGGTACTCCACCACAGCTTAGCACTCGGTGAAGACCCGAGGGGCTGAGGCCAGGCCAAACGGCAGCACCCAGTACTGAAAATGTTGCTCACTGACCACAAACTGCAGATACTTCCAGTGACCAGGGAAGATCTCAATATGAGTGAGGCGTCTTTTAAATCAAAGGAGCCAGTCTCCTTTTTGTAGGAGGGGAATCAGGATGCCCAGGGAGGCCATCTTGAACTTTTCTCTTTTGAGAAACCTGTTCAAGGCCCTAAAGTTGAGACACCCCTAATGAATATGCATGAGATTTATTTACATGCAGTACCTCCTGTGTATGAAAATATTTCTCATGCATATTCATTAGGGATATCCTGAAAACCTGGTTGGCTGGGAGGGCCTGTAGGACCAGTTTGAACATCCATTTTCTAGAAGGTTGGTGAAAGGGATGATCAGCAGGCAAGGTCGAAAAGTATCAGGATGGTATGAGTGAGGAGGGCACAAGGGCCAAGCAGCATCAAGTGGCAGTGGGAGAGAAAATAAGAAGGGATGGGTCAAGCAGCATCAGGCTGAACAAGTGAGAGATACTAGGCCTCAAAACTATCAGGGGTGGAAAGGAGAAAGGAAAATGGGTTCTTACCTGCTAATTTTCGTTCCTGTAATACCATAGATCAGTCCAGACAAGTGGGTTTTGCATCCCTTTAGCATATGAAGGCAGAGAACAAAAATTTTGAGGCCCTGCTACATATTTGAGAGTGCCACCTGCAGTCCTTTAATATTGACCTGTATCCAACCCCTTTACCAGGGCTAACAGGTAACCTGGGGTTGGAGCCCCCTGAGCTGGAGCCACTCATACTTCTTCCAGAGACTAAAAACAGCCTGATTACCAATGAACTCAACTTATTTCCACCGTAAAAAGAGGTCTTTGAAAAAATGGTTCCCCAACTAACAGGAAATTTAGTCTTTCGGCATCGACAGAGTGGGTCTCTGGACTGATTTGTGGTATTACAGGAACGAAAATTAGCAGGTAAGAACCAATTTTCCTTTCCTTTTCATACCCAGATCAGTCCAAACAAGTCGGATATACCCAAGCACCCCTAAACTGGGCAGGACCCCGAAAGACCCGCACTGAGCCCACACTCACCAAAAGATGCGTCTTCCTGCGCTCGCATATCCAAACGGTAGTGCTTGGTGAAGTATGCAGTGAGAACCACACCTCAGCCCTACATATCTCCTGGGAGACAACAATTGACACTCTACCCAGGAGGCCGCCTGCGCTCTAGTAGAATGCACCTTTAGACCCTTGGAACTTCACGATCCTTACAAATATAGCAGAGCAAATCATCTCCTTCAGCCAACAAGAAATTGTCACTTTAGGGTCTTATCCCCTTTTTTCGCATCACCGAACACCACAAAAAGGTGATCTGAGTGACAAAAACTATTAGTGACCTTCAGATACCGTAACAGAACCTTCTTCACATCCAAAAGATGTAGCTCTCTATCCTGAGGCAAAACCTTAGACCAATCTGGGAAAGCTGGTAGTTCCACCTTCTGATTAATATGAAAAGAGGACACCACCTTCGGTAAAAAGGAGGGAATCATATGAAATGTCACTCTGCCACTAGAAATCTGCAAAAAGGGGTCCCTGCAAGACAGGGCTTGTAATTCTGAAATTCGCCTGGCCGAACAAATGGCCACTAGAAAAACTGTTTTCAGAGTCAAGTCTTTCAATGTTGCACCTCTTAATGGCTCAATGGGAGCATCACAGAGGACTCGCAGAACTAAGTTAAGGTTCCAATCCAGACATAACTTTCAAACCAGAGGATGCAAATGCTTTGCCCCTTTCAGAGACCAAATTGCATCCAGATGGGAGGCTAACGACCTTCCCCCGCAACTTGCTCCGAAGAGCCCCCAAGGTGGATACTTGAACTTGGAGCGAGCTATATACTAGACCCTTAGAGAGCCCTTGCTGTAAAAAAGCTAGGATCTGAGACACGTCCACCGACAAAAGGCCCAGTCGCTGTTGCAGACACCATGACTCAAATTTCTTCCAGACTCTAATATAAGCCATAGACGTAGAAGTTCTCCTAACTTGGAAAATCATACAAATAACCGTTCTGAATAGCCTTTTTGATGCAACCGCTGCCTCTCAAAAGCCAAGCTGTGAGACAAAAGTGATCCTCCCGGTCCAAAAATATAGGACCCTGCTGAAGCAAGTTTAGCAGGTGGGCCAGCCTGAGAGGACCTTCTATGGTGAGACAGACCAGATCCGCGAACCACGGTTGCCAGGCCACTCCGGTGCCACCAGCATCACTGTCCCTGGATGAGACTCTAAGTGCCAAAGCACTCGACTGACGAGAGACCAAGGAGGAAACAAAGAAGGATTTCTGTCAGTCAAGGACAACCAGAGTGTCCAGACCTACTGCGACTACCTCTGTCCTGCAACTGAAAAGCCTAGTCGTCTTTGTGTTGGCATGCATTGCCATAAGATCTAACTGGGGAACCCCCCATCCAGCACAGATGTGATTCCAGATTTCCAGGGACAACTCCCATTCCCCCGGTTCCAGTTGTTGCTGGCTGTGGAAGTCTGCTTGTACTCCAGCGATGTGAGAGGCCGCTATTCCCTTGAGGTGTTGCTCCGCCCAAGCAAACAATTGCTGAGCCTACAGAGCCACCATGTGGGTCTTTGTTCCTCCTTAACAACTGATGTACGTTACTGTCGTCACATTGTCTGAGAACACTCGAACCATCTGACCTCTGATCCAGGGCAGGAAGGCTTCAAGTGCCAGGTGGATTGCCTTAGTCTCCAGTCGATTGATAGACCAAGACGTCTCCACTGCTGACCAAAGACTTTGGGCAGAATGTTCCTGACACATCAACCTCCAACCCTTGAGACTGGCATCCGTGGTTATCACCACCCAGTCTGGAGCCTCCAGAGCCATTCCCATGTCCAAGTTGTGACGAGAAAGCCACCACGAAAGACTGGATCTGTATTCTCCCAGAAGAAGCAAAGGCAGATGTTACTCCTCCAAAACCGGATTCCACCTGGACAAGAGGCCAGGGCCTCATGTGCGCAAAGGCCCACGAAAAAAAATGCAATGTGGACATCATGGAACCTAGGACCTGCAAATAATCCCAAACCATTGGTACCGACAGGCGCAGCAGTCGCTGTATTTGCTCCTGCAATTTGGAGGATCTGTCCGCGGTCAGGAGAACACCCTGCCCTTCTGAGTAACGAATAGGACCTCCAGATACTCCAGCGACTGGATCAGAACCATGTGACTCCACCACATTGATCACTCAACCCAGCGACCTCAATGTGTCCATCACATGCTGTAGGGATCGATTGTACTCCTCCTCTAGACTTTGCCCAAACAAGCCAATCGTCCAGATATGGATGCAGCAGAATCCCTTCTCGCCATAAAGCTGCCGCCACCACCATCATCACTTTCAGGAAGATTTGGGGCACTATGGATAGGCCAAAAGGGAGGGCCTAGAACTGAAAATGCTGTTCCAGTACCATGAAGCGCAAATACTTCTGATGGGCCTTCCAAATGGGAATATGAAGGTACGCCTCTGTTAGTCCAACGACGCCAAGAATTCTCCTCTGCGTATTGCTGCTATAACAGTGCATAAGGTCTCCATCCAAAAACATGATACCTGTAAGGAGCTATTTACCTTTTGCAAGTCCAGAATGGGCCAAAAAGTGCCTTCCTTAGTGGGAACCACAAAATAAATTGAGTACTTTCCCTGCCCTTGCTGCTCCAGTGGAACCAAAATTATTGCGTTTAAATCCAGCAATCTCTGAAGAGTCCCTCTCACTGCCTCTTGCTTGCTTCGAGACACGATGTGGGACTCCAAAAAGGCCTCCTGGACTGGGCACGAAAATTCTAAAGTGTAACCTTCCTTCACTACCTCTAGAACCCAACGGTCTGAGGTAATCTTGACCCATTCCTCGTAAAAGCTATACAATCTGCCCCCTACTGCTTCTATGGAGGAATGGGTGATCATGGCTTCATTGCACTGACTTTCCTCCACCGGCCCCCTGACCGGCGACATCCCTGGAGGATCTGCAGCCACCTAGAAAGGACTGCTGTTGTCTTCCCGACGGCTTGGCTCCTGAGCCAGTGGTGCTCTCGTTCAAATGAAACCTACAAAAATCCTGAAAGCGGGAGCGAGGTGGGAACATCTTTTTGTTGCTCCTCATAACCTCAAGTAGCTTGCTCCCTTTGGAATTCCCCCCCCCCCCAGGGTTTTCATCAACTGGTCCAAATCTTCCCCAAACAGGGGTTTCCCCTTAAAAGGAATATTACATAGCTGGGCCTTGAACCACACGTCTGCTGACCAGTTGCACAACCACAAAAGTCTGTGGGCCGCCACTGCTGAGACCATACTCCTGGCCGAAGTGCGAACTGAGTCATACAGGGCATCTGCAACATAGGCCAATGCCGCCTGCAGGCACGCCGAATGCAGACTAATGACATTCCCAGATGCAGCCTGCTCCTGCGTTTTCTGAACCCAACACAAACATGCCCTCTGCCTCATGCTGCCACAAACTGTGGCCCAAAGACTCAAATCAGAAACTTCAAACACCCACTTCAAATGAATCTCTAACTTGAGGTACTGTGCATCTTTCAGTGCGGCAGAACCGGCCACTAAATGATCATCATCTTGGTAACAGCCAACACTGCAGCATCCATCTTGGGGACCCTCAAGAGCTCCAAGGTCTCTTCCAACAGAGGGTAAAGCTTAGCCATTGCCCTGCCAACCTTTAGGCCCACTTCTGGAAAATCCCATTCTCGATTCACCAACTTCCGAATTTTCTTAGGCAATGGAAAAGCACTAGGCGGACCACGCAGCCCCTCCAGAACCAGATTCACATCCTCATTATCGGACTCCTCTCTGAGCCACCTTAACCCCGAGCTCCTCCAACACTTGGGAAATAAGAGGAAGCAATTCCTCCATTTTAGACAGACCACCCGAGGGTCATCCCCCTCAGAAACCAGAAAGACATCCGGATTGGGAACATCCTTCTGAACATCTGGATCTGCATTCGGGGTCACATCCACATCCAGGTCTGCTCCCTATATATCTGGAGAATCCTCCTGGAAATCATCCGAATCTCTCGACTTGCCTGGATCGGCCTTTGAACCTGGGCAGCCCAGACCGAGACGGTGCAGCAGATTTCCAGAACCACCAGAAGGCACTTCTTTAGGCCTTTTGGAAGCGTGACGTGGCTGCCTCTTCTGGGAACGTTTTCCCCCCACTCCCTTCCTTGCTAGGAAGGCCTTATGTAGAAGCACAAACTCAGGAAAAAAATCTTCTGGATCTTCAGTCCCCTGATCAAGCAGGCTCTTGACCGACTCCCCTCCCCCTCCTGAAACTCCACGGGGCTCTGCCCCACCGGTGAAAGAGGAGGAGGAGACTCTCTAGACACCATGGGGTCCACCAGCCCCCTCCACCCATGACCCCTCATTGGACCATCTGTGCTCAGATTCCTCCAAGCCCACAGCTGCTGGCCCTGATGACCGAAGCGCCTTTTTTCCCTATAGCTGCACCTGCTGAAGTTCCCTCTACACCAGAAGCACAGCCCAAGCATAGGGACTGTGCATTGAGGTGCGAAGACCATACACCGCACGCCCTGCAGGCTGCCATGAGCAGCTTGGGTGTCATTACTCAGGCTGCTGGGAAGGAGACGCACTGCCGAACTCTGTGCGTGGATAAAAAGACAGGCCACACACATGGCTAACTTCCTGCGCACAGCGCTGCCATGACTGCTCAATCGGCACTTGGGAAAGCTAGGCAGCCGCATGCAAGAAAATTCCTTCAGCCCCCCCCCCCCCCCCGGATCCTCCGGAGTGAAGGTTACAACCCCGGCGCCAACTGCTCCCGCAGTCAAAGATGCCCCAACTGCCGAGCCCTGACTGAAGTTCCTGCTTTGTGAAACAAACCTTTGTCTTTTTTTTTTAAACAAAACTTAATACAAAGAGAAACAACTGCAACAATAAGGGGGTATTTCCCTTCAGGGACCGAGAGAACGCAGGCGGAGATTTCAGATGTCGGGGGGGGGGGGGGAGGGGGGGGGAGCCAGTCCCCTGGCTATCAGGACCTCCGTCAGCAGCGGGCTAAACCAGCCAGAAGTTCCCAATCCCTCAGCTCTACTTGAGGGATGGTCCACGAAGAAGCCTAACACCTCATGGAGCCTCCAAATCCAAATTTTCTCATTTCACTAAACGTTTTCTATCTTTTTTTTTTTTTTTGTCAAACTGCAGGTTTGCACCTCTACCATCTGCTGGAGACAGAGAAATACTGAGGGATTGCAGGCAGCACTCTCAGATATGTGGCAGTGCCTCAAAGCTTTTGTTCTCTGCCTCTATCTGCTGGTAGGGATGTATAATATACCTGGACTTGACCAACATTACTCAAATAATGATTTTATTTATGAAATTGTAACCGAACTTTATTGGCACCTGTTAGAATGTAAGATATCCTACATTTACTTACCTTAGTCTATGTGCCTATTTGTAAACCGTTGCGATGGTATATAACTTAGCGACGGTATAGAAAAGTTTTTAAATAAATAAATAAAAATAAATAAAACCCCCTTGCCTGGACTGATGCATGTATTTGATTCAACCAGACAATGAAACTGTGCCACAAAAATATCAACATACATCAAATTTTTGTATCAAAGATCCCCTAATTAACAAGAAAATAAACACCTAAATTTGTAATTGTCAAGGTCAAAATTTGTAAATATTTTATGTAATGTGCTATCGATCTGGCATGATATGGTCTAACAGACAAACAAAAGAGGGGAGCCAACCACATGAGAGTAAAAACAGAAAAGTGATGGCCAAAAGTGAGAAGAGAGGAAAGGAAAAGGTAAAAAATGAATCAAATAACTTAAATGAAAATTAAAAAACTGCACAAATGAATATGTCAGAATAAGTCACCACTTAAATCAAGATTATTATAATGTAGATATAAAACTAATCTGTTACCTATCTTTATGATATTATTTATTTAATTTTACTTCTACATTACAATCTTCTGATTTAAGTGGTTTAGCACAGGAAAATTGGTCCTTACCTGCTAATTTTTGTTCCTGTAGTACCACAGATCAGTCCAGACTCCTGGGTTTTGCCTCCCCTTCAGCAGATGGAGACAGAGAAGTTTTAATGGACTCCCATCCTATACCCCTAACTTGTCAGTATTACACTGCACCCAAGCAGAGAAAAGTAAACTAGTACAACCAAAATTTCCCCCCATTGTAGAGCAGAGGGAATGAAAAACTGGTAACATGAACGAAAACATGCCCATTCTCCTACTCTTTGAAGGTGGGCACACAATATCAAAATGCATTGAATAAATCTGCAAAATATGAACATCAACCGGCTGAGCAGACTCTCCATTTCCCCATGGGTGGGACTCTGGACTGATCCGTGGTACTATAGGAATGAAAATTAGCAGGTAAGGACCCATTTTCCTTTCCCTGTACGTACCCGGATCAGTCCAGACTCCTGGGATGTACCAAAGCTTCCCTAACCAGGGTGGGACTGAGAGAATCTCGCTCGGAGAACACTGGCCCCGAAGGAACCGGGCTCTGGGGCCCAGACATTTAGACAGTAATGCCTAGCAAATGTGTGCAGAGATTTCTACGCAGCTTCTCGACAAATTTCCTGCGGCGACACCTGCTGACATTCTGCCCACGAAGTAGCCTGTGATCTAGTAGAATGAGCCTGGAGACCGACCGGAATCGGACAGCCCTGAACTAGGTAAGCCAAAGCAATAGCTTCCTTCAGCCAGTGTGCAATGGTGGTCCTTGAAGCTTTCTGACCCTTCCTGGGACCACTCCATAGGACAAACAGATGGTCTGAAAGACGGAAACCGTTCGTGACCTCCAAATAACATATCAGCATGCGTCTGACGTCCAACTGTCTTAACTCCCTAGACTCGGAAGTAGAAAGATCTAGGCCCGCCAAGGATGGGAGCGCCACCGTCTGATTCAAATGAAAAGAGGACACTACTTTCAGAAGAAAGGAGGGAACTGTTCGTAAAGAAACTTCTTCATTAGAAATCCTTAAGAAGGGCTCCTGACAAGATAAGGCCTGTAGCTCTGAAACACGCCGCGCCAATACGATAGCCATGAGGAAAACGACCTTCAACGTCAGATCTTTCAAGGTCGCCCGCGTCAGTGGCTCGAAAGACGCATTACAAAAGGGCATAGAGATCCAGGTTGAATTTCCACGAAGGACAGGGATTCCGAATCAGAGGATGAAGATGTTTAACGCCACACAGAAAACGAACCACATTGGCCTGCACATTGTCCACTCCGGCAATGTGAGAGGCTGCTATCCTGTACAGGTGCTGTTCCGCCCAGCTGATTAAATGTTGTACCTCCGTCGCCACCGGATGACTCCGAGTTCCACCCTGACGATTGATGTAAGCCACCGTCGTCGCATTGTCGGAGAGAATCTGCACTGATCTCCCCTCTACTAAGGGAAGGAGGGCCTGTAGCGCCAACCAAACCGCTCTGGTCTCCAACCGATTGATCGACCAAGAAGACTCCGACTTCATCCACTGACCTTGCACTGCTGTTCCTCGACAGACCGCTCCCCACCCGGAGAAGCTGGCATCGGTGATTACCACTATCCAGGAGGGAATTTCCAAAATCCATACCCCCGTCGTAATCTGGACACAGCCACCAAAGAAGACTGGACCGTGCCGAATCTGTCACGGTTGGGAGCCTGACAAGAGGAGGATCCAGAAGACCATGAGGCCTGAAAACAACGATTCCACCAGATTCTGGACCTCTGAGGAAAAGAGCCTCTGCTCCTGGGCCTGTCCTCTGGCAGCTTGTGGACCTTATTCTCTCCCAGAGACTTAATCATGTCCTCCAACTGTTGGCCGAAGAGCGGCTTTCCCTTGAAAGGCAAGGAACTCAGCTGAGCTTTCAAGGAGACATCCGCCGACCAATTTCTGAGCCAAAGGAGTCTGCGGGCCGAAACAGTGGAGACCATTGTTCTTCCCGACGTGCGAGGGAGATCAAACAGTGCGTCCGCACTGTAAGCCACCGCCGCCTCCAAATGACCAGCCTGCGCCGCGTCCATTTCCGAAAGGGATGCCACAGATTGTAAGTGCTGCACCCAACGCAGGCTCGCACGCACAGCAAAAATGCTGCACATGGCCGCCCGACTCCCAGGGTGGAGGTCTCAAATATTTTTTTAAGCTGTACCTCCAACTTTCAGTCCTGCAAATCTTTTAGGGCCGTCACTCCCGTGACTGGGATGGTGGTCTTTGTAGTGACTGCAGAGACTGCCGCATCCACCTTGGGTACCCTTCGCAGCTCCAGCGCATCCTCCGGTAGCGGGTACAACTTATCCATAGCGCGGCTGACTTTCAAACTTATATCCGGAGTGTCCCATTCCCGGAACAAGAGATCAGTGACCGACATATGAAAGGGAAAAGAGGGAGCCGGACCTCTTAGACCTAACATCACGGGATCCACTGCCCCCATATGTGAATCCTCCTGCGGGACTTCAATTCCGAGCTCTTCCAGAATATTCGGGATAAGCGGACCCAATTCATCTCTCCGGAACAAGCATACTACTTTGGGATCATCACCGTCCACCGCAGAAGCGCCTCCCTGCTTGGGCACTAGGGGCTGACCATCCTGGCCTGTGTCTACTCCCTGAAGGTCTTGAGGGGAAGGGTCTCCTCCATCAGATAGATCCGATGAAGACGAATCATCCGGACCTGCCATGGATCTGAGAGGGCACTTACACTTAATATGCCCCCCCCCCCCCCCACTGGAGGGGACTTGGGACGCTTACGGGAGGAGGGAACCTCAGAGACCTTGCCCCTCTTGCGTTTGGACGCTCTCCGTGCCTTGAACATCTTCTGAAAAAAATTCACCAAGTCCAAGGAGAACGACGAAGAAGTCCCATTGGAGGCCCCATCAAGATTACCATCCGAAGTATCAGCCCGATGCTCCTGTGACCTGCCCCCCCCCCCCCCAGAGGGCCACGATCGTGGGGAGAGAGATGGCGGGGAAATCCGTGCCTCCATCGTTGCTCTTTCTGCATACCTGAATGTTTTCAAAATGGCCTCCGTCCCTTCACTAAGCAGGAACGGATCAGGCGGCTGCGGCTGAGCTGTAAGCCTCCCAGGCTCCAGGCGCCGCGAAGAACTGCTGCTGCCACGGGGATTCCCCTCAACAGACCTTCCCGAGGTCCCTTCACCTCCCAAAACACAATCTGCACAGATGCCGGCTCTAGAGAGGCAGGTTCACGTGCTGCCACATGCGGAGCAGGCCGCACCTCGAGGCATAGCCTCAGGCTAAATTTAGCTCTGATCAGCTGAGGTAAGCGCGCCAAAAATAGACCGGGCAGCAGGGGCCTTTGCACGAGCCGAAACGCAGCGGTAAGGTAGGCAGAGAGGAGCTGAAGAGAACGCTGGACCGGCCGACCAGAAAAAAAAACTCACTTTTACTTTCGCCCCCCCCAGTACTCCGAAAGCTATGCTGAGTTGCCTGCCGCGGGTGAGTGAGCCGGGCTCCCCGGTATCACCCGCCGGCTGTAGCAGTCCCCGGGTCTTCAACCCCCTGCTCTTTTGCCTCTGATACCAGGGGGGATGGTCCCATCAGACCTATCAACCCCCCGGGAGGCTCAAAGGAACTTGCTGCGCCTTCTGCTGCTGTTTTCACAATCTCAAGTAAATTTTCTTTTTTTTCTTTTTTTTTAAAGAGTCAGAAACCTTCTAAGGTGCATCTACTGGCTTGGCCAGTTGGAGCTGGTGATCCTGATCCGCATCCAGTCCCTCATCAGGGGCTTGCGGAGGAGACTCACATTCATCCACCCCGTCCGTATCTGAACTGTCCACCTGACAGGAAAAGGACCGGAGAGGGCATTTGGCCTTGGGGGCTTCTATGCCACTGTGTGACTTGGTACGCTTCTGGAGTGATGAAGCTTCTGTCCCAGCCCCCAGCGACAACGGGACCTCACAGAGTACCTTAGTACCCTGGCTCTTTGCTGCTTTTCGTGCTTTATGCAGCAACAAACAAAATCGGAGAACGAGGAAGAAGACCCGAGTCCTTCCCACGTTCCTCCACTGAAGAAGAGATCTGCGCTGCCTGCAAGTCACCCCCAGGAGACAGCAGGATGCAGCGAAAGAGGTGGCGGAGAGCTCCCCTCCCCCAGGGCAGCCTTCTCCTGCTCCCTGAACATTCGCAGTAAGGCTTCAGTACCTGCACTGAGAAGAAAAGGGTTCCGAGGCTGCCGCAGCAGGTCTGCCCTCCCAGGGTCCTTGTGTGCTCTAGAGCTGCTGCGATGTGATTTCGCTGGAATCGGCTTCCCCGAAGAGCCTTCCCCTCCCGACAAGCACCCAGGACAAACCTCGGCCCGCAGGCCGCATCATGCGGTATGATCCCCGAGCTAAATTAGGATCGGGGCCCGAAAAAAGAACCAGCGCGACCATGACAAACCCCCGGGAGCTCGTAGGAACTGAAAAGGACGGCGAAAACGGCATTGGAAGGAAGGAGGGCCGAAAGAGACCGCTAGGCTGGCTCAGAAATTAAATAAATCACCTCAGCGTTGTTTTGTCCTGTGTGCAGATCTTCAGAGGGTGAGTGAACTAAGCTCCCCGGTATCACCCTCAGCCCAACTCTCTGCTCCAGAGCCTCTATATTAGGGGGAATGGTCCCACCAGGACCTAACAACCCTCTGGGAGGCTTAAAGAGATATCTTCTCTTTTTTTTTTTTCTTTTTACTAAATCCCCGTCTTTTTTTTTTTATTTTTTAAGATTCCCTAAGGAACGAATACCAGCAAAAGTAAAAACCTAACACTAATCCCAGACTAAAGGTTTTGCACCTCCACCATCTGCTGGAGACAGAAAAATACTGACAGACTCTAGGTGGCACCTCAGGGGTATAGGACGGAGTCCGTTAAAACTTCCCTGTCTCCATCTGCTGGAGGGGAGGCAAAACCCAGGAGTCTGGACTGATCCGGGCACGTACAGGGAACTGCTCTATTCATACAATTGATTTTATTTTTTTTTTAATTGAAATTCCATTTGTTTTTTACCTTTGCATTTCCAGCTTCCTCATGTCTAGCCACTGCTCATATTGTTATGATCTAACAACAGGAAAGACTATACCAATCCCATTTTAAACACACACTGCTCTTAGACTTGTTGACTTAAATAAGACAGCCTGTCTAAATATTAATTTCAAATAAGTAAGGTTTATAAAACACAGGTAACCTGAGCACGGGAAAGGTGGAGTCCAAGCGTGTACAGAATTTCCTCCAAATCTTTCTCAAGCAGGTAGCCACAGTGACTTTGGTCAAAATAAACAAAAGCCATCAGAAGATCTTTGTTCATAGTAACCATCTGTTTCTTTTCCTATAAAAAATATTAACAGACAGACCACTGAATGCCACATTATAACATGCTTTAACAATTTGGTACCACTGCAGCTATACACAGTCTGTGATTTATAAATATTGTGGTTTTTCCTCTGTTTGGGATTGCTCTTCCTCTATTGAAAAAGACAATCTGCCAATTGTTGCTTACCCAAAGCTGAGCAGCTAAAGATTAATCTAGGGCACAAGGTCACTTGCAAAGCTCTGGTTAACCTTTACAATGCTGTAGACATAATTAAAACAGGTTAACTTTAATTCAGAAAAATGTAAGACAATTATGAAGAAGTTTTCTTACTTTCAAAGGTTACTACAAAAATCCCTAAAGGTAACCCCTAACAGTACTGTGTTAACAAGTGATAATGTTAAAGATATTGCTGAATAAACTATCAGCAGGATAGTACAATAGGTGACGTATCAGCAGAACTAGGATACCTTACACTAACCAGCATTGATTTCTATCTCAAGGAGTAATGGTGGCCTGTACCTTTCTGGGAGGAGGGACCATGGTACAGGGTGAACAGCTTAGATTCCACATTTACCAGTTTTACCGCATTTCAAGAGTTAGGACCAATTTCTTCTTCTGAAACGGAATGATTGGGAAGTTGACCAATCCCCTGAAATTTTGCTTTCTCTAGGTCCTTTTATAAGCTTGTTTAAATCCTCGCCAAAGAAACAATTTCCCACTTAAAAATAAGCTTGCTTAGATGGGCTTTGGAGGAAGCATCTGACTCTCAGTGCCGCAGGCACAATAGTCTTCATGCTGCAATCGATAAGGCTACAGAACGAGAAGAGATTCCAATAAAAGTCATATAACGTGTCTTCCAGGGAAGCAGCCTCCTGCCCTTCAGGGAGCTGCTGTACCCAGCGCAAGCACCTGGGCTACGCAGACATCACAGATAGTGATCCGTACCGGTAAAGATGTGGATGAAAAGGCATGTTTCAACATAACCTAAATTTTTCCATCCTTGTGATCTTTGAGGGCTGTGCCCCCTATTACTCGAACAGTTTTTTTGCAGGCATCCACCAAGCCAGTGCTTGCCCCTCATCATTGTAAAAAAGGCATTGTATTGCAAAAGAGTATAGCTTGGTGGAGCCTCAACACCTCTGAACTATTCTCAGGGGATTCCCACTCCATTATGAGCATCCCTGCACTTCTCAATAAAGAAAGACTTTAGATGACCTATGGATTCCTTGCAGAACAGGGAACCTCCACAACCTGAAAATCTAACTTAAAGGGCAAGACCACCTGAGATATGAGAGAATTATTCAGACAAATACACAGGAGACAGTCATTCTTACTCTCTGAGGCCGCCTATCCTTCCTCTAAAGATTGACCTCATCCACGTTATCCGTCTGGACAGAAAAGAATGGGGGTACTCTCACCAATTATCCATTATTGTGGATAATTAGGCTTTTATTGCCACCTCATATCCAGCAGTTGAAATGACCAGGGCAGAATCCTGACTCGTGGAGGCTGTGGGCCCCCTTTTTACCAGGCCTCTGTAAACACAGAAGATCTGTTGTAAAATGCCAAAGAAAAATAAAAATTTTGGGGAGAGAAGAGGAAGTGAAGTCAAGCACTTAGATGGCTGCCTGAATAGGAAACGCCCTGCATCTTCATAAATAATCTCCATTTATCTTTGCCATATGTCCACCAGGATCAGTGCCCATAGTCATGAATGGTGCAGAAAGAGCACGGGATGACGGCACGCAAAAAACGTATTTGACTTAAAACATTTCTTGTATGCCTCTAGCATCATGCTTATGGAAGAAGGCCCTGTGTAGGTGGAGATTAGCGATGAGGGCAACAGTAGCAAGGAAAAATGCATGCTCAATTGTGATGTCCAGAAATATTGGCATGGGCCACTTTCCAGAGTTGGTTCTCTGAACTGCGACAAGATATGGGGTCAATCAAATTGGAGATTCTGGTTACAGTAGCTGAACTTAAAAAAAAAAAAGACTTAATGGATCTGGGAACACGAGTAGAAGAGATGGAAGGATGACTGGAAGAGAATGATCCAGCTTTCCAGAGACAGCAGTTGGCAGTAACAGAATTGAAAGCAGACCATAACAGAGCTGAAAGCAGACAAAGATTTGCAAGACCATATTGAAGAATTGAAAAACAGATCAATGAGGTGGAACATTCAAATTAGAGTTTTCCTGAGTGAGTGGTGTTTCAATATTGTTCACAGGTGGCCATGAGCATCTGTATGACGATTCTGGGTCGAGATGAAGAGGTGGAGGAGATGCCTAAACTGAATTCAAAAGAGCACATAGAGCACTGGCTAAGCCAAGGGTTAATATACCCAGAGACATAGCCATCTGTTTTCACAAATTTTCGAAAGAAAAGGTGTTAAACCAGGCCAGAAAGATGGTAGAGATATATAATTAAGTTAAATTACAAAATTGTTCTCTCTCAATGACCGCACCTAAATTATGGAATGATCTTCCTCTATTTATCAGAGAAGAAACTGATTTGATGCGATTTCGGCATAAAGAAAAAACTTGGCTGATGACAACGGAGCTTTCGAACTAAATTTGGGAGTGGTTCAATGTTTTGGAAACTCTTAGAAATATCATGTTTGAAAATCAGTAGTGTAAAAATCTGGATGTAGGATTAAAGAAGGTTATAGGGCATGACAGAAACTTTGTTTTAAGGGGTTGTTTTATTTTATGTTATGTTTTAATGTTTTCTTTTAAATTAGCCTTTATTGTAAAAACTGGAAAGCAATTAATACATTTTATAAATAAGATACAATAGAAAGAACACAAGCTGGAAATATTTCAGGATATATCTCTGTTGACAATAAGAAAGAGAAGAGAATTTAAGGAACTCTTGCAAGATTTTTGAAGGGAACATATCAAATACAAATGGTTGTTTCCATTCAGAGTAAGTTTTACTATATGGCTGAAATTCTGCATGCGGTGAGATGTTACATATAATAAGAGTGGGTCCATATCACCATCCAATTCTAAAGAAGGCCCTGTCAAGTGGCAACGTGTTCAGCATAGTGTGATAGGACACACTAGTGTGTCACCAAGGGATGGAAGGTATGTCATAAAAAATTTGACATAGCAAGCCTCTGCTTTCTATAACAGCCACATGTGTTTGCCGCTTGAGGAGAGTGCAGAGTAAGGAGCTGGTACTTAAAATTCCTCATCACCACTCCCTGTAGCAGCTTTTCCCTCAACCCTGGCTATCACTGCCACCAACAATCCAAGCCAGAAATGCTGCAGGCATGCTGTATCCTGCCCCTGCCCTCATACCACACCTTTCCCTCCACCTTCTTGGAGTTTCAGTTTTTCTCCATATGCTTGTTTATAATTTATGGTCTCTTATTCTGTATTAGATAAGAGTCAGTCTGCATTTTGCATGTTTGACAGTGGTGAGGGATTCTGCTAACTAGGGTGTAGATTCTGTGTATGAATCTAGAGCAGTTTGGCTTTCTTTGTTTTTCGAACAGTAAGTGTACTTTGTTCTATATTTGCAGTCTTGCTTTTTCATAGGTAAGAACATAAGAACATAAGAAAATGCCATACTGGGTCAGACCAAGGGTCCATCAAGCCCAGCATCCTGTTTCCAACAGTGGCCAATCCAGGCCATAAGAACCTGGCAAGTACCCAAAAGCTAAGTCTATTCCATATTACCATTGCTAATGGCAGTGGCTATTCTCTAAGTGAACTTAATAGCAGGTAATGGACTTCTCCAAGAACTTATCCAATCCTTTTTTAAATACAGCTATACTAACTGCACTAACCACATCCTCTGGCAACAAATTCCAGAGTTTAATTGTGCGTTGAGTAAAAAAGAACTTTCTCCGATTAGTTTTAAATGTGCCCCATGCTAACTTCATGGAGTGCCCCCTAGTCTTTCTACTATCCGAAAGAGTAAATAACAGATTCACATCTACCCGTTCTAGACCTCTCATGATTTTAAACATCTCTATCATATCCCCCCTCAGCCGTCTCTTCTCCAAGCTGAAAAGTCCTAACCTCTTTAGTCTTTCCTCATAGGGGAGCTGTTCCATTCCCCTTATCATTTTGGTAGCCCTTCTCTGTACCTTCTCCATCGCAATTATATCTTTTTTGAGATGCCGCGACCAGAATTGTACACAGTATTCAAAGTGCAGTCTCACCATGGAGCGATACAGAGGCATTATGACATTTTCTGTTTTATTCACCATTCCCTTTCTAATAATTCCCAACATTCTGTTTGCTTTTTTGACTGCCGCAGCACACTGAACTGATGATTTCAATGTGGTATCTACTATGACGCCTAGATCTCTTTCTTGGGTTGTAGCATCTAATATGGAACCCAACATTGTGTAATTATAGCATGGGTTATTTTTCCCTATATGCATCACCTTACACTTATCCACATTAAATTTCATCTGCCATTTGGATGCCCAATTTTCCAGTCTCACAAGGTCTTCCTGCAATTTGTCACAATCTGCTTGTGATTTAACTACTCTGAACAATTTTGTGTCATCTGCAAATTTGATTATCTCACGCGTCGTATTTCTTTCCAGATCATTTATAAATATATTGAAAAGTAAGGGTCCCAATACAGATCCCTGAGGCACTCCACTGTCCACTCCCTTCCACTGAGAAAATTGTCCATTTAATCCTACTCTCTGTTTCCTGTCTTTTATTTATTTATTTAACAGTTTTTTATACCGACCTTCATAGTAAATAACCATATCGGATCGGTTTACAAATAACAAGAGTAAAACTGGGGTAACAATTCAAGTAAACGAAGGATAAACAATAGGTAGGAATGAGTCAAAAAGTTACAATCAACAGGGTAAGAGAACTTGGAAGCTTGCAACAAGCTGGAAAGAAGATAAGGCAGGAAATAAATATAAAGTGATACCATAGAACGTACGGGTTAAAGCTTAATGGTGCTTTAACCTGGAAGAGTCAGAGTCCATTCGTGGGTAAATGCCAGAACGGGTAAGCGTGAAGGACAACTAGTGATTGTCTGGTGGGTCTGCGAAGGCTTGGTGAAAGAGCCAGGTTTTAAGTCTTTTTCTAAAAGTTAAAAGGCAAGGCTCCACTCTGAGATTTGATGGGATGCTATTCCAGATAGATGGGCCAGTTTTCGAAAAAGCTCTGTCTTTGGTCATCGAGAGGCATGAAGCTTTAGTAGGGGGAAATTTCAGGGTGCCTTTGAGGATATCTCTAGTTGGTCTGTTAGAGGTGTGGAGTTTGAATGGGATTTCCAGGTCGAGTTGAAGATGATGATGGATGGTTTTATGAATTACTGTGATTGATTTGTATAGAATTCTGAAATTAACTGGTAACCAGTGTAGGTTCCTGAGGATGGGTGAGATGTGTTCGCTGCGGCTGGTACTGGTCAGCAATCTCGCAGCCGCATTTTGTATCATCTGCAGTGGTTTGGTGGTGGATTTGGGGAGGCCTAGGAAAAGGGCACTGCAGTAGTCTATTTTGGCGAACAGAAGCGCTTGGAGGACTGTTCTGAAGTCGTGGAAGAATAAGAGTGGTTTAAGTCGTTTTAGAACCTGTAATCTGAAGAAACAGTCTTTGGAGGTTGTGTTGACCATTTTCTTAAGGTTTAGTCGATTGTCTAGTATTACCCCAAGATCTCTAACCTGCTTACAGGTAATGTGAGAGCTGTGTGGTGATGGTGGGGAGATATTGATTTCATTTGAGAAGATGTGGAGCAGCTCTGTCTTAGAGGCGTTGAGAACCAGGTTTAAGCTGTTGAGTAGATTAGTGATGGAAAGAAGGCAGTTATTCCAATGGGAGAGCGCTTTTGAGAATGATTCTGTTATCGGGATTAGAATCTGCACGTCGTCTGCGTACAGATAATGAATTAGGTTGAGGTCTGTTAACAGTTGGCAGAGGGGGAGGAGGTATATGTTAAAGAGGGTTGGAGATAAGGAGGAACCCTGAGGTACGCCAAGAGTTGATTTTGTTAGGGGAGACTCTTTATTGTTGATTTTGACTTTGAAAGTCCTATTGCTGAGGAAGGACTTGAACCAGTTGTAGGCAGATCCGGAGATGCCGATATCTACTAGGCGATCCAGCAGGATGGTATGATTGACGGTGTCAAATGCCGCCGAGATGTCTAACAGGACTAACAAAAAGGAGTGTCCTTTGTCTAAGCCCATGATAATATGGTCACAGTCAGTGAAATGAGAAGGGTTTCCGTGTTGCGAGATTTACGGAACCCATATTGCGAGGGGTATAGGATCTTGTGGTCCTCGAGATATTCAGAAAGCTGGGTGTTTACCAGTTTCTCCGTTAGTTTGGCAACGAATGGGAGGTTAGAGATGGGTCTGAAATTAGCTAGTACATTAGGGTCTAAATTGTGTTTCTTGAGGAGGGGCTTGAGTGAGGCGGTTTTAAGACTGTCTGGGTAGCTTCCTTGCGTTAGAAGGCTGTTTATGATACCAGTCAGAGGTCCTGAGATCGCATTTGGGATGAGAAGCAGGAGTCTTGATGGGATGTTATCAGCTGGATGGCTTGATGGTTTCTGCCTTTTTAGAAGGGATTCAATTTCTTTAGTGGAGATTGATTCGAAACTGTCAAATTTGGGTCTAGTAAGAGACTGGGGATTCTCGCCTGACTTGAGAGGTGTAGTATTTGGAGGAAGGAGGGCGAGGGTATTTAAGATTTTCTGTTGAAAGAATGTAGCGAGTTCATTAGCCTTGGAAAGAGCTTGTTCATCTGGAATAGGTGGGGGGGGGGGGGGGATAGATTTGGTGATTTGTGTTACGTAGGCGAATAGGGCCTGGGCATCATATTGGAAATGGTGTATTTTGTTTGCATAGTATTCCTTTTTTTTCTGTAGAATGGCGGTCCTGTAGTGATGTAAGAATCCCTTGTATGTAGAAAGGGTAGAGGTGTTAGGGGTTTTGCGCCATCTATTTTCTTTATGGCGTAAGGTCTGTTTCATTTGTTTAAGTTCAGCGCTGAACCAGGGTTGATTTCCCTTTTTTGTTGGGTTGATTGATTTGGAGACTATAGGGCACCATTTGTTTGCGACAGCTTCTGTGATCTTTTGCCAGGAGGATAGGGCTGAGTCGAGGTTAGCTAGGTCTAAGTTAGTGAGTTCTTTGGAGAGCTGATCGCTGAGTGTATCAGATGGACATGCTTTCCTGAATTGAATGGTAGAAAGGTGTGGGGAAGTGTGAGTCTGTTTGTGTGTGGAGAAGGAAGATTCTATCAGGAAATGATCTGACCAAGGGATTGGGGTACAGGTGGGTTGTACTGTGCAAGTGAAATTGGAGTTGAGGAATATTTGATCCAGAGTGTGTCCAGCTTTATGTGTGGGGCTGTTGATGGTCTGAGTAAATCCCATAGCGCCGAGGGTGGTGAGGAGGGCTTCGCAGTTCGCAGAAAGAGGAGTTGCGTTTGTGTGGAGGTTTAAATCCCCCATGATCATTGTTGGAAGGTCTGAGTTAATATGTTTCACGATGGATTCTATGAGGGGTGAAGGGTCCGTTTCTAGCACTCCCGGGGGAGCGTAGACTAAGAGTATTTGTAGATGTTTTGACTTGACTAGACCCAGTTCCAATTTGGACTCTGTCTTGATTGCATGTGCGGTCAGTCTGAGTTCTTTCTTGGAGGCTAGAAGAAGTCCACCTCCTCTTTTTTTGTGTCTATGGAAGGTGAAAATGTCATATGTCTGGATGGGTAGTTGGTTGGTTAAGGCTATGTCCGAGTTTTTTAACCAGGTTTCTGTGATGGCACAGATGTCTGGGTTGGAATCCAAAAGGTAATCATTGAGAATATGTGTCTTCTTAGTTAATGATTGTGCATTGAAGAGGGTTACTGAGAGTAGCGTGAGGCCTAGAAGTTGGTTCAATGGAGAAGTCATGATAGGGATAATTCTTTTTTGTATGACGTTAGTGGTGTTAGTTGAAGGTATTCTCCTATGGTTGTGGATGATTGGGATATTGTACGTGTGCATGGTGGGTGGAATTCTGGAGGATGTTTAGTCTGAGATGAATGGATGAAAGAAGGTGTCTGATTGGAGAGAGGTTTGGAAGATAGTTGAAAGTGTTTGTACGTTTGTTGGTTCGGCTGGAGGGGTGCTCTGTCCTCAGTAGGTGAGAATGGGGTTGTCTGACCGGTTGCTGGCGGTGATTCTGTCCTGGAAGGTCATAGCGTAACTGATTAGAAGGCTTTGCTTAGGTTGTACATACGAGGTGCTGTAATGTAATTTCCGGTAAGAGCGTGGCAGAAGGCGTTGGAACTTACTGCAGATGCCAGTTTGCAATCCACGAAAGGACATCGCCACCTATCCCATGACTTTTTACTTTTCCTAGAAGTCTCTCATGAGGAACTTTGTCAAACGCCTTCTGAAAATCCAAGTATACTATAACTACCGGTTCACTTTTATCCACATGTTTATTAACGCCTTCAAAAAAGTGAAGCAGATTTGTGAGGCGAGACTTGCCCTGGGTAAAGCCATGCTGACTTTGTTCCATTAAACCATGTCTTTCTATATGTTCTGTGATTTTGATGTTTAGAACACTTTCCACTATTTTTCCTGGCACTGAAGTCAGGCTGTAGTTTCCCGGATCGCCCCTGGAGCCCTTTTTAAATATTGGGGATACATTTGCTATCCTCCAGTCTTCAGGTACAATGGATGATTTTAATGATATGTTACAAATTTTTACTAATAGGTCTGAAATTTCATTTTTTAGTTCCTTCAGAACTCTGGGGTGTATACCATCCGCTCCAGGTGATTTACTACTCTTCAGTTTGTCAATCAGGCCTACCACATCTTCTAGGTTCACCGTGATTTGATTCAGTCCATCTGAATCATTACCCATGAAAACCTTCTCCATTACGGGTACCTCCCCAACATCCTCTTCAGTAAACACCGAAGCAAAGAAATCATTTAATCTTTCCGCGATGGCCTTATCTTCTCTAAGTGCCCCTTTAACCCCTCGATCATCTAACGGTCCAACTGACTCCCTCACAGGCTTTCTGCTTCGGATATATTTTAAAAAGTTTTTACTGTGAGTTTTTGCTTCTAAAGCCAACTTCTTTGCAAATTCTCTCTTAGCCTGTCTTATCAATGTCTTACATTTAACTTGCCAACGTTTATGCTTTATCCTATTTTCTTCTGTTGGATCCTTCTTCCAATTTTTGAATGAAGATCTTTTGGCTAAAATAGCTTCTTTCACCTCCCCTTTTAACCATGCCGGCAATCGTTTTGCCTTCTTTCCACCTTTCTTAATGTGTGGAATACATCTGGACTGTGCTTCTAGAATGGTATTTTTTAACAATGACTACGCCTCTTGGACATTTTTTACTTTTGTAGCTGCTCCTTTCAGTTTTTTTCTAACAATTTTTCTCATTTTATCAAAGTTTCCCTTTTGAAAGTTTAGCACAAGAGCCGTGGATTTGCACACTGTTCCTCTTCCAGTCATTAAATCAAATTTGATCATATTATGATCACTATTGCCAAGCGGCCCCACCACTGTTACCTCTCTCACCAAGTCCTGTGCTCCACTGAGAATTAGATCTAAAATTGATCCCTCTCTCATCGGTTCCTGAACCAATTGCTCCATAAAGCTATCATTTATTCCATCCAGGAACGTTATCTCTCTAGCGTGTCCCGATGATACATTTACCCAGTCAATATTGGGGTAATTGAAGACTCCCATTATTACCGCACTACCAATTGGGTGTTACCTGCAAGCGAGGTTCCCGATGCTGACCTCCCTCTCAGCGCGGCGCGCGCAAATCGGGGCAAGACCACGCCCCCTTTTGATGTCAGACGCTGGTGGAAGCGAGGTTCAGCGCGGGAAGGAGGCTCTATTTAAAGAGAGCTCCTTCGCTTCTTCGGCCACTAGTAGTGTTGGGAAAGTTTGTCTGCCGGTTGTTCCTGCCTGCAGCCTGCCCTGATCCGGACTGCCTTGACTACGCTGCCTGCTGCTTGCCCTGATCCGGACTGCCTTGACTACGCTGCCTGCTGCTTGCCCTAATCCGGACTGCCTTGACTACGCTGCCTGCCCTGATCCGAACTGCCTTGACTACGTGCCTGCCCTGATCCGGACTGCCTTGACTACGCTGCCTGCTGCCAGCCCTGACCCGGACTGCCTTGACTACGTTGTCTGCTGCCTGTCTTGGACTACTGTATGTGGGCTGTTCTACCTTGAACTACTAGAACCTCGAGGCAAGGTAAGCGATCAGTCGTCGTGGTTCCACACCTACCCGTAACAGTTGAAAGGTTGGGGCCAGACGATATGTCCTGCGGGTGGCAGAGCGTTCTCGGGCTCTTTCTTGGAAACGTAAGTCCAGACAAATGGCTAAACGAATTAGTTCTTCCAAAGATTCTGGGGGATCTCTCCTGGCCAATTCATCCTTTATATTCTCAGACAGTCCGTGTCGGAAGATGGCGGTGAGACTATCTTCCCCCCAAGCAAGTTCGGCCGCCAAGGTCCGGAATTGAATGGCATACTCTCCTACGGATCAAGATCCTTGTTTAATTTGTAATAAATCATTAGCTGCAGAAGTGGACAGTCCTGGTTCATCGAAGATGAGACGAAACTCCTTCAGAAATCGATCTAGATTGTTCAGAATGGAATCATCTCTTTCCCATAAAGGCGAAGCCCAAGCCAGGGCTGGACCTTCCAAAAGTGACAGAATGAAGGTCACCTTTGTCTTATCTGATGGAAACGAAGATGGCTGAAGTGCGAAGTGCATTCGACACTGGTTAATGAAGCCCCGACATTGTGCTGGAGTTCCGTTAAATCGGGGTGGCGGTGGCAGGCGTATAGGGTTTGAACCAGCGTTGCTGGGCGCCGCTGAAGCTGTAGGTGCCTGAGCAATAGCATCCATACGAGCTACTAATCGGTCTAATACTCCAGTTACTTGATCGAGGACCCCCTGATGTTGCTGTAACTGGGAGGCTAAGCCTGGAATGGCCTGACGTGCGGTCAAATCGACTGGTTCCATGGCTTCGGCCAACTGTTATGGGTAGGTGTGGAACCACGACGAATGATCGCTTACCTTGCCTCGAGGTTCTAGTAGTTCAAGGTAGAACAGAACACAGACAGTAGTCCAAGACAGGCAGCAGACAACATAGTCAAGGCAGTCCGGGTCAGGGCTGGCAGCAGGCAGCATAGTCAAGGCAGTCCGGATCAGGGCAGGCAGCAGGCAGCGTAGTCAAGGCAGTCCGGATCAGGGCAGGCAGGAACAACCGACAGACAAACTTTCCCAACACTACTAGTGGCCGAAGCAGCGAAGAAGTGAAGGAGCTCTCTTTAAATAGAGCCTCCTTCCCACACTGAACCTTGCTTCCGCCGGCGTCTGACATCAAAAGGGGGCGTGGTCTTGCCCCGATTCACGCGCGCGCTGCGCTGAGAGGGAGGTCAGCGTCGGGAACTTCGCTTGCAGGTAACATTTGGTTAGCTTCCCTAATTTCTCTTAGCATTTCACTGTCCGTCTCACCATCTTGACCAGGTGGACGGTAGTATACCCCTATCACTATAGTCTTCCCCGACACACAAGGGATTTCTACTCATAAAGATTCAATTTTGTATTTAGTCTCATGCAGGATGTTTATCCTGTTGGACTCTATGCCATCCCGGACATAAAGCGCCACACCTCCTCCCGAGTGCTCCTCTCTGTCATTGCGATATAAGGTAAGGTTGTTGCTGTTCAAGACCTGGGGGTTAGTGCTCTTATGGTATGGCTGGTATGCTATATAATTTCTAAATGTCTTTTTAGCAGATTTTCATGTTATTTCACAAAGTGGCTGACAGGGAAGGGATTTTGAAGTACTATCTATTACTGAAGGGATATCAGAATTTGAATATATTTTTTGTATGGTGAGCTGAAAGGGGAAATTTCCCAATTCTGCTCTGTATAAACTCCAAAAGAGCTCAGAACTTTCTGAGGTTGACAGTGAAATGCATGAAAGTTTGTCTGTATCGAAAAACTGTGTGCTGCATATACATATCAGACCCAGATTTCTCACTGATGCAGTAAGCAAAGATTAAAAAATGTTTGTGAAAAAAATATTTAATAATGATATTTTATAAGCAGTTATTGAAATTAAAGAGTATGCTTTCTCCTGCATCATTTTCAACAATAAAATATCTAGGATTTTTTTTTTTTAGTATAGCTGTTAAATGTAGTGTGCAATGTGTCACGCACGTGAGCATCATCTGTCAGGAGTTTCATGATAGAAAAAAGGTTGAGAACCACTGATCTAGAAAAGCAGTGGATTGAAGAGAAAAGCAGAAAGATCCCTTTTAAAAATATTTTTTGAATACAGATTCTTTGAGCGTGGAAGAGCAGATGCTTTGGTTTAAAAAGTTGGTTTCGTAATTGGAAATTTACAGTTTGACAAGACAGCATCCCAGCATTAGCTTCTTTATGGAAAAGATTGGAGATCTTTAAGTAACTTATTTACAATTGCTTTAGAAGGTGCTGGGTGTGGGTGAGGGGGGCATCTGGAGGAGATGACATCATTCCTCAGGGAGGCGAATCTGGTGGAAAAGAGTGGGAGGGGAGGGTTAGGGGGGGGATCTCAATAAATGTCTTTGGAAAGTATGCTACTGTAGTGGTCATACCTAGGACTTCTGGGGGTTGACCCATGTTTGCTGGTTGGGAACGGGGTGGCAGTTTGCAGGAAATTCTATATTTGTGGAGATTAAATGTCTAAACTTAAAATAGTATCTTTAAACGTAAAAGGGCTAAACACGCCTCAAGAGAAAATCATTGGTTAAGGAAGCTATGCACATGATTGCTGATCATTTTTTCTACAAAGAAACACATCTGGAGGGGATAAAAAAAAAAAGACTTGGGTGATTATTATTTTCCAAGCAGTTTCCCCAGCAATGTTTTGCTTCGACCAATGCAAAAAATAAGTATGGCAGAATGGGAATGCTATTTGCAAAACATCTAATTGTGGAAGTGCAGTCAGTTATAAGAGATGCTGAAGGTTGATATATGATTATAAAGATGACAATGCATAAACAATTATTCACTTTAGTTAATATCTTTGCACCTAACTCAGCGGAGAATTTCTTCATTTGGTTGACAAGGCTCCTGGAAGTTGGGCTAAAGGCCATTTTATCATTGGAGGTGGGGGGGGGGACTTCAATATAACATGATATCCATATTTAGACAATTCTGGGGGAGGGAACTCTCCTATGAAAAAGGCATAGATCTCGTTTGAAATCTCTGATGGTTGATTGGGGGCTAATTGATGTTTAGAGGGTATATCATCTCTCTGAGCACAATTATACATTCTATTCTGAAGAGCGCAACATTTACTCCAGAATTATTTTCAAATAGATAAAACAATGATGCCACCAGGTGAGAGAGGCAGAAATTGAATCAATCACTTAGTCGGATGACTCTCCCATATGGGTATCTCTGTAGGGGTTATGCCAGAAGCAGTTTCTGGAAGCTTAAAGAGAGCATATTGGGGGATCAGAAATGTTGGGAACAGTTGAAACCAGAGCTGCAGCAGTATCTACATGACAATGATAATGGGGAGGTACCTTTTGTTACAGCTTGGGAATGTCTGCAAGCCGAGGCACAGGGAAAAATCGTTTCAAGAGCAACTTATGTTAAAAAAACAAAACAAAAAAAAAAAAAACCAAACAAAGGGGGGAAAATAGCCTAGTCCTATTGCAGAAATTTGCAGAGCTGGAATCCGTCACATGAGATCCCCATCAGAAAATTTAGTGTGGTGGGCTCAGTACAGGAAAATACCATCAGCTCTTCTAACGATTGACACTGAAAAAGCATTTGATATGGTTCACTGGGACTTTTTGTTCATGGTGATAGGTAAAATGGGCTTGGGAGAGAATTTTTCAACCTGGCTTATGAAACTATATGCAGGACTTACAGCCTGTATCAAAATCAAAGGGAATTATTCAGCTACCTTTCCAGTATGTAGGGGAATGAGGCAGGGTGTCCTCTATCCCCCCCCCCCCCCCCACCTTTTATTCATTATGGGCCTGATTTTAAAAAGCATTTACATGCACAAAACTGGGTTTTATTCAAGTGGGCTTTTGGACATTACTATAATATGTGCCATTGAATTGTCCATAGGATTTGCCTGTTTAAGTGCACTTTACTCGAGTAAATGGCTTTTGAAAATTACGATAGTAGTTGCATTTATGCAGGTAAGTCCTTTGAAAATTACCTCCTATGTATTTAGAACCTTTAGCAGAGCAGCTCAGACGCTTATCAGAGATTCAGGGTATCTGCATACAAATTATCACTACTTGCTGACAATATTCTCTTCAGAATAGTCTATCCAGAGACTTCACTAAATGTTTTATTAGAAATAGAGAAATTTGGCAAGGTATCGGGTTATAAAATAAATGAGACAAGTTGGAAATACTGAACATCTCAGTCCCAGAACCCCACATGGCAGAGATTTTAAGTAAGTTCCCATTTAAGATAGTAAAGGAGGGGGTGAATTATTTTGGGGAATGAATTGGAGTGCAGCTGGATCAATTATTTTCACTGAATTGTATGGGGATGTTGATAAGAAATGAACACGATTTGCAAAGCTGAGACAGGGGTGAATTTTCATGGTTTGACAGAATAGCAATCATTACAATAAATATTCTGCAGAGATTCAATTATCTTTTTCAAACGCGTCCCATAAGTATCTTGGAGGAATCTCTCACATTATGGCAGAAAAAATTGTTTAGATTAATCTGGAAAAGAAAGCCACCTAGAGTGGCAGGGGGAGTTATGCACCAGGTGAAGAGGAGAGGATTGGGAGTATCATGCCTCCAATGGAAACTATGTGGAAGCTGAACTGTGGCACAAGAGAAAGGAGATTAAAAGATGGGTACAACTGGAAACAAATAAGATGAGAGGAGCTATACTGGATGGGATACCTTGGATACAAAAAAAGGCACGATATCTACCAGCAGTGGTACCACCCATGTCTGGGTTGACACTGGGTATCTGGAACAAATGTAAATCAGTAATAATTGGAAAAAAGAAATATTTTCTTCTCACATCCTTTCATTTTAATATGGAATTTGATCCGGGTAATAACACTATTGCCTTTGCTAGATGGAAGGAGAAGGGTTGTACCAGATCAGAACAGATGTGGGAGGGTAAAGAGATGAAATTGTTTGAATCAGTCTAAAGTACATTTTCCTTACCAAGTGCAGATAAATATTACTATTTGCAGGTACAACATTATATGAATTATATCAAGCATCAAGCATTCAAGACACGTTTTTAGAATTTCTTGCTAGATAATATCAATGACATCAAAAGTTAGTACAGTGAATGTTGATGGACCATCATAAAATCCACATTGGTGGACTCAGTTTCACCTATCTGGTGGGTCATATATAATCATTGGCCCACAATCACAGTCTTTTTTTTTTTAAGTTCAAATTTTTGAATTATGCAAATAAAACCAGCACTTTCCTTAAGTGGTTCTTGGATCCAAATGCTGTAGACAACCTGACATAACGTTACGTTTCGAGGCACGGCAGCTCTGCATCAGGGGTTCAGCAATGCCACGATGTCATACATTAACTAAGTAAAAGGAATAACAAAGTTAGTACTTAAGAAACCCAATCGTAAAGACAAACAGTTTAGACCTTCAGGGACATAGTAGTCAAGTCCCAACTTCAGACTGGCAGCCCTGTTGCTGCCTTGGAGGAAGAAGGTCTCATGATGGGAGAGCACCAACCGGGTGCAGCAGGAAAGGATCCTGTAGCAAGGACCTGCTCTCCAGGTGATGCATTGTCCTTTCGCACTGAGGATATCTCCCCAAGGCCTACTGCCCAGAAGGGAAAGGTTAGGTCGGTCGTCATAGATAGGATTTTAGACAGTGTTGGGGAGGAACCGGCTGTCGTGGTACATGTGGGCACCAACGACATAGGAAAATGTGGGAGGGAGGTTCTGGAAGCCAAATTTAGGCTCTTAGGTAGAAAGCTTAAATCCAGAACCTCCAGGGTAGCATTCTCTGAAATGCTCCCTGTTCCATGCGCAGGTCACCAGAGGCAGGCAGAGCTCCGGAGTCTCAATGCGTGGATGAGACGATGGTGCAAGGAAGACGGATTCAGTTTTGTAAGGAACTGGGGAACCTTTTGGGGAAGGGGGGAGTCTCTTCCGAAGGGATGGGCTCCACCTTAACCAGGGTGGAACCAGACTGCTGCTGCTAACCTTTAAAAAGGAGATAGAGCAGCTTTTAAACTAGTACAAAGGGGAAAGCCGACAGTCGCTCAGCAGCGCATGGTTCGGAGAGAGGTATCTTCAAAGGATACTAATGATGCATTAGAATTAGGGCATCCCGACAGTGAGGTTCCAATAATTAGAAAAATAGTCCAAGTGCCTGTAACTAAAAACTCACCTGAGCTAAAAAATTCTAACTTATCCCTATCAATTAAAAAGCAGAATGAACATACAAACAAAAACAAACTTTGAAATGTTTGTATGCTAATGCCAGAAGTCTAAGAAGTAAGATGGAAGAATTAGAATGTATAGCAGTGAATGATGACAGACTTAATTGGCATCTCAGAGACATGGTGGAAAGAGGATAACCAATGGGACAGTGCTATACCGGGGTACAAAATATATCGCAATGACAGAGAGGAGCACTCGGGAGGAGGTGTGGCGCTTTATGTCCGGGATGGCATAGAGTCCAACAGGATAAATATCCTGCATGAGACTAAATACAAAATTGAATCTTTATGGGTAGAAATCCCTTGTGAGTCGGGGAAGACTATAGTGATAGGGGTATACTACCGTCCACCTGGTCAAGATGGTGAGACGGACAGTGAAATGCTAAGAGAAATTAGGGAAGCTAACCAAATTGGTAGTGCAGTAATAATGGGAGACTTCAATTACCCCAATATTGACTGGGTAAATGTATCATCAGGAAACGCTAGAGAGATAACGTTCCTGGATGGAATAAATGATAGCTTTATGGAGCAATTAGTTCAGGAACCGATGAGAGAGGGATCAATTTTAGATCTAATTCTCAGTGGAGAACAGGACTTGGTGAGAGAGGTAAAGGTGGTGGGGCCGCTTGGCAATAGTGATCATAATATGATCAAATTTGATTTAATGACTGGAAGAGGAACAGTGTGCAAATCCAAGGCTCTCATGCAAAACTTTCAAAAGGGAAACTTTGATAAAATGAGAAAAATTGTTAGAAAAAAACTGAAAGGAGCAGCAACAAAAGTAAAAAATGTCCAAGAGGCATGGTCATTGTTAAAAAATACCATTCTAGAAGCACACTCCAGATGTATTCCACACATTAAGAAAGGTGGAAAGAAGGCAAAACGATTACTGGCATGGTTAAAAGGGGAGGTGAAAGAAGCTATTTTAGCCAAAAGATCTTCATTCAAACATTGGAAGAAGGATCCAACAGAAGAAAATAGGATAAAGCATAAACGCTGGCAAGTTAAATGTAAGACATTGATAAGACAGGCTAAGAGAGAATTTGCAAAGAAGTTGGCTGTAGAGGCAAAAACTCACAGTAAAAACTTTTTGAAATATATCCAAAGCAGAAAGCCTATGAGGGAGTCAGTTGGACCGTTAGATGATCAAGGGGTTAAAGGGGCACTTAGAGAAGATAAGGCCATCGCGGAAAGATTAAATGATTTCTTTACTTTGGTGTTTACTGAAGAGGATGTTGGGGAGGTACCTGTAATGGAGAAGGTTTTCATGGGTAATGATTCAGATGGACTGAATCAAATCACGGTGAACCTAGAAGATGTGGTAGGCCTGACTGACAAACTGAAGAGTAGTAAATCACCGGGAGCGGATGGTATACACCCCAGAGTTCTGAAGGAACTAAAAAATGAAATTTCAGACCTTTTAGTAACAATTTGCAACCTATCATTAGAATCATCCATTGTACCTGAAGACTGGAGGATAGCAAATGTAACCCCAATATTTAAAAAGGGCTCCAGGGGCGATCCTGGAAACTACAGACTAGTTATAGCCTGACTTCAGTGCCAGGAAAAATAGTGAAAATTGTTCTAAACATCAAAATCACAGAACATATAGAAAGACATGGTTTAATGGAACAAAGTCAGCATTGCTTTACCCAGGGCAAGTCTCACCTCACAAATCTGCTTCACTTTTTTGAAGGCGTTAATAAACATGTGGATAAACATGTGGATAAATCCAAGATATAGTATACTTGGATTTTCAGAAGGCGTTTGACAAAGTTCCTCATGAGAGGCTTCTAGGAAAATTAAAAAGTAATGGGATAGGTGGCGATGTCCTTTCGTGGATTGCAAACTGGCTAAAAGACAGGAAACAGAGAGTAGGATTAAATGGACAATTTTCTCAGTGGAAGGGAGTGGACAGTGGAGTGCCTCAGGGATCTGTTTTGGGACCCTTACTTTTCAATATATTTGTAAATGATCTGGAAAGAAATACGACGAGTGAGATAATCAAATTTGCGGATGACACAAGCAGATTGTGATAAATTGCAGGAAGACCTTGTGAGACTGGAAAATTGGGCATCCAAATGGCAGATGAAATTTAATGTGGTTAAGTGCAAGGTGATGCATATAGGGAAAAATAACCCATGCTATAATTACACAATGTTGGGTTCCATATTAGGTGCTACAACCCAAGAAAGAGATCTAGGTGTCATAGTGGATAACACATTGAAATCGTCGGTTCAGTGTGCTGCGGCAGTCAAAAAAGCAAACAGAATGTTGGGAATTATTAGAAAGGGAATGGTGAATAAAACGGAAAATGCCATAATGCCTCTGTATCGCTCCATGGTGAGACCGCAACTTGAATACTGTGTACAATTCTGGACGCCGCATCTCAAAAAAGATATAATTGCGATGGAGAAGGTACAGAGAAGGGCTACCAAAATGATAAGGGGAATGGAACAGCTCCCCTATGAGGAAAGACTAAAGAGGTTAGGACTTTTCAGCTTGGAGAAGAGACGACTGAGGGGGGATATGATAGAGATGTTTAAAATCATGAGAGGTCTAGAACGGGTAGATGTGAATCGGTTATTTACTCTTTCGGATAGTAGAAAGACTAGGGGGCACTCCATGAAGTTAACATGGGGCACATTTAAAACTAATCGGAGAAAGTTCCTTTTCACTCAACGCACAATTAAACTCTGGAATTTGTTGCCAGAAGATGTGGTTAGTGCAGTTAGTATAGCTGTGTTTAAAAAAGGATTGGATAAGTTCTTGGAGGAGAAGTCCATTTCCTGCTATTAAGTTCGCTTAGAGAATAGCCACTTCCATTAGCAATGGTAACATGGAATAGACTTAGCTTTTGGGTATTTGCCAGGTTCTTATGGCCTGGATTGGCCACTGTTGGAAACAGGATGCTGGGCTTGATGGACCCTTGGTCTGACCCAGTATGGCATTTTCTTATGTTCTTAGATAATGCAAGGCTTACAGAATCTTTTATTAGTGAAGTGTACGCGGCACAGGCTCAAGTGTTGCGTATCGCAGTTAACAGAAGCTCTTTAAATATGTCGCAGCTGTGCATGCCTAGGTAAATGCAGCGACGCTCATGACTTACATGCTCAGTTACTGACAGCTGCTACCAATCAAAGAAGCAAATGTCAAGGCAGCAACATGAAAAATCTATTTAGAGACAGGTGCTCCATTCTACATCAGCATTCAGTCCCTTTGGAAAGACAGTATCCATATGAAAAATCCAATATTGTTCCCATCTTCTAAAATTTTTGCCCGATTACACCCCTCCCCAAGTCATTTTCAATGTCCAAGATGGCCCATCAGATGTCTTCAAATGTATATGCTTTCTCCAGAAAATATGACACAATAGGGGCATTAATCTTTAAAGTTCTTAGGCAACTTTTGTGTTCCAGAAGACATATACAAAGTGATCCTGTAGTCTTGCCAATGTTATTCATGCCACAGGGACACTGTAATAGATACACTACAAAGCCAAACTTACATGTGGACATTAAGAGGGCCAAGATCACCTTACCATCAGGGGAGGTGATATGGCTAGAAAGTTGCATATTAAAAATGGTACATTGTACACATGCTTCAGGGGCATTGGTCACACATAGCGACTCATCGTTAGGAAAGCAGGCTGACATTACCCATCACGAATGTTTTGACCTCAGGAAAAAGCAAAACATACAGGAGGCAGTGTGTTAGCAAAAGCATCCAAAATAGGCCAATGCTGGCAAATAACCTGGCATATCTTCACCGACAATGATGACTATGTGAGGTCACAGGTTTGTTGATCCATGCTTTCCTTGATGGTGGGGGGGTCAGTAAAAGGTCCTGATTATTAAAGACAATCCTATGACAGGTTTGTGTAAAGATGACTCCTAGACAGCCTCTTTGGACAAATCTTGTTGCCATAATTGTAGCCTGACATTTGTACTCATGCACATCAGAGCAAGTTATCCAAAGATGGAGGAACTGCCCGACTGGAAGATGTAAACTGATATGCAAGAAAGTTGTTTCTTTAATGGGGCTTTCTATACAAGGTAGTCTTCAAAGAGAGCAGCCAGATTTCATGATTGAGGAAAGCGATCTGGTCTATGGAATAATTTAAAGAAAACTTCAAGTTGGTATTACAAGAATTTAATGGAGCAGTGATTCAATAGAACCCCTCCACATGACAAAAACGTCATCAATGTAATGTTTCCAATAGACAAGATAATCATCCCATGTGCTGGCATTGATGTGTGTTGACTCAAAAGCAGCCACATAAATATTGGCGATGTCGGAAGCCATAGAGGCACCCATAGCAGTGACTTTAATCTGCATTAAAAAATTGACTTTGGCCGGGAAAAATATTGGATTTTTCATATGGATACTGTCTTTCCGAAGGGACTGATTGTTGATGTAGAATGGAGCGCCTGTCTCTAAATAGAATTTTCATGTTACTACCTTGACATTTGCTTCTTTGATTGGCGACAGCCAACAATGACAAAGTATGTATGTCATGAGCGTGGCTGCATTTACCTAGGCATGCACAGGCACAACATATTTAAAGAGCCTCTGTTAGCGGCGATACACAATGCTTGAGCCTGTACACATCACTAATGAAAGCTTCTGTAAGCCTTGTATTATTTAAACTTTTTGTCTTTACCATTGAGTTTAAGTACTAACTTTGTTATTCCTTTTACTTAGTTAATGTGTGACATCATGGCATCGCTGAACCCCTGATGCAGAGCTGCCGAGCCTCAAAACATAACGTTATGTCAGGTTGTCTACAGCAGTTGGATCCAAGAACCACTTAAGGAAAGTGTTGGTTTTATTTGCGTAATTCAAACATTTGAACTTAAAAAAACAAGTGAATGTGATTGTGGACTGATAATTATATATGACCCACCAGATAGGTGAAACTTAGTCCACCAGTGTGGGGGGTGTTATAATGGTCCTTTAATAATTTCATTTGAATTTTGTTTCACCAACATTCACTGTACTAATGTTTGATGTCACCGATGTTATCTATCAAGAAATTCTAAAAACGTGTCTTGAATGCTTGAATTATATGGTAATCCATTAGCACATTCTGCAATTTAGACTCTTTCTTCCGGTAATTTACATTATATGAAACAGAGGTAGAGAGGGACTTATCAAAAGGAAAAACACTATTTGAAAGGTTCTGTGACTCTGCTGATATGATCCTTAATGCTGAATTTAAAAATAAACCAAAATATCAGTTGACATAGGAGCATGACCTGGGGCAGATACTGGACAATAAGTCTTGGGATTGTTGCTTCCAGAATATGGGAAAGAGTTCTATTTTGGCCCTATTAATGGAGAATAGCTATAAAGTATTATATGACTGGTACTCGACTCCAGCTCGATTGCATAAGCTATATATAGAAGCAGAGGATAAACGTTGGAGGCAATGTGGTGCAAAGGGTACATTTCTACATATTTGGTGCAAGTGTTCAGAGGTACTGGTATACTGGGACACTATATTAGACTTAATGTATGATGTAACAGGAATAAGAATGACACAAGATCCTAAGTTCAGATATCACTTTTGCAAGAAATCAAGGTGGCAGCCAGATGTGAACTAGTATATAACTGGAGGACATCCACGGTGCCTCAGAAAGGCAGCGACCAGGTTGCAGCGACTGCAACTGGCACTGGAGGGACAGTGCAGAGAGCGCACTGAAGCTGCTCTTCCCCCGATGGAATAAGGAAAGGGGGCACAGCGGGAAGATGGCACCAAAAGGACGGTCCCCTCCCCTGACTCACCCACCGAAGCCCACCCACCACCACCATCACTGGTGACCTATTAGGAGTGGCTGCAATGCCGCAAAAGATGAGAGTGGCCTGCCGGGTCATGGCGACCACAATAACCGCCACCAGGGAGGACAGCTCAGAGAGTGTTCTGAAGCCGCCCATCCCCTCTGATGGAACGAGGAATGGGCACAGAGGGAAGCCGGTGCCAAGAGGACGGTTCCTCTCACCCACTGACCGAAGCCCGCCCACCACCACCATCATCGGCATCCTCTTAGGAGCGGCTGTAACGCCAGAGGCACTTGTGTTAGCAGGCATGTGCCCTTGGCACGCGCATGAAAGAGCGCAACAAAGGAGCTTGCCCCTTTGTGCATGTCTGAAGTGACGCCTGAAATAAATTTGGAATACAGCCCTCAAACTGATCATATAATGGAGCCAGCACATACCATTGACATCATCTCAGGTTGAGAAAGCCATGGAAATCTTCAGAGAGCCTCAAAATTCAAAGAGCAAACCCTGATCTATCCCAAGATAAGCAACAACTCTCCTGTAATTTCTTCCTGCCTAATGTTCTCTCTCCTTTTACTAAATGTTCAATCGCTGTCAAAGAAAATCCCACTGATAAATGATCTGCTAGAGGAACTAAATCCCATTATCTTCTGCATTACCAAAACACGACTAAAAGACAATGAAAATGTTCTCTTAAATCAAATTAATAACCCCAACTACAATATCTTTTACAAAATCATTTCCCCAGACACAAACGTAAAGGTGGGTGTCTATTAATAATCTGTAAAAAAGAACTTAAACCCTATAAAGTTGAAATTAAACCTCCCCACGAAGTGGCAATACTAAAATTAACACCAATAAATATTGGTTTGGTCTATTCTCCACTTGGAGGAACACTCCAAAAAGACTGCTCACCAATAATCGAAAATTTCACTAAAGCATTCGTGCTCCTGAATCAACCCTAATCGTTGGAGACTTTAACCCACATGCAGACAGCAAACCTAAATCCACAATATGTGAAATCTTTCTAGATATTATGGAAGCAATGGGTTGGTCACAATTTGTAAAACACCCCGCTTGTAAAGCAGACATATCCTTGGACTTAATTTCTCCAATCAGAATAACTGCATAATCAACTCGTTACACAACATATTACCCTGGTCTGATCACGAACTAATAAAGGCATAAATAACCCTTCTCAACACACAGCAAACAATCTCAAATATTAATCAATCTTTCACCTACAGAAAAAAGATAGAACCGAAATTACATGTAAAAACAATTAAAAATAAAATAACTGATTTTGATCACGATAATGCTTCCATCTTTTGATGCCTGGGATAAAATAGTTAATGAAATAGCTGATACTCTAAGCCCAATCCAGAAAAATACATTCCACAATGAAGGAAATACAGCTAAAGAAAAGAAACCTTGATAAAGTGAAGAACTAAAAGCCACACTAAAGCCACACTAAAAATTGAAAAGCAATGGAGGAAACGCCAATCTACAGAATCCCTAGAAACATACAAATCACTATTAACAGAATACCATGAGCAAATAAAGCAAAATAGAGCACTACACAAAACAGATTCATGGTCTAATATTTAATTCCAAATTACTCTTTGAAACTGTTAAAAACCTAATTAAAGACCCATTTATCCTCAACATCAAACTATGAATTTTCAAAGAACTCCTGCAATGAACATGCTACTGCTCTGATAAATAAAATCAATGCATTAAAACACATTCTCCACCCGCTTGCAAACAAATGAACCTAAAGAAAAACCAGGGCAAGCAAAATGGAACACATTCAACCCCGTATCTAAACTCAAAATAAACCAAATCATTACAAAACTCAAGCACTGCAATTCACCCACTGGACCCAATTCCTGCAAGAACCTTGAAATCAGTACACAGCGTAATCACTCCACAACCATAATAATCCACTCACTAGCAGAAGGATGGGTCCCCACCAGGGATAAACAAGCTGTGATTAAACCAATCATAAAAAATAAAACAGGCAGAATTGATGATTGGGATAATTATCTACCAATATCCAACCTGCCTTTCATTGCTAAAATCCTAGAGAAAACAATGTTATCACAATTAGAGAGCCATCTAGAAGACAATAATATACTATGTCCAAACCAATTCGGATTCAGGAAAAATCACTCCACAGAAACCTTATTCATTTCCTTAATCATCTTAATACTACAAGGGTTTGACCACAATGAATCCTATATTGATCTAACAGCAGCCTTTGACACAGTTGACCATTCCCTACTATGCCATCAACTGAGAAAAATAGAAAAAGACGGAAATGTTAACAAATGGTTCTCTTCCTTCCTAGAAAATAAGACTTTCCAAATCAAATTGGGCAATCACATTTCTGACACCTTCCCAATCGACACTGGTGTCCCACAGGGCTCAGTTCTCTCAGCTATTGTATTCAACATTTATCTGCTATCTCTATGTACGCTACTAGCAAATCTAGGAATCAACTTCTTCCTTTATGCAGACAACATTCAATTCTACATCCCCTTCAACAAAACACTTGAAAAAAACAGCATTGACTCTGTCAACATACATGAAGGCATTACAACAAACTCTCTCAATTGAAACTAACACTAAACCCAAAAAAACCCCGTGAAATTGTATGGTTATGGAGAAATTAAATGATAATCAAACTGCCATCCCTAGTACTAGGAATCTTTAATCTTACTCCCTCAGATCAAGTACGGGCCCTAGAAATACAGCTTGATGAGAACTTAACAATGAAAAAACATATAAGCAAATTAATTAAAACAGGATACTCCAAGCTAAGAATATAACATCAGCTGAAACCATTACTAACAACCCAAGACTTCCGCACTGTTCTACAAAAACGAATATTCTCAAACTCAGATTACTGCAACTTACTATTACTATTATTAGGCCTACTCAGGACTACTAAAACCACAATTATTACAAAATGCCTCCGCCAGACTCTTACTAGGGGCAAGGAAATTGTACCATATCACCCCCTCTGTACAATACAGAATTCATTACAAAGTATAAACTAATTTTTAATATTATCAAATTAATCCTTGTTTAACTACAGTGACACTCAAACATACACACCACAGAGACCCCTAAGATCACAAAACAAAGGACTTCTAAAGGTGCCTACAACACGGGAAACACACCTAACACAAATAAGAGACTGAATGCTTTCCATAGCAGGCCCCAAGCTGTGGAACTCTCTTCCAGAATCAATACGTCTGATAACAGAAAGAAAGAGTTTCAAACGTGAACTAAAAACATGGCTCTTTAGAAATGCATATGATTTAGCATAAATTACCAATAAGCCGATAACCACTCTGCCACTAACAGAAATCATGATAGCAGAATGAACAATATGCACTAAATGAAGTAATGTGAAATGATAAAAGAATTAGAATTTGTATTTACAGTCATGTTGACCTAGAAGATGTATGACTATGTAGTAGAATATGTATTTGCTACAATGCTGAATGAATGTTGAACCAGAATGCGAATGTCAACCAAGAATATGAATACCGATTTTGTAAACCGGTATGTTCTTTTGGGATGACGGTGTATAAAACACCTAAATAAAAATAAAGAAGAAAAAGTTTGCAGGCATTTGGAGAGAATCTATCATCTGAGTAAACTAACAGTGTTTAAGAGAGACAGACAAAATTAATTTCCCTGTACGTACCCAGATCAGTCCAGACTGTGGGTTGGAGCCTCCTGCCCAGCAGATGGAGACAGACCAAAACTGAAAGGGTATCCTATGTCAGGACAGAGCCTACCCTGCAGCCCTTCAGTATTTGTCTGTCTCCAGCAGATGCAGGCAGCTCACCCTGTGGTCTCCTGATCTGGGCTAGTCAGCCTTTGGTTTTCTTTTCTCTGAGGATCAAACAAGTAGTATTCTATTTAGGATTCTTTCAATTAAAATACATAAATAAATAAATCCTTTACTGTTTCTTATTTGGAGTCTGTCTTTTTCCCTTGGCAGGAGATGGTCCCGTCTCCTGGCTCTTGCTGGACCTTGGAGGGCTTTGCCCCTTGTGCAGGGCATAGCCTAGGTCCGAGATTGCTCCCTTGGTGTGGGGGACCGATACTGGTGGTCCAGTCACTCACCCCCTCCTCTCTGGCTGCCTTGACAGCGCTGCTCCTCTCTTTTTTTTTCCCCCCCTCAGTTCCAACCTTTTCTCTCTCAGATTTGTAAAAAAAAAAAAAAAAAAAGAAACAAACAAATAAAAAGAAATTGAAAGAAAGGGGATTAATTAAATATTTGCTTCCTGTAAGCCACAGCCAGCAGCCAGACACATAGGAGCGTGCAGGATTAATTCCTCTGCCTCCGCTCCTGCCGGCAGCTCTCAAAGCATTTTTTTCTCATATCAGCTGTTTTTTTTCTTCAGATTGCGGCTCCCCTTCAGTGGGGATGCCGCGTCCAAGTGCCTGCCTGGCCTGTGGTGAGCTCTCGTCGCGCCTATCGCGCGAGGAGCTTTGTTCAGCATGCCTGCCGGGTGAGGAAGGTCCCTCCTCGGCAGGGCAGCCAAACTTAGCCCATGGACGCAATCCTCCCCGCATGGCTAGGCCGTTCCCGGGTCGGCAAATCGCGGGAATGGCAGCCATCTTGGAGATTTCGGCAGCTCCCGATTCGGAGCTGCCAGGGTCTGGGGAGCCGAGTTTTTAAGAGTTTCCCCCCGATTTAAGCCCCGTGCTACCCCAGGATGTGGTCCCTGACCCCCCTCCCCCCCCCCCCTGGCAAAGCTAGGACCCGACTTTCATCAGAATTTGTGCTTCTCCTGCACAAATCTTATCTGGCCAGCTTGCAGGAGGAGGAGGAGGACCCTTCCCCAGGTCCCCTGCCGGCAAAACTCCCACGGCCGACTCCGTCGCCCGTTCTCCCGATCCCGGAGCCACGGGGGCCCGTTAGGGTGCGGGTGGTCCCTGGAGTCACCCCGGACCCGGATCCCACTGTAGATTTGGCGGGAGCCCTTTCCCCCCTAGAGGGGGATGACCCCAGAGTCCTCCGCATGTTTCAGAAGGAGGAATTGGAGCCCCTCATTCCATTTGTCCTTCAGGAGCTGGGACTTGAGGGGCCCCCTGCGGATACACTGACGGCTTCTCTGCCCAAAAATATGGACCTGGTACTGGCGGGGCTTAGGGCTCCGGCAAGTGCCTTTCCTTTTCATCCTATGCATAAGCTGTTACTCCTCCGGGAATGGGAAGCACCTGAAGCAGGACTGCATGTCGGAAGAGCCATGGACAAGCTCTACCCCCTCCCGGAGGATTGCTTGGACATGCTGCAGATTCCCACGGTGGACTCCTCTATTTCTGCGGTCACCAAACACACTACTATCCCAGTAGTGGGGGCCACGGCCCTAAAGGACCTACAAGATCGTAAGCTCGAAGCCCTTTTAAAACGTATCTTCGAGGTTCTCGCTTTGGGGGTCCGGGCGATGATCTGCAGCAGTCTCATGCAGCGGGCAGGTCTTAGGTGGGTTCAACAATTGCTCGACACCCAGGGCCTCCTGTCTGCAGAGGCGGAGCAGGCTGAAAGGTTGGAAGCCGTCATCGCGTATGGTGCAGATGCGCTACACGATCTTCGCATCCAGGCAAAAGCGATGGTCTCGACGGTATCCGCCAGACGGCTCGTCTGGTTGCTCAATTGGGTCAGCGGACCCCTCGTCTAAGGCGCGCTTGGGCACCTTGCCTTTCAAGGGTAAGTTGCTTTTTGGAGAGGACCTTGAGCAGCTTATTAATTCTTTGGGGGAAAACAAGGTTCATAAGCTGCCTCAGGACCGCCCGAAACAATCTAGGTCGTTTATGCCCTCCCGTCCTCGTTTCCGGAGGCAACAGCGATATATGCCTCGGGGACGCGGTGGCTCCTCTAGAGGTTATTCTTCTCGCTCTCAATCTTGGTCCCAGCCCTTTCATGGGTGCAGGCCCTTTCGCGAGGGGGCCTCTCAGCGTGCCCGCCTCACAATGAAATTCGGTCGACCCACTCCTCGGTCCCCCGTCTGGGAGGTCATCTCTCCCTGTTCTTCGAGGAATGGGTCAAAATCACGTCGGACCAGTGGGTTCTCAATATTGTCCGAGATGGTTACGTCTTAGACTTTGCTCGAGACCTACCAGACCTCTTCGTTGTCTTTCCTTGCAGCCGTCTCAAGCGGGAGGTGGTGGACCAAACACTGTCCAGACTCCAGAGTCTAGGCGCCATTGTTCCAGTCCCGCAGCAGGAACTCGGCACTGGCCAGTATTCTATTTACTTCATTGAACCCAAGAAGGTTGGTTCCTTCCGTCCGATATTGGACCTCAAGAGGGTTAATCGGGCCCTCAAGATCCCATATTTTCGCATGGAAACCCTGAGAGCAGTTATCGCGGCAGTTCATCCCGGCGAGTTCCTTGCCTCTCTCGATCTGACAGAGGCCTACTTCCATATTCCGATCCACCGCGATTACCAAAAGTATCTTCGCTTCCACATCCTCAGACGGGATTTTCAGTTCCGAGCGTTGCTGTTCGGCCTCGCCACCGCCCCATGTACTTTCACCAAGGTCATGGTGGTGGTTGCGGCTGCCTTCCGCCGAGGGGTCCTAGTCCACCCCTATCTGGACGACTGGCTCGTGCGGGCCAAGTCGGTGAATCTCTGCAGGCAGGCGGTGGATCGGGTCCTAGCTCTCCTCTCTTCCCTGGGATGGATAGTCAATTTTCCCAAAAGCAATCTCTAGCCTTCCCAAGTATTGGAATTTCTGGGGGCCCGCTTCAATAATTGGGTCGGCAAGGTGTCCCTGCCTCGTGATTGAGCTCTCAAACTGATCGATCAGATATGGAACCTCCTCTCTCTCCCTCTCCCGACAGCATGGGACTATCTCCAAGTTCTGGGCTCAATGGCCTCCACCATCGACCTCGTCCCATGGGCTTTTGTGCATATGCGTCCTTTGCAGAGAGCTTTACTATCCCCATTGGCAGCCGGTGTCGGAGCAGTTCCACATGGTCCTCCCGCTTTCGGTCTCTACCATCGCAGCCTTGCAGTGGAGGCTTTCGCTCCCTCATCTCATCTGGGGAATGCCTCTTCAGACTCCACAGTGGATGGTAGTGACCACGGATGCCAGTCTCTCCGGCTGGGGAGCAGTCTGCCAGTCCCAGTCCTCACAGGGGATTTGGTCTCCAGCTCAGACTCGGTGGCACATCAATTGGCTGGAAGCCCGAGCGGTACATCTGGTGCTACAGGAGTTCCTACCCTTAATCCGCGGCAAGGCGGTGAGGGTCCTATCTGACAACTCCACCACGGTTGCTTATATCAACTGCCAGGGGGGGCACACGCAGTCATTTGGTGGCCCTAGAAGCCGGCCGTCTCTTTGCTTGGGCAGAGCATCATCTGGACTCCCTGGCGGCCTCCCATATTACGGGCAAGGAGAATGTACAGGCCGACTTCCTCAGTCGCCAGTCTCTGGATCTGGGAGAGTGGGAACTCTCGAACGAAGCCATGGATCTGATTGTCGACAGGTGGGGTCCCCCCTCACCTGGACCTCATGGCAACCTTGCGCAATGCCAAGGCCAACAGGTTCTTCAGCCGCTGGAGGGAGCATTGTTCGGAGGGTGTGGATGCTCTAGCTCTCCCCTGGCCCACGGACGTTCTTCTTTACGTGTTCCCTCCGTGGCCTCTGGTGGGAAAAGTTCTCCGAAGAATAGAACTTCATCTGGGGCCAGTGGTGCTGGTAGCACCCCAATGGCCCCGCAGACCGTAGTTCGCGGACCTCGTCAACCTGGCCACGGACGGGCCGCTTCGTCTCGGCCATCTTCCTTGCCTGCTCTAACAGGGGCCCATATTTTTTGACCAGGCCGATTGCTTTTGTCTAGCGGCCTGGCTTTTGAACGGCAACGTCTGAGGCGTAAGGGCTATATAGAGAGGAGGTTATCTCCACTCTTATGTGGGCTCGCAAACAGTCCTTAACTTATGTGCGTGCGTGGAAGGTTTTTGAGTCCGTCTGTACAGAATCGGGTTTTTCGACTCGCTCCGCTCCAATTTTGGTGGATCTTTCTTTCCTCCAAAAGGGTCTTTCCAAGGGTCTCTCCTTTGGTTCCTTACGCATTCAAGTGTCCACCTTCGGAGTCCTTCTTTATAGAATCGACTGCCATCCCGTGGCGTCTCATCCGGACGTGATTCGTTTCTTGAAAGGCATCAAGCACCTGAGGCCACTCGTTCACTCCACTTGGCCGTCGTGGAGTCTCAATCTCGTTCTTTGGGCTCTTTGTACTGCCCCGTTCGAGCTCCTTCGTCAGGCTACGGTGAAAGATCTCACTCTCAAGGCGGTCTTTCTTGTGTCTTATCTGTTCCGCGCGGCGGCTCTCAGAGATCCAAGCGTTGTCTTGTCAGGAACCTTTTCTACGGTTTTCCAATTCCGGAGTCTCTCTCAAAACGGTGCCTTCTTTCTTGCCGAAAGTCGTATCCGCCTTCCATGTCAACCAGTCAGTGGCGCTCCCGGCGTTCTCTCCGGAGGAAGTTGCGGGGACCGCTGGGGGCGACCTTCGCCGACTTGATGTTAAGCGAGTCTTACTTTGGTACCTTCAGGTTACAAATGTTTTTCGGCTGTCGGATCATCTTTTTGTCCTCTGGAGTGGTCCGGATCGGGGCAAACCGGCCTCTAAGGCTTCCATTGCTCGATGGTTGAAGGAGGCCATTTCCTCGGCCTATCTTTGTCAAGGCCGACCGGTTCCAGAGGGCCTAAAGGCCCATTCACTGCATTCTCAAGCTACTTCCTGGGCGGAGAATCAATTGGTTTATCCGCAAGAAATTTGCAGGGCCGCTACCTGGACGTCCCTGCATACTTTTGCTCAACACTACCGTCTGGATGTGCAAGCCCCAATCTTTGGTTCTTTTGGTAGGCAAGTGCTTCGAGCGGGACTGTCTCAGTCCCACCTGGTTTAGGGAAGCTTTGGTGCATCCCACGGTCTGGACTGATCCGGGTACGTACAGGGAAAGGAAAATTAGTTCTTACCTGTTAATTTTCGTTCCTGTAGTACCACGGATCAGTCCAGATGCCCTCCCCTCTTCTCTCTTTTTCTACGGTCCACTCGAAGTTCTTTATTGCAGATTTTCAGATGTTGGTACTTGATTTTTCTTTTACCAACCAAATGTTTACACCAGAAGCTTTGGTTGTGGTGAACCAAATATATGCAAGAGTTCTTATCATTACAGAGTTCCTTGAAAAGTTATTGAGTTGCTCTATTGAGCCTTCTAGTTACTTGCTTGATCCTGTTACCGTTGTTGCTCTTTTCTTTCTGCTTTGACAATAGTTATACTGAAGGGCTGCAGGGTAGGCTCTGATATAGGATACCCTTTCAGTTTTGGTCTGTCTCCATCTGCTGGACAGGAGGCTCAACCCATGGTCTGGACTGATCCGTGGTACTACAGGAACGAAAATTAAAAGGTAAGAACTAATTTTCCTTTAAGCTGCACCGGAAGCCATATGAATGGTGGAGACAATAAATATTCAGCAAGGTCTGTCCAGAATGAAGACCAATGACTGGAGACATAATTCCTTTTTTGGTTATAATTAGACATTTTGAAGGGTAATTTGGTAATCAGATAATACAGGGAGGGTGGGGGAGGGGGAAAGTTTACTGGGGGAATCATGGTAACAAGGAAAAACTGACCTTCGTGAGCCTATCGTCGTCTAGTAGTATGCTATGGCTTATGGTATATCGTATACATGATTGTTGGAATGCTACTACATTATAACACGATGTGAAATTTATTGTTGGTTCAACAAAAATTAATTAAAAAAGAGCGAAATCCCGTACAGAGAAAGGACAGAGGATTGCATAGCTTCAGCAAACGTTTCCTCCAAATGGGTTAACACCATGGGCCCACTCCCCTGAGGAAGCAAGGTCTCAGCTAGAGAGAAGAAACAGATGAGAATAACCTTAGGGATACATATAAAATGGTGGTCCTTCCTGCCAAAATGGCCACCTCTGAGGAGAAATAAAATGCAGTCCAGCACCAGATTCAACTGCTGCAGCACCTGGACACCCTTGGGCCTGAACAAAAGCGCTGCCGAAATTGTGCTTCCAGATTTAAGGGCCCTTTGCAGGCTCCTCTGAAGAATCAATGCTGTGAAGCAACAAAGACAGTAGGAGTTGGCACCAAAGCAGAAGCATCAGCTCACAAAAACTCCAACACTGACCAGGCTCCATTATAACACAGGCAGAAGCAGTGCAGAAATACTACAAACCCAAAACAAGGAGGAGACTGATGACTGGTAAACCTGCTCCTACACCAGTTCAAATATACTAGCCCCCACCCCCTGTTTACTGGAGATGCAGTAAACAAGAAGAAGAAAGAAGCAGATGATCATCTCTTCTTTCTCCATTTTAATTTTTTTTAAAGCTTTAATAAGCTAGAGGGAGAAGGGGGCATGAAAGAGAGGGAAGACAACGTCAAACAGAAGCTCATCCTGAGCTAAATACAAGTCTCCACCCTCTAAGCTCTATCAAAACCCCTCTGGGGCAGGGGAGCCTTATAGAGGGCTCACTTACAGGCCGATACAGTAAAGTTTGCAGGAGAGCGGGCGATACAGTAAAGTTTGCAGAAGAGCGGCCGATACAGTAAAGTTTGCAGGAGAGCGGTGCTGGCAGAAATTAACACCTACCTTTGGGTAGGCGTTAATTTCTGAAAGTAAAATGTGCGACTTGGCTGCACATTTTACTTACTGAATCGCGCAGGAATAACTAATAGGGCCATCAACATGCATTTGCATGTTGCGAGGGCTATTAGTTTCGGGGGGGTTGGATGCGCGTTTTCAACGCGCTATTACCCCTTATTGAATAAGGTAAAATCGGCCCGCAGTTCATGGGCTGAAAACCGGATGCTCAATTTTGCCGGTGTCCGGTTTCTGAACCCGGAATAAGGGGTAAAGCTAGCGCGTTGAAAACGTGCGTCCAAACGCGGGTTAACAGTGCGCTCCCTGCAGGAGAGGGCTTGGAGCTCCGAGATCCTGCGAGCAGACGTAATGGCCACAAGGAAGACCGTCTTGAGCTTTAAATCCTTAAGCGCAGCACTCCTCAAGGGTTCAAAAGGGGGACCAGTCAGAGCCCAGAGTACTAAATTGAGGCTCCAAGAAGGACACAGAGCAAGGACCGGGGGTTTCACAAGTTTGACCCCCTTCAGGAACTGAACTATGTCCGGATGAGAGGACAAAGGGGCCCCGTCCAGATGTCTGATGAGAGAACCAAGGGCTGCCACCTGAACTCGGAGAGAATTTTAGGCTAAACCCTTTTCCAGACCCCGCTGCAGGAAGGACAGGATTTGAGCTATTGAAGCACGACGAGGAGACAAGTTGATAGACTCACACCAGGCCTCAAAAAATTTCCATACTCTGATGTAGGAGAGGGACGTTGATGTCTTTCTGGCTTTGAGGAGGGTTGAGATAACACTTTCCTGGTAACCTCGTCGTCTTAGCCTGCGCCTCTCATAAGCCAGGCCGCAAGACAGAAGCGATCTGCCCTGTCGAAAAATACTGGACCCTTCCGTAGAAGGTTCGGGAGATGCCCCAAGCGAAGAGGCACGTCCACCTTGAGGTTGATCAGATCCGCGAAGACGGTCTCCGCAGCCATTCGGGTGCTACCAGTATTATGGGACCCTGGTGGCTTTCTATTCGTCAGATTACCTTTCCCACCAGAGGCCATGGCGGGAACACGTAGAGTAGGAGATAGCTAGGCCATGGTAGGACCAGGGCATCCACCCCTTCCGTGCCGCACTCTCTTCTGCGACTGAAGAAGCGTGGGGCCTTTGCATTCCTTTGCGTGGCCATGAGATCCATGTGGGGGGGTTCCCCACCGATGGAAGAGAAGATTCATTGCGACCTCCGAGAGTTCCCACTCTCCGGGGTCTAAGTGCTGTCTGCTTAGGAAATTCGCTTGCACATTGTCCATCCCTGCTATGTGGGATGCTGCCAGGCGGGAAAGGTGACCATCTTGAGATCGAGTATTGGGTGGAAGGATCCCTCCTTTTTGGGAACCACGAAGTAAACGGAATAATGGCCTGCTCCTTGCTCCTTTGGTGGGACCGGAGAAATGGCTCTCAGAGCTAGAAGCCGGTCTAGCATCTGACACATGAGTTGCTTTGTCGCTGGTCCGCACGGGGAGAACAGGAACCTGTCTCTTAAAGGTCGAGTAAATTCTAAAGTGTAGCTGTGCTTTATAATATTCAGGACCCAGTGATCCAATGTGATCTTGACCCACTCCTCGTAGAACAGACGAAGATGTCCCCCTATCCTGGGTGTTGAGGAGCAGGCCAGCAAAGCTTCATTGCGAAGATTTGGACGAACCCCCATGGGAAGAATTATCTCGGGCAGGCCTGCGACCTCGAAAGGAATGTGACCAAGACTGTGACCGAGTCAAAGGCTGCTTCTGAGAGGCCGGCCGAGACTGGCGGAAACAATGTTGACCCCTGAAGCGACTTCTGGAAGAGCTGAATGTCCTGAAATTCCGTGGTTGATCCTCAGGCAACTTATGTACCTTATTCTCCCCGAGGGACTTAATGATTTGCTCCAGGTCTTTTCCAAAGAGTAACTTCCCTTTGAAAGGTAGAGATCCTAGCTGCTGCTTAGATGAAGAATCTGCAGACCAATTGTGAAGCCAAAGAAGGCGCCGAGCAGATACCGCAGAGACCATTGATCTGGCCAAAACTCGGAGGTCATATAGCGCATCAGCCCCGTAAGCTATGGCAGACTCCAAACGCTCCGCCTGCTGCGCCTCCTCCGGAGGCAGCTGTTGCACACTGAACAATTGTTGAAACCAGCGGAGTCCCGCACACTGCATGAGAGAACTGCAGACAGCGGCCCTGACCCCCAGGGCGGACACCTCAAAAGTCCGCTTGAGGTAGACCTCGAGTTTCCGGTCTTTAAGATCTTGGAGAGCAGCTCTGCCTGTGACCGGGATAGTCGTCCGTTTAGTGACCGCAGTCATAGACGAGTCCACTTTGGGTACCTTGAGGAGTTCGAGGTACTCGTCAGGGAGGGGATAGAGTTTGTCCATAGCTCTACCCACTCAGAGTGGAATCAGGGGGTGTCCCATTCCCTGGAAAACAAATGGAGAAGCATCTCGTGGAACGGAAAAGTCCTTGCAGGAGGGCGCAGCCCCGCCAATATGGTATCCCCCTTCTTAGGCGCAGTACTGGTACCAGGGGTATCTTCCGGCACATCGATATCCAATTCCCTAAGGACATGGGGAATGAGAGAATCCAATTCTTCCCGTTGGAAAAGGCGCAGGACCCTAGGGTCATCCCCCTTGACCTGTAAATGCGCCGCCGGATCATCCAAATTAGGATCAGGCAAGGGAAGCAGCAGAGGGTCCTGAAACACAGGATCTGGAACACTGGGCTGTGGGGCCGAAAGGACCCTAGAGGACCCCGGGGTGGTCCCAGACCCCATGTTAGTGCCAGGAAGCTCTAATCTCATCTGCTTGGTAGGTGGGGGTCCGGGAACTGGCTCTTGCTGCTGACCCAGCCGGGCTAGATAAGCACTGTGGAGGAGAAGCACAAACTCTGTTGAAAACTGCCCGGGAGGGGGTCGGGAAGAGCCCCCGTCGAGGCCCCCAAGGATGGAGGGAGATCCGGAAGGTCCACGGGGGTCAGAAGAGGCGGAGAGGGTGAAAATCTGGGCTCTGAGTCCCCCGCAGGCTGTACTGGAGCAGCCGGTTCAGAAAACAAAATGGCTGCCGTTCCCACGCTTGACGGGAACAGGGCTGCCCCCCCAGAGGCCGGCGCTAATGCGAACGCGCTGCAGATCGAGTAACTGGGCTCGAGGGACCCTCCCCACCAGAGACAGAGCAAAGACCTTCTCTGGAGAGCCTCGACCTGGGCTCTCCGCAGGCACATCGCGAGAATCGCGGCATGGGGGGTGGGAGACAGGCTGTCTGGTGAGAACAGAAAACCCCCGAAAGCAGCTGAGAGCGGGAATAAACCTCCGCTCAAATACCACGACTTTAGAAAAACTCCCTCTGAAATCGGCTCCTGTGTCTTTTTTTTTTTTGAGCAGAGGAATGTCAGCTCCCTGCTAGCACTGCCCCGAGGCAAACGGCTTCTCAGGGTAGCACGTCGTTGGAAGAAGGGGGAGAGGTTGGACCACCAACTATCACCCCAGAAAGTAACCCAAAACCATTCAGACCTGAGAAAAAAAAAATATACAGAACTTACCCTGAATGAGAAAAGACAAGACCAAATTAGGGAAACAGTTCTGCCTGCAAGTCTGCAAGTGTCCCAGCACTGAGGGCACTGACTAAAAACTGTCAGTCTGAAATTTGACCTTTTTTTTTTTTTTTTTTTTAAATACAACTTGATCCAACCAAGAAAATAACAAAAGTCAACAATACAGAAGAAAGCTAGTGCTGAAAAACCAGAAATAAGAGAAGGGAGGACCGCAGGTTCTAAACCTTGCATCTGCTGGAATCAGAGGAATACTGAAGGGACGCAGAGGGTGCACTTGTTAAAAAAAAAAGGGGCTCCTTTCAAGTTTCTCTCTGACGCCATCTGCTGGAAGGGGGACATAACCCACTGTCTGGACTGATCTGGGTACGTACAGGGAACAATGCATGGTTTTTAACTTTCATTGGAGCCAACGTAAAAATGCATGCTAAGCTTGGCACACTATTTTACTTCAATTTTAGCATACCCTTTTGTGTGTGAAAATTTCTAATGTAGTAAGGGTTTTAGCACACCAAAATTGTACATTAAAGAGGTAGAAAAGATTAAGCTACTTTTATTGCACTTTCTATACAAATGCAAGGTGACAGAAATGAAAACGTGAGACCAGAGAAAAATACCATATAGCCTACCTAGTCTGCCCATAAAGAAATATTGGCTGAACAGGGACTTGAATCCTGGACCCTCAGATTAAAAGTCTGATGTTCTAACAGCTGACTTACCCAAGCACCTATGGCATTACTACCTATACAGGAAAGTGTGTCAAAAATTAGCTCATCTTTTTCATTTTAACAGCTGAAACTTTACTTAAACCTTTGACGTGAAATAAAGTGAATTTCCATTTACTTTTATTGGAATAAATGCAAGTTTAAAATAAAGTCACCCACACCCTCAGATCTCGAAGTTGGGGACCCCTAGACCTAAGACTCCATCTCCCATCCCTTCCAGACCAGAGACCTGGAGTCAGGACCCCCTGGGCCTGGGAGTCAGGTGGTGCCATTTTAAGAAATGGTGCCGGCAGGGCAGGAGCGAGTGGGGATCACTCCTACCTCCAACTAGATCCCAGAGAGTGCAAGTAAGTTTGTGTGTGGGGGGGCTCTGCAGTAGTCTTCCATGTGGTAAACATACCGCCTTTTAGTAAATTGGCCCCTAATCATATCAAACTACCACAAGTAATCAAATAGCTCCAACAGCCCTTCTACATGTGGTAGTTTTAAGCACTTTATATATATACTTTTTCACTTAAATGAACTTATTTTAAAATATATTAAAGTCTGAAGGAGGAGTGATGATTACTGTGGTTTTGGAATCTTGTTGAATATTCATTCTTTCTTCTACTCTTTTATAGAGATGTAGTTAAATTTTGTTTGTTGTTTCATGTTGTTTTTTTAAGTTTTAATGTTTATTTATGTAAATAATAGGGGCTGTCTATATATATATATAAACAAATATTTAAACTTTAAAAAACATGAAACAGACCCTATTCTAGCCCCTAAACTCCCCATGGATAGCTCCTGAAGACTGGAATCCTGAGTTTAGTATCTGAAGAACTAGGGCACAGTTTACTTTACATTTGAGTATGTACTTGGAATATGTAGTATGTACTTAGAATACAGTGGAAATAAAACATCCATTGGAAACTGTGAGTTAGTCACTGATAATACCAGTGCTTTACACCATACCTTCTCCTTAGAAGATCTGTCTTTGCAGTGTCTACTCTTCTCTCGCTTCTCTTCACGCTTGTCTTTGTTACTCATTTCATCATCATCCCTGTCTGCAATCAGAAGGGAATTTAAAAACAGGAAGACAAAAGCATTAAAAAAATAACCAACTGTTTTTACATAGTAACACAGTAGATGATTTTAGAAAGAAACAACTGGTCCACCTAATGTGCCCAGTAATTCCTGGCCAAACTACAAGGATGTATCCCAGCTTCCAGCCAGAGAATGGGATCACTTGAATGAGTTTTATTTTAAATTTCTGCAAATTCAATTGACTGCCTTTCACTGTCCACCACAAGGTGGTTAATAAAACATAAAGTTACTCTCCCTGTCCCCTTCTGGCAGAGCTACGGGATCTTATGAGTGTTTGGGGAACCTCTTCTATCCTAGATAGAAATCTATCCATAGCAATCTCTAAATACTGGAACCAACTGAGTTTTCTCCCTGGTGCTGCCATTGTGGTCTGAACACTTTAACTTCCTTAATGTATAAGTTTTGCTCTTCTAATGAGAAGGCCTCCAGGAGAGATGCCTCACTATAGCCTGAACTGGTTGAATTGGTCATAAACTGGGCCAATGGAGAAATTACTTACCTGATAATTTTGTTTTCCTTAGTGTAGACAGATGGACTCAGGACCAATGGGTATAGTGTGCTCCTGATAACATAAGAACATAAGAACTTGCCATGCTGGGTCAGACCAAGGGTCCATCAAGCCCAGCATCCTGTTTCCAACAGAGGCCAAACCAGGCCATTACCCAAACACTAAGAAGATCCCATGCTACTGATGCAATTAATAGCAGTGGCTATTCCCTAAGTAAATTTGATTAATAGCCGTTAATGGACTTCTCCAAGAACTTATCCAAACCTTTTTTGAACCCAGCTACACTAACTGCACTAACCACATCCTCTGGCAACAAATTCCAGAGCTTTATTGTGCATTGAGTGAAAAAGAATTTTCTTCGATTAGTCTTAAATGTGCTACGTGCTAACTTCAAGGAAAGCCCCCAGTCCTCCTTTTATTCGAAAGTGTAAATAACCGATTCACATCTACTCGTTCAAGACCTCTCATGATCTTAAATACCTCTATCATATACCCCTCTCAGCCGTCTCTTCTCCAAGCTGAACAGCCCTAACCTCTTCAGCCTTTCCTCATAGGGGAGCTGTTCCATCCCTTTTATCATTTTGGTTGCCCTTCTCTGTACCTTCTCCATCGCAACTATATCTTTTTTGAGATGTGGCGACCAGAATTGTACACAGTACTCCAGGTGCGGTCTCACTATGAAGCGATAGAGAGGCATTATGACATTTTCCGTTTTATTAACCATTCCCTTCCTAATAATTCCTAACATTCTATTTGCTTTTTTGACTCCTGCAGCACACTGAGCTGACGATTTTAAAGTATTATCCACTATGTTGCCTAGATCTTTTTCCTGGGTGGTAGCTCCTAATATGGAACCTAACATCGTGTAACTACAGCAAGGGTTATTTTTCCCTATATGCAACACCTTGCACTTGTCCACATTAAATTTCATCTGCCATTTGGATGCCCAATCTTCCAGTCTTGTAAGGTCCTCCTATAATGTGTCATAATCTGCTTGTGATTTAACTACTCTGAATAATTTTGTATCATCCGCAAATTTGATAACCTCACTCGTCGTATTCCTTTCCAGATCATTTATATATATATATTGAAAAGCACCGGTCCAAGTAGCAATTGCAGACTGAGTCAGATTTTAATTTGATGTCAGCCCTAGTACATATACCCCTGCAAGAAGCTCTGCTCTTCAGTATTCTCTTTGAAAAGCAATTGTGGATATATGTGTGACTGAATAACTTGGTTAACTTTGATTAACTTGGTTAACGTGAATAACTTGAACTGGTTGATGTGGTTATAGCTGGAGACCGCCAGTGCACTCAACCGAGAAATGCCGACACCTGGTAGGTATGGGTGTCTTAATGAGAGGGAAGCTTGGCTTACCCGTGTTTGTCTTGCTCTCGGGGATTGTCACTCGAGGTTCCGTGTTTGTCGGCAGCCATGGGTGGGATGCTGAGTCCATCTGTCTACACTAAGGAAAACGAAATGATCAGTTAAGTAATTTCTCCATTTCCTAGCATGTAGCAGATAGACTCAGGACCAATGGGATGTACAAAAGCTACTCCCGAACCAGGTGGGAGGCTGCCTGTGGCCAACTTAGTACTGCCCTTGCGAATGCTGTGTCCTCCCGAGCCTCAACATCCAGGCGGTAGAACCTAGAGAAGGTGTGAATGGAGGACCATGTTGCCACCCGACAGATCTCGGTGGGTGACAGCATCTTGGTTTCTGCCCAGGTCACTGCCCGGGCTCTAGTGGAATGGGCCTTGACTTGTAGAGGTGGAGGCTTGCCTGCCTTGATAACCTCTTTGATCCAGCGGGCTATGTTTGCCCGTGAAGCCGCTTCCCCTTGTTTCTTCCCGCAGTGAAGGACGAATAGGTGATCCGTCGTATGGATTCCGACCTGTCCAGGAATCGGACTAGGAGTCTGCCAACGTTAAGGTGGTGGAAGTAGCGAGATTCTTCCGAGTCCTTATGCTCATCTGACGATAGCAGCGAGATTGTTTGGTTTACATGGAAGTGAGAAACCACTTTTGGAGGAAGGAGGGGACCGTGCGTAGCTGTATGGATCCCGGTGTGAACCTGAGGAACGGTTCTCAACAGGACAGTGCTTGAAGCTCGGAGATGCAACGGGCTGAACAGACTGCCACTAGAAATGCAGTCTTCAATGTTAGTAGTTGGAGAGACAGACCGCGGGTGGGTCTGAAGGAGGCTCCTGCTAGGAAGTCTAGGACTAGTTTGAGATTCCATAAGGGTACCGGCCACTTTAGAGGTGGTCGGATCTGTTTGACCCCTTTCAGGAAGCGGAAGATGTCCGGGTGAGAGGCTAGGCTGCCGCCCTCCACCTTAGCTCTGTAGCAGGCCAACGTGGCCACCTGCACACCTTGATGGAGTTGAGAGACAAACCCGTCTGTAAGCCGTTCTGCTGGAATTCCAGAATCGTGGGAATTTTGGCTGTCCGCGGAAGGATGTCATGGTCTTCACACTAGGCTTCGAATATTCTCCATATTCATATTTAGGTTAGCGATGTGGAAAACTTGCGTGCTTGGAGCAGAGTGTCAATCACCGCCCCTGAGTATCCGCTCTTCAGGTGTGTCCTCTCAATGGCCAGACCATAAGAGAGAATTGAGTTGGGTCTTCGTGGAGGATAGGGCCTTGTTGGAGCAGATCCCTGTGCGTACTGGTCCCCTGAGGTGTTCTATCTTGTGGATGATACCGCCCAGTAGCGGCCTTGGAGGGAAGGCGTACAGCAGGATTTCCTGTGGCCAGGCCTGGACGATGGCATTGAACCCTTGGGAGTGTGGTTCCTGTCTGCGACTGAAGAAGTTGGGAACTTGGGCGTTGGACCTGGTTGCCAGGAGGTCCATGGCTGGTGTTCCCCAATGGTTTACTATCAACTGGAAGGCTGTGGCAGACAGCCTCCAGTCCCCTGGGTCTAGACTTTCTCTGCTGAGGTAATCCGGAGTGAAGTTGTCTTTTCCCGCGATGTGGGCGGCTGAGATCTCTTGTAGGTTTGATTCCATCCATGCCATTAGGGGGTCTATTTCCAGGGACACTTGTTGGCTTCTGGTTCCTCCCTGGCGGTTGATGTAGGCAACTGTTGTGGCGTTGTCTGACATGACTCTGACCAATTCTCCCCGGAGTCTGTGGCTGAACCGTAGGCAGGCTAGCCTGACTGCCCGTGTTTCCAGTCGGTTGATGTTCCATCCCGATTCTTCCTTGTCCAGTTGCCCCTGGGTGGTCAGTTCCTGGCAGTGGGCTCCCTACCCTCGTAGGCTCGCATCCATGGTGAGCAGAATCCAGGTCAGCGGGGATAGCCTTACTCCCTTGCTCAGATGGTCTTCTTGTAGCCACCATTGTAGCTGGGTTCGAACTTCCTCCGGGAGCTGGAGGCGAATGGAGTAGTTCTGGGACATCGGAACAGTGACAGTAGGGAACGCTGTAGGAGTCGCATGTGAGCTCTTGTCCATGGAACCACTTCCAGTGTGGATGTCATGAGACAGAGGACTTGGAGGTAGTCCCACACCTTGGGGAGAAGACTGCTTAACAGGTTCATCAGTTTTGTTCTCCTGGTAGGAGTTAGAATGACCTTGTCTTGTCTGGTGTCAAACCGGACTCCCAGGTATTCCAGAGATTGGGAGGGCTGCACAGCTTTTGTTTGTGTTGACCACCCATCCGAGGTTCTCCAGTAGAGTTTTGACTCTGGTGGTCGCCTGATGACTTTCCTGTGGGGATTTTGCCCTGATCAGCCAATTGTCCAGATATGGGTGTATGAGGATTCCTTCTTTCCTCAGTGTCGCCGCCACTACAACCATGATTTTGGTGAACGTTTGGGGTGCTGTGGCTAGCCCGAAGGGTAGTGCCTGGAACTGGTAGTGGTGGTCCAGGATCGCGAAACGTAAAAAACGCTGATGCTCGTGATGGACCGTGATGCGCAGGTAGGCTTGTGACAGATCCAAAGATGTAAGAAATTCTCCTGGCTATAACACCCTTATGACTGAGCGTAGGTTTTCCATGCAGAAGCGAGGTACCCTCAGGTGGCGGTTGACTGACTTGAAGTCCAGGATGGGCCGGAACGTACCCTCTTTCTTGGGAACGATAAAATAGATGGAATAGTGCCCAGTATTTTGTTGATGCATGGGCACCGGCGTTATGGCCTTTAAGTTGAGCAATTTTGTCAGTGTGGTTTCCACTGCCGTCCTCTTGGAAGGGTCGTGGCAGGGAGATTTCACAAATTTGTCCGGAGTAATGTTGTGGAAGTCCAGATAATATCCCTCTCGAATGATGGTTAGAACCCACTTGTCCGAAGTTATCTCGACCCATCTTTGGTAGAATGGGGCAAGTCTGCCCCCTATGGCTTCTTCCTGTGGATGGGTCGGCTGATCTTTATTGTGGGGTGTGGCTGGGGCCTGGACCCGCACCGGCTCCCCTTTTGCTGTGTTTGTTCCGAAAGGACTGATCCCTGCCTGCAGGGCGAGATGCTTGATATGTACTTTTGTACGGTTTGAAGCGCTGTGATCCCCTGCCCTTAGATATTCGGGGGGAGGGGCGCTGGCTTCTCTTGCTCTTGTCCTCCGGTAGCCACGGTACTGGGGATTCGCCCCATTTGTTGGCTAACTTCTCCAGTTCACTTCCGAACAGGAGGGTTCCCTTAAAAGGCATTCTTGTGAGTCTCGTCTTGGATGTCGCATCGGCTGACCAGCTTCGGAGCCAGAGTTGCCTTCTGGCTGCACAACGGACGAAACGCCTCTGGCTGCGGTGCGCACCAGGTCAGAGGTCGCATCCTTGAGGAATGATACTGCTGGTTCTAGTGCTTCGACAGGTGTGGTGGCGTTCCTGGTCTTTGATAAGCAAGCGCGTGTCACCACGGCACAGCAGGCCATGATCTGTGGTGTCATAGCTGATATGTCAAATGATTGTTTGAGGGTGTCTGTCCTGGGCATCCTTGAGTGCCGCTCCTCCCTCGACTGGAATGGTAGTGCACTTTGAGACCACGTAGACCATGGCGTCCACTTTGGGGAATGCCAGGAGATCTTTGGCAGCGGGGTCCAGGGGGTATAGGGCTGCCCGGTCCGTCCCCCTTTGAACATGGCCTCCGGAGCCTCCCATTCCAGGTCAATCAGCTGTTGAACGGCTTGCAGCAAAGGGAAATGGCGGGAGGTCTGATGGAATCCCTCGAGGAGGGGGTTCGTCTTCGGTTCCCCTGTAGCATCCATGCCTGGGATAGCAAGCTCTTTCAAGCTGTGAGCCACGAGGTCTGATAGTTTGTCTTTGGCGAAGAACCGCCTCATGGTTCTGTAAGGTTCCGTTCCTGGGGGAATTTCCCCCTCCTCCAGGGAGTCTTGATCCTCGTCCGAGGTGTCCATGTCCCCAATGTTGGGGCTTTTGGGTGGGAGAGACACTTCTCTGGGTCTAGAGGGTCCCGGGATGTTTGGGGGAGGCTGTGGCATCGGAGGCGCCGGTTGCATGTGGACAAAGGTATGTAGGCCTTTGAAGAATTCTACCTAGGAGAAAGATGCTGGGTCTAAATTGAGAGGCGCTGCGTCCCCAGGGAGCCCTGATTGGAGGAGGCTCCTGCTGGGGGTAGAGAGGTCCAGTGTACTGTTGGTGGATCCGAATCCCAGTACTGGCTGGGGAGGACCTTGACCTGGTTCACCCAGGGCCTCCTCGTACTGTAGACACAGTGCCGTGACCGTGCTGCACAGCTCTTATGTGGCATGCTGGGCAGAGGACCTGAGCCTTGAGCTTCTTGTCCGGTGGTGCCATGGCTTGTGCACGTAGAATTTGCGTTCAAGTGTACATTGGGAGGCTTTAGTTATGCTCTCCGGCCGCACCGAAGTTGTGCGAGTAGTCAGATGCGCACGCCACTGTGCACACAGATTTAACTTATGCGCCCGGCACAGCTGAGCGTGTGGCTGTGTGTCCGGCACCCTCGCGCGCATCACTGTGCGCAGAAGTGATTTGTGCGTCCGGCTCGCCTCTGTGCGCACGGTTCGGGTTGGCGGACAGGGCGGTGATCACGCTAGCAATATAGCAACCACCTCGGAGGGTCTCCACGTGGGAGGAGCCTCGTATCGGACCTGGGTCTAGCCCGGACAGGGCTGATCAACCCGGTAGCACTGTCGGCGGCTGGCGATCTGTGCGGCTATTCGAGCTTCGGAGACCGGAGACTTTTAGGAAGTTTTCTACTTTACCTTGTCTCAATGTTTCCCGGGTTCGTTCCGGGTGGTCTCCAGCTGCGGGGGGAGAGGGAAAGGTACCTTCACCGCTGTGCTCGAAGTTGCACCCGCTGCCTCTCAGTCGCACCCGATGCCGGGGTCTAAGTCCACGCCGGGAACCGGCTGCTGGACCGAGGCTCACGGAAATCACCTCAGGAATTCTCAACTGGGGGAGGGACCTGTAGGTATCACCGCAGGAGAGCGGGGCTTGTCTGTAGAGGTAAGATTTCTTCTTTGTTTTGGATTTCTTTGGTTAGAATATCCTAACGCTGTGCAAGCATGTATAGAGTCCCGAACTGCTATGGAGACAGAGAAATACTGAATAGCAGAGCTTCTTGCAGGGGTATATGTACTAGGGCGGACGTCAGATTGAAATCTGACTCCGTCTCCAACTGCTATCAGGAGCACACTATACCCATTGGTCCCGAGTCCATTTGCTACACGTTAGGAAAAAGAGCTTTAAACTCATCTTAATAGCATCCTAGGAGCCTGGGAAGTACGTCCACTTCTATGCTGGCCTCTCCAGTAGAACCTGGCTGGTTGGGCACTGCCTTTGATCTCATGGTTAATCTGTACTTTCTTTACTATTTATTTATTGGGTCTTATATACCGTCACTCGGGTTCCATCGCAATGGTTCACAACAATAAATACATTATAAACAATAAAACAATCAAATAAAATACATATAAAACTTAAATTACAACCAATAGCAGAATTACATAAAATAATCATAAAATACATCAAAAACTCCTGTTCACGCCACCTCCTTTCTCCTAAAATAAGCTACTGTATGAACTCTAAACTACCTAAAACTAAAAACAATAAAATTGGAACGTTAATACATAAAACATTAAACAGTAAAATAGAGCATAAAACAGACTTCATGGCTGATTGGAATATGCCTCCTTAAAAAGCCACGCTTTTAATCCTTTTTTAAACTGTTTAAAATTCACCTCCATTCTTAGTTCTACTGGAAGCATGTTCCATAAATTCGCTCTTTCTCTCACTTGATTTAGACGAGCTGATTGGACTGAAGGTACAGTTAGTAGCCCTTTATTAGCAGAACGCAGATTTCTCTGAGGAACATGTAATTTAATAGCTGTGTTTAGCCAATCTACTTGATCTCCGAAAATCAGTTTATGTAAAATACAGAGAGACTTAAATTTAACAACTGGTAACTAGTATAAATGAATTAAGGTTGGTGTAATATGTTCACTTTTTCTTTTCCCAGTCAAAATACATGCTGCTACGTTCTGAAGTACCTGTAAAGGTCGGATAGTGGAAGCAGGTAATCCTAACAGTAGAGAGTTACAATAATCCAAACTACCAAATAGTAATGATTGTAAAACTGTACGAAAATCATTCAGCTCAAGCAATAGTTTCAGTCGCCGAAGAATTAAAAGCTTTGCATATCCCTCCTTTACTTTTGTTGTGACATGTTTTTTAAAACTGAATTCTGAATCTAAAATTACACCCAAATCCCTGATATTCTCTGCGAATTTGAGTATAGTATTATCCTAAAGCACAATCTGATTGCTGTTTCTTGGAGATATTTTCCTTTCAAGAAGTATAATTTCTGTCTTCTCAACATTCAATATCAATCTCATCTGTGTGAGAACTTGCTTTATAACTTTCAGATACAGAGACATGATCTTGCCCGCTTTTTCCACTGAATCATCAATTGGGACTAAAAACTGTATGTCGTCAGAGTATAAAAAATAAGTCACACCCAGTTGTGATAGCAGATGACAGTAGCAACATGTAGATGTTAAACAGTGATGCTGACAGGGATGAACCCTGTGGTACACCTGTGTTCAAAGCATATTTACCGGAACATGTGTTATTAATTTGGACTTCGTAAAAATGATTAGTTAAAAAAGATTCAAACCAATTAAGCTCCATCCAGATGAGAGTTTTTACGCTTTCCAAGTCCACCAGCACTTGTGTGGTACGGCCTGCTAGCTCTATTGGAATCACAAAGATGAAGAAACCCGACCGGGAACTATTCACAATGTTGCAAACATGTGGGGCCCTTTCATTGACATCTAAAGGGTCATTGCTTGCTAGAGGATATTTGCAGGTGAAGTGCTCTCTCTCCACAACTGAAGCAAAGCAACAGACTTGGATCCCATAACTGGTGTCTTGCTTTCGGACTGTGGCATCTTAGTCCTTTTGATGGCGGTCTCTCAGGTAGCCTGGGGCACTCTGGCACTGAATGTGCCTGATGGAAAGTATCAGCTGCTTCTAAGACTGCCTCTATGGTAATCTTCAGGTGCTGGCATACCCACTGTTGCAAAGGCAGATCCAATCATTCACTACTGTCCAGTTCTAACTCACTACATGTCCCTGTCTGTCCAGGCAGGGCTAGCCCCCTTACCCCCTTTATCCTGTTTGACTCTATGCCATCCCTCTGCCAATTTTATTTGCCTTGTCATATCAATATAATGTGATCCCTGGTATCTCAGTGCCCCATTGACTATCCTCCTTTCACCATGTCTCCCCCCCCCCCCCCCCCCTTTGCATCTATCAACCAAATAGACAGCTACATTCATTACATTAGCACATCTGAAGTGATCTGTAAAGATATTAAACTGCTGGTTGAGCAGTGCACATTGAGAGGGTCATTGAGTCAAGCTATGCAGATGAAGAGGTCAGTTCTATGACGGTTGAGGTTGACAGCTAAGCACTGCAGATGTTGGAGGAGTTCAGTGAAAGCATGGAACAAGATTGGCAAATAAGAAATGAAGATTGTGTCGTTAAAAGGGGAGACCAGATTGACAGTTCGGTGATAAAGAAGAAAATAACTTGTACTGTTCTGTGAGGCTGGGGCAGCAAGTTATATGTCGATTCTGAAATTAAAGAACTAGAGAAGGCTCTGGGAGGAAGTAGAAATGCTCTCAGGAGGGATCTGCAAGTAATCTCAAGCACATATTTTACCTTCATTGTCATCAGCATCCTCAGCTTCCATGGGATCATACTCCTCCTGGTTATTTTCTTCTTCAGTCTCTTCATCATCTTTAGAGTCTTCTCGCCTCCTCTCTTTTTCATCTTTCTAAAATTAAACAGATTATTGTTGAGAAACCTATAAAAGCTCTAGAATGCTTGCTCTATGGTGCCTAATAAGCCATGAAGAATGAAACCTTGAAGATATGGGTACGCTACTTGTTAGCATAATGAGCTGAGAACAAGGAGGCCAAGGTTCACATTCCACTTCTGCTATGAACAATCATGATTTTTTTTTAAGTCTTTATTTATAAGATTTTAAATTACAAAGTTAACTGCTTGTTACAGAAACATATGGATAACTACAATAGAGATCAAAGTAAAAAGGAAATTACTAATTAAAAATAGTTACAATGTAGGTATATCCATATCAAAGCAGAAAATGCCTGAAGGGGTGAAGGAAATAAAGGGGAGTACATTAAAGAAAACCATAATCAAGAAAAGCAATAACACAGTAATAACCAGCAGTATAATAATACTTATAGCACTAAGATACTTGAGGTACAGGGGAGGAGGTAAGTGGCCTACAGGCCTCTATAAAAGATTGTAATTGTTCAAGCAAAAAGGAAAATAAAACATTTGTCACTCCTTTTAATAACACATTTATAGGGGTAACGAAGTACAAAGGAAAACCCAAGAGAAAAAATTTCTTGCCAAAAAGATAGAAAACCTCTCCTCTTAACTTGTGTTACTTGGGCTAAATCAGGAAAAATCCTCACAGGTTGACCATAGAACAAAGAGGGAAACTTCCTAAAATAGTTTCATATCACATTATTTAAATCTGAAGTTGAAATAAAGGAAACTAAAAAAGTACTCCTATCTAAAATCTCCAAAGTAGAGTTTTCAAGAAAATTAGACAAATTGTCCTGAATTTCAGCATTTACAACCAAGCCAGAAGTTGTTCTTTTAGGAAGAAAATAAAGGAAAATTAGTGCTTACCTGATAATTTTCGTTCCTGTAGTACCAAGGCTCAGTCCAGACTGCTGGGTTATGCCTCCTGTCCAGCAGATGGAGTCAGAGAGAAACTGAAAAGGCACCACCCATATACCCTGGTGCGCCCCCTGCGATCCTTCAGTATAATCGATAACAAAGCAGAATGATAGAAGAAATCTTAGGCAAGAACCCGTGACTAGAACAAGTGAAACATGAACTCTTGGAAAAAACGAGGAAAAAACCCCGGCTGAAAATGCCGCTGAACTAAATGATAAGATATCTGTGTAAGCGTTCCATAAAGGAATTCTGAAATACAAGAATACAGTGACGGGACTGCTACTAACATGGGCGGGCGTCTGGACTGATCCTTGGTACTACAGGAACGAAAATTATCAGGTAAGCACTAATTTTACTTTCCCTGTACGTACCAGGATCAGTCCAGACTGCTGGGAAGTACCCAAGCTTCCCTAAAAGGGGTGGGACCTCGACAGTCCCGCTCGAAGCACACCGCTGCCAAACGAAGGTACCGTCGGATCTTGCACATCCAAACGGTAATGTGTGCAAGGATTTCCAAGTCGCCGCCCGGCAAATTTCCTGAGGAGAAACAAAGGCACTCTCCGCCCAAGACGCAGCCTGGGAACGCAGAGAATGAGCCTTAAGACCTTCCGGAACGGCACGCCCAGACAAATGTAAGCTGAAGCAATAGCGTCCTTCAGCCAGCGGGCCATAGTCATCTTAGAAGCCTTGGACCCCTTCTTAGGACCACTCCATAAAACGAAAAGATGATCAGACAATCGAAAAGGATTAGTGACTTCCAAGTATTGTAATAACGCCCGTCGAACATCCAACCTCCTAAGTTCCGAAGCCTCACTGCCATCCGCCGAAAAAGCTGGTAGTTCTACCGTCTGATTCACATGAAAAGACGTAACCACCTTTGGCAAGAAGGAAGGGACAGTTCGAAGCGAAACACCCAAGTCCGAAATGCGGAGGAAAGGTTCTCTGCATGATAATACTTGGAGCTCTGAAATGCGCCTCGCAGAACAAATAGCCACCAAGAAAACCGTCTTGAGAGTGAGATCCTTGAGCGTAGCCCGCTTCAGCGGTTCAAAAGGAGAAGTACTAAGGCCACGAAGAACCAAATTTGGACTCCAAGCGGGACAGATAGGTCTCACCAGCGGACGCAAATGCTTGACCCCCTTCAAAAATCTGGCTACATCTGGGTGCATGGCAATGGAAACGCCGTCAATTTTGCCGCGAAAACAGCCTAAGGCCGCCACCTGCACACGAAGGGAATTATAGGATAAGCCCTTCTTTAGGCCCTCCTGCAGGAATTGCAGGACCTGAGACACTGTAGCTTGTCTCGGAGACATGGAGAAACCACGACACCAAGAGTCGAACACCTTCCATACACGCACATAGGTAACCGAGGTAGACGGCTTACGAGCTTGAAGAAGAGTAGTGATGACGGAATCAGAATATCCCTTCTTCCTCAATTGACGCCTCTCATAAGCCAGGCCGCTAGACAGAAGCGATCTGCCTGGTCGATAAACACTGGACCCTGCCGCAATAGGCGAGGTAGGTGACCGAGACGCAAGGGACCGTCTACCGCTAGGTTGATCAGATCGGCAAACCACGGCCTCCTTGGCCACTCCAGCGCCACGAGAATGACCGGACCCTGGTGGGATTCTATCCAACGCAACACTTTGCCTACCAGCGGCCACGGAGGGAACACGTACAGGAGAACATGCTCGGGCCATGGAAGAACCAACGCGTCCACGCCTTCCGACCCGTGCTCTCGTCTGCGGCTGAAGAAGCGCGCTGCCTTTGCATTTAGGCGCGTCGCCATGAGATCCACTCGGGGCGTTCCCCATCTTCGAACAATGAGTTTGAGTGCCTCTTGTGACAGTTCCCACTCCCCCGGATCTAATTGCTGCCGGCTGAGATAGTCTGCCTGGATGTTGTCGACTCCGGCTATGTGTGATGCCGCTAATCGAGACAGATGCTTTTCCGCCCAATCCATTAACTTGCTCGCCTCGGACGCAACCAAGTAACTCCTGGTGCCCCCTTGGCGATTTATATAAGCCACCTTCGTCGCATTGTCTGACAGAACTCGAACTGCTTGATGTCGGATCAGAGGGAGAAACCGCTGCAGCGCCAAGCGGACTGCCCTCGGAAGCCCCTAGTCCTCCCCCCGACAAATTATCCAAACGTGACTCTACAAGCCGAAGTAATCGCCACCAGGAATATAACTTTCCAGGTGAGGAACTTCAGATCGCAGGACTGCAGCAGCTCAAAAGGAGGGCGCATGAGCCATGTCAGGACAACACTGAAGTCCCAGAATGCAACAGGAGGCCTAAGAGGGAGCTTTGGCTGGAGACCCCTCATGAAACGGCTTACTAAGGGCTGCACCGAAACAGGTGTGCCAATGACACCTTGATGGTACGCACTGACAGCACTAAGATGAACCCTGTCCGAGCTGGTTTGGAGCCCAGACTCGGAAAGGTGCCACAAGTAGTCCAACAGCTGGGGGAGGGGACATAAGCAAGGATCCAAGTCATGCCCTGCACACCAGACAGAAAATCTTTTCCACTTCAAGCTGTAGGACTTCCTGGTGGAAGACTTCCTAGAAGCCATGGGCACCTGGGATACACAGTCCGAGAGAGCCAATGGCTGAAGGACTACATGCTCAACATAAAAGCCATCAAGGACAACGACCAAAGGTTTGGATGGCGCAGGGAATCCTGATTCTGTGTGATCAGATTAGGCGCAGTCCCCAGCCTGTTGGGGGCCCACACAGACAGATCTTGCAAGAGTGGAAACCAGACCAGTTGGGGCCAAAAGGGCGCCACGAGGATAATGGTCTCTCTGTCCTGTTGAAGCTTCAGCAGCGTCTTCAAGAAGAGTAGAGGAGGGTACGCATACAGCAGGCCCCTCCCCAGTGGAGGGAGAAGGCATCGCAGGCCGGATGTTCGTCCCCCAACAACAGGGAGCAAAACCTGCTCACCTTGTAGTTGTGAGGGGAGGTGAAGAGGTTCACATCTGGTATACCCCACCAGCGAAAAAGCCTGGCCACTACCTCCGGGTTGAGGGACCACTCGTGTGGCTGGAAGTAGCAACTGAAGCGGTCCGCCAATATGTCAACTTAATTGACATAATTAATAGACCTGTCAACTTAATTGTTTAAGTCTTTTTTTTTTTTTTTTTTTTCTCCTTTATCTTTTGGTCATCAATGTTACAACGTTATTGTTAAATTTTGAACTTATGTACACTGTTCCAAGTTTCATAACCTTGTTCTATGTAATGCCTTTTGGCAATTTTCATGTTCTGTTTCAATGTAAACCGATGTGATCTTTATTTCATATAGGAACACCGGTATATAAAAATCTAAAAATAAATAAATAAATAAATGTTCAGATATCCCGGCAGGTATGCCGCTCACAGAGACATCCCCTGTGAGAGGGCCCAGGTCCACACTTGCACCACCTCGTGACAGAGGAGGAACGAGCCGTGCCTCCCTGTTTATTGATATACCACATCGCCACTTGGTTGTCCATCTGGATCAGGAGTTCCTTGTGTGGAAACTGGTCCCTGAACGCCCACAAGTAGTAAAAAAAATATGAATCCCCAGTTGTATAAATATGCTGTGAAGACAGCCAGACAATTTGTGAAAACTTGCATTGCCTTTGCTAGACTGATATACAGTATAAAATACTATACATATTTATCACAAATATGATATATATCCTGTGCCATGGATGCATCTTTATATAGGTGTAAGTTTCTTTCAAATCCAGAACAGACAGTTGTCTTTGTTTAAAATGGGGCATTAAGGTGTTTATACTAACTAGATACATTTTTCTCTCATAAGAAGACTGTTCAAGGCCCTTGAGTCTAAGGTGGGATGCTATCCTCCAATTTTCTTGGGAACTAGAAGTGCCTGGAGTACAGTCCCCATCTTTTTCCTGTGGTGAGTTAGATTTGACTGCTTTGACCTTCAAAAGGGTGGCAATTTCCAACCTGATCAAGTCCCGGTATTTAAGTATCAATACTCTCCTTGGTGGCCTATTTAGAAGGGATTCCAATAGGTGTAATTTGTAGGCCTTTAACACAATCTGAAGGAGTCAGCTGTTCAAGGTAATCATGGTATGTATGATATGTTGAAGGTGTAAATTGCACTACTGATTACATAAACAGAATATACACAATTAATGATGCTAAGTCATTTAATACAAGAAATCATAAATCATTGTGCAAAAGATTACATGACAGGATAAGAGGAAGTGAGACCTAGAACACTCATCTGGCACACTGCATTTAAGCAGAAAGGAATCACCACTTTTTATGGTGAACTTTAGCTAATCATTATGTTCCATTAGAAACACTAACCCTATTTATACAAAATTGTCAATTTTCCATTCCCATTTCCAAAATATCAATACCACATGTGAATGGGAATATGTATTGATATTTTGGAAATAGGAATGTGAAATTGACAATTTTATATAAATAGCTTAGTTTAGTTTTTTAAAATTTGTTAATCACTTATGCCAAGGGCTCTAAGCGATGTACAAGTATATATTCACAATATAAAGTTCAAAGAATGCAAATCAAGCATAAGGACTAAACAAACAAGGCATCTACTATATTAATATCCAACAGAGCAAAAACAAAGAATTTCTGTCTTCTATTATGCTTACTCAGTCAAAGGCCTGTGGGACATTCCATGTCAGGTGGACCAATTTAGAAAATCATCCACGCTTGACCTCCTTCAAACTGAATAAAATTTTCTGTGGATGTTTGCTAGGGCCTCAAACAAAACTATGCAAAATTTTTCGGCTAGATCTCTACTGGTTCAAGAGCTAGAGGCAGCTGAAAGAAGGTCACTCAGAGTTCTTTGCTCCCCGCAACATAAAATGCCCACTTTGTCCGGGCACTATAGCCAAAAAACCCCTGTTAGGGGCCTGAAATTTTGTGGATTATTACAACCTCTGGTACTAAGTTCCTTTGCAAAGTTTGGAACTTAACATGAGCTTGCTACCTTTTTATGGGCCAGCAAACTATGTGAAAAATTTTACAAAAGAAATTTAAGGTGTATTTTGACTTCTCATTGCTTCTGAAGTATACTTTGATTCAGGCCATAACTGGATGAGTAGTCATGGCCCATGATGTACATCTAGGATTTGCACTAGGAGGCTTTGCAGGCAACTGGAAGCAGAGATATACCGTATTTTTCGCTCCATAAGACGCACCTGACCATAAGACGCACCTAGGATTCAGAGGGGGAAAATTTAAAAAAAAAAAAAATTGTGCTAAACCGGCTCTGCGTCTGGGCGTCTTATGGAGCAAATTAGGGGAGTGCATAGCTTTTTTTTTCTCCCCATTTTGTTTTCGGGTCTGGGGAGGGCCATTTCGGTCCACTCCCCAGATCAGAAAACTTTTCTTTCTCTGGGAACCCCCCCCCCCCATCCCAACCCAACCCTTTAAATTAACAACCTCCACCCCCCTGACCCCCCAAGACCTGCCGAATTAATTTCCTGCAACCCCCCACCCTCCTGACCCCCCCAAGACCTGCCGAATTAATTTCCTGCAACCCCCCACCCTCCTGACCCCCCCAAGACCTGCCAAACGTCCCTGGTGGTCCAGCGGGGGTCCAGGAGCGGTCCGGGAACGATCTCCTGGGCGTGAGCCGTCGGCTGCCAGTAAACAAAATGGCGCCGACGGCCCTATGCCCTCACTATGTCACTGAGACCGACCGCTGCTATTGGTCGGTCTCAGTGACATAGTGAGGGCATAGGGCCGTCGGCGCCATTTTGTTTACTGGCAGCCGACGGCCCTATGCCCTCACTATGTCACTGAGACCGACCAATAGCAGCGGTCGGTCTCAGTGACATAGTGTGGGCATACGGCCGTCGGCTGCCAGTAAACAAAATGGCGCCGACGGCCCTATGCCCTCACTATGTCACTGAGACCGACCAATAGCAGCGGTCGGTCTCAGTGACATAGTGTGGGCATAGGGCCGTTGGCTGCCAGTAAACAAAATGGCGCCGACGGCCCTATGCCCTCACTATGTCACTGAGACCGACCAATAGCAGCGGTCGGTCTCAGTGACATAGTGAGGGCATAGGGCCGTCGGCGCCATTTTGTTTACTGGCAGCCGACGGCCCACACCCAGGAGATCATTCCCGGACCCCCGCTGGACCACCAGGGACGTTTGGCAGGTCTTGGGGGGGTCAGGAGGGTGGGGGGTTGCAGGAAATTAATTTGTCAGGTCTTGGGGGGGGTCAGGAGGGTGGGGGGTTGTAGGAAATTAAGTCGGCAGGTCTTGGGGGAGTCGGGGGGGGGGGGGGGTTGTTAGATTTTTGTTTGGTTTTTTTTTTATATTTGCTCCATAAGACGCACATACATTTTCCCCCCACCTTTGGGGGAAAAAAAGTGCGTCTTATGGAGCGAAAAATACGGTAGTTAATTAAAGACATGATGTCACCTTTTTAGGAAACTTTTCACCATTTTTTGGGTGCAAAACTCTCTTCTATGTAGTTTTTAATTTTTTTTCTAATATCATATCATCTGTTTTGTTACAAAAGTGACCCTGTTTCATCTTGGATCCAGTTTTGCTTTGGCCAGAATTACAGTCCCAAAGCAAAGCATAATTTGCATATATGAATGAACTATGTTAAAAAGAGCCATCTTTGGCACCCAACTGAGAAACATGCAAATGAGCTAGAGATGTGAAAGTTTACAATGCAGCTCAGTTTACTGTGCTTTTGACACATATTTGTTTAGACATATTTTCATAAATTAGTCAAAGTCAATGCAAAACTTTGTATGCTGATTAGTTATCTTGCATTGGCCAGTGGTGGCTGAGCCACTGCCAATTCAGCAAAATTGACAACCCCATTGTCTAGGGGCCACTCCAGATAGTCACAAATGGCACCAGCCACAGGTTTCCAAGCTTTTACTTAAGCAGAAAATACGAAAAGGCAAGACACTACATACGAGAATTGTTTAAACTACAGATTTCACAAAAATTCACTAAGTGATTTTTCCTGCCTTGCACATGCTTTTGAAAGTCCCATCAATATATGAAAAGTGGCTTGTGAGTAAATGTATTTCTTGACACTTCTAGAGAAACTTATATAGAGTTGTATAAAAATATGAGCAAATAAAAATTAAACTAAGCTAAAAAAACAAAACTATGAAAACAAGAAAGTTACATATCAAGTTCTTATTGCATCCTTAGGAGCAATCAATAGGTTTAAACTTTTATTAGGCTGTATAGTGAAGAGTTGGTGTTTATCAAGCTGATATATGACAACAACCAGAAGCTTCAAATGGCAATATTTTATTTTATTTTTTAATCCTATTTATTATGATAGCCCTTGCCTTGTGGAATTTGGAGCGATTTACATGCAAAAAAAATGGTATACACACACACACACTGTATATGGTCAAGTTGGGTCATATTTTTTCACACGTTTTTATATTTTAAATTATATTTGTGAACTGATTTTTATGATGCCACAATAAAAGCTATTCTTTCCTCTGTTTTTCCTCATTCTATGGGCAGTAATTATATAGATGGTCAATATTTTTTGAGTCACCTTATAGAAGACCCTATTTTTCTTTTCTTCCTTTCATCCTGTTTTAGTGTATGCTTTCTTATTTATTTATTCGATATATATTCTGCCTTTCAGACACTTCAAAGTATGTATTTCCCTGTCCCCAGAGGGTTCTTAATGTAAGTTTGTTCCTGAGGCAATGGAGGCTGAAGTGACTTGCCCAAGGTCACAGGGAGGGGCAGTGGGATTTGAACCCTGGTTTCTCTGGTTCACAGGCCACTGCTTTAGCCAGTAGGCTACTCCTCCACTGACCTTGTACTTTCCCCTGTCATTCCGTTTGCTGTTGCATTCAGTGTAGTGGGTTGCCTCTCTGGTATTTTGTTGTCTATAGGTGTCCATGAGTGTATAAATATTCTCCTCAGGGGTAGGGGCTGAATGAGTGTAGCTGAGCTCTTGAGAGAATGGGGTAAGAGTACAGATGTTCATGGGTGGTGGTGCTCATACCTTTCGCTCTTCTCTCTCCTCCTTCTTCTCCTTATCATCTCCAGACTTTCTCCTCTTAGGTTTGGGATCATTGTTATCATCATCCTTTTCTTCTTTCTTCTCTTTTTTCTCATCCTTTTTTACTTTTTTTTCTTTCTCCTTCTTGTCCTCTTTCTCTGGAAGGGCCATAAGTGCTCTGTATATCCGGACCCCAAAATCTCTCTGAAGCATTTCATTAAAGAGTTCAGCAAAAAGAGACACCTGCAAAGGCAGAAATAATATATGGACTGAAAAGTAGGTGAATATGTGCTTACAGGATAGGAGAGTGCAAAGAATAAAAATAAAGCATAAACAGTTCCTAACAGAAAGATAGAAATCAAAGGTAAGACCTGTGGGAGACTCTCCAAGAATGGAGATGATGGTAATCAGATTGACTAATTTGCTGTGGAAAGGAGGGAGCAGAAACACAGAGCATAACTTTTTTATTTTACTATATGTTACTGTTTGGGTTTAAGTTCTTTTGGTTGGTTGAGTTCCACCTTAAGGAACAGATGGGCTCAAAGGGACAACATGCTATTCATGCAACATTTTGTATACTTATATGAGGAATTAAATAATAGTTAAAAAAAAAAAAAAAGAAAGGCAGTAATCAAAATAATTTAATTTAATTCTAAAAGAAGAGAGCAGTTTCATTCAGTCAATGCCCTTTCTAGCAGTTAGGAAGATTCAAGGAGAAGCTTTCAACCTCAAATCATATCATGTCAATCATGGATGTCAAGTAATACATTAGCGCTATTAATATCTACTCAGGGTTAGCCCTGTGGACACTCCTGAGGGTCCTGCCAAGCTCTCCCCAAGACTACCTGCCCCAGTGAAATTGCCCCTACACTGGAAGCCTCCCACCCACCAACTGGATTCATGTTTCCCTTGGGCAAGTACTCTGCCCCAACAAGCTATCCCCTGGTGGTTTCCAGAGACTCCGAAATCCCATACAACCCAAGGGTCACACATTTCTAGAAATATAACTACAGACCAAAAACAAAAAATACTGCGATCATCAGTGAATCACAGAATAGAGCTAACAAACTAAAAAGTTTTATTAACAAACACTGGAAATAGTGAACAAAAAGATTTAGTTTGCAACCAACCAACAGGTAAAATAACAAAAATTCATATAGTTACCAATATCTAGACAAGTTTCACTGTACTTAGGCAGTACCTGGGGAAGTTCAGGTTAAGCTATCCCCACAGTACATAAGTACATAAGATTTGTCATGCTGGGTCAGACCAAAGGTCCATCAAGCCCAGTATCTTGTTTCCAACAGAGGCCCATCCAGGTCACACGTACCTAGCAGGATCCCAAGGGGGTAGATAGATTTCTTGCTGCTTATCCCAGGGATAAGAAATGGATTTCTGCAACTCCAACTTAATAATGGTTTATGGACTTTTTCTCCAGGAATCTGTCCAAACCATTTTTTAAATGCAGATACACTAACAGCTTTCACTACATCCACTGGCAATGAATTCCAGAGCTTAATTATATGTTAAGTAAAAAAATATTTTCTCTTATCAGTTTTAAATGCATTACCTAGTAACTTCATTGTGTGACCACCTAGTCTTTGTAATCTTTGAAAGAGGAAACAACCGATTAACATTTACTCGTTCCACTCCACTCATTATTTTATAGATCTCTATCATATCCCCCCCTCAGCAATCTCTTCTCCAAGCTGAAGAGTCCTAACCTCTTTAGCCTTTCCTCATAGGGGAATCGTTCCATCCCCTTTATCATTTTGGTCTCTTCTCTGTACCTTTTCTAATTCTGTTATATATTTGAGATGTGGTGACCAGAACTGCAAAAATACTCAAGATGAGGTTGCACTATGGAGTTATACAAAAGCTCTCATACTCTCCATTCCTTTCCTAATAATTCCTAGCATTCTTTTTGCTTTTGTGGCTTCTGCTGCACACTGAACAGAAGATTTTAATGTATTATCAATGATGATGCCTAGATCCTTTTCCTGAATAGTGACCCCTAATGTGGAACCTTGCATTGTGTAGCTATAACTTGGGTTACTTTTCACTAAATGCATCACTTTGTACTTGCCCACATTAAATTTCATTTTCCATTTGCATGCCCTGGTCCCAGTTTGTTCCCAGTTCACCCAGGTAAAGGACTTCCTAATCCCCCCTAGTTAATTAGCCTCCCTTTTACCCTGTTAGCCCCTTCCCTTAAAACCTGCTGACTAGCCTAGTTTTTTTCTTTTAGGACTTACACGCCATCCATAACGGAAATAAAGTAGGGTACCCATGCACGTGCTTGTGCTTGTATGCTGGCTTCATTCATAAATCCTGGAACAGCCATACCCTGCCCAGGCCCTTGCTCTTTTTTGGCAAAAAATTGGAGTGCGCATACTGGGAGATATGTGCATACGCCTCTTAAAATCCACGTGGCGTGTTCTGGCCCGACTTCTGTGTGTATCTACCAGCTTTGGCGAGTGATGAGCTTTTAAAATTCACCCCTTAGTGAATTGTGGACCAGTCTATACAAACGCTGGTACTGTACAAACAATGATAGCTCCAGGCACTGCCTTCCTAACAGGAATACAGAATATTGCAACATTACACCTTCATGTGGAGACTGAGGAAGTATGCATTCCATGCCTCATTTTGTGTTATATGATAAGTTAACTTGTTTAATCCTAGCTGCCAGAAATTGCAGAGAACAGCAGAAGATTGGCAAGTAGGTGGCAGCCTGTTCAAGGATTACGAGGGAAAGAAGATCCTACTAGGGAAACAAAAAGATCCCAGTACAAAATAAGAAATCTCAACAGGCAGAAAGATCCTCATTTTGCTACAGTGGGCAATACTTTTCTACTGTCATCTCCTAGTCTAGTCAAAATGTACAAACTGAGGACAATTCTCAAAACTGTGTGTGTCTGACAGTCTTGGCAGACAAGAATGAACAAAGGGAAGCTAGGGTATTGCTTGTATACAAAATGGCACTTTTTGTATGCTTATCTGCTAAGATGATAAAATTCAAATGAACAAGACAACAAACCTTATCCTGGATAAGGAGACCTACAAGTGTCATGCTCTAATGCTGGCAATTATTCTTGCAGTGAAGACACTACAATTACCATTTTACTATGAAAGGCCATATATGAGCAGTGAAAGGCTTTTGGGCTTTTTTCAGAAAGCTGTGGAAGAATACATCCATTTGGCATGGGTACAATCACAGGTGACATAACCCACTGGTGTGACTGTGAACCTACTTGACTTCAGAGAATGGATAAACTCTATTGATCAAAATGTTTGTCAATCAAGATTACTAACATTGTGTGTCAGGGAAGACTATAGTGATAGGAGTATACTACCGTCCACCTGGTCAAGATGGTGAGATGGACAGTGAAATGCTATGAGAAATTAGGGAAGCTAACCAAATTGGTAGTACGGTAATAATGGGAGACTTCAATTACCCAAGAACAGTGGTGCAGGAAAAAGTTCTCAGTTCCACTTAACTCAGTTACTTTATTATAGAAAATTCAATAACAGTTATTCAATATGGCAACTCCATCAATGATAACAAAGATTTCTTAAAGTCCCCCGACACGGTCCCGTGTTTCGCGGTGGCTGCATCGGGAGGGACCATATATCACTTTGAATCTTTAAAGTGATCTCTGGAGCGCAATTGATGTTATCATTGATGGAGTTGCCATATTGAATAACTGTTATTGAATTTTCTATAATAAAGTAACTGAGTTAAGTGGAACTGAGAACTTTTTCCTGCACCAGTGTTCTTGAGTACTTGCTTATGTGCAAGGTTATGCTTCTGTGGATTATCAGACTTCAATTACCCCAATATTGACTGGGTAAATGTATCATCGGGACACGCTAGAGAGATAATGTTCCTGGATGGAATAAATGATAGCTTTATGGAGCAATTAGTTCAGGAACCGATGAGAGAGGGAGCAATTTTAGATCTAATTCTCGGTGGAGCACAGGACTTGGTGAGAGAGGTAACGGTGGTGGGGCCGCTTGGCAATAGTGATCATAATATGATCAAATTTGAATTGACTGGAAGAGGAAACAGTATGCAAATCCACAGCTCTCGTGCTAAACTTTCAAAAGGGAAACTTTGATAAAATGAGAAAAATTGTTCGAAAAAAACTGAAAGGAGCAGCTACAAAAGTAAAAAATGTGCAAGAGGTGTGGTCATTGTTAAAAAATACCATTCTAGAAGCACAGTCCAGATGTATTCCACACATTAAGAAAGGTGGAAAAAAGGCAAAACGATTACCGGCATGGTTAAAAGGGGAGGTGAAAGAAGCTATTTTAGCCAAAAGATCTTCATTCAAAAATTGGAAGAAGGATCCAACAGAAGAAAATAGGATAATGCATAAACGTTGGCAAGTTAAATGTAAGACATTGATAAGACAGGCTAAGAGAGAATTTGAAAAGAAGTTGGCTGTAGAGGCAAAAACTCACAGTAAAACCTTTTTAAAATATATCCGAAGCAGAAAGCCTGTGAGGGAGTCAGTTGGACTGTTAGATGATCGAGGGGTTAAAGGGGCACTTAGAGAAGATAAGGCCATCGCGGAAAGATTAAATGATTTCTTTGCTTCAGTGTTTACTGAAGAGGATTTTGGGGAGGTACCCGTACTGGAGAAGGTTTTCATGGGTAATGATTCAGATAGACTGAATCAAATCACGGTGAACCTAGAAGATGTGGTAGACCTGACTGACAAACTGAAGAGTAGTAAATTACCTGGACTGGATGGTATACACCCCAGAGTTCTGAAGGAACTAAAAAATGAAATTTCAGACCTATTAGTAAATATTTGTAAACTATCATTAAAATTGTCCATTGTACCTGAAGGCGGGAGGATAGCTAATGTAACCCCAATATTTAAAAAGGGCTCCAGGGGCAATCCGGGAAACTACAGATCGGTTAGCCTGACTTCAGTACCAGGAAAAATAATGGAAAGTGTTCTAAACATCAAAATCACAGAACATATAGAAAGACATGGTTTAATGGAACAAAGACAGCATGGCTTTACCCAAGGCAAGTCTTGCCTCACAAATCTGCTTCACTTTTTTGAAAGAGTTAATAAATATGTGGATAAAGGTGAACCGGTAGATGTAGTATACTTGGATTTTCAGAAGGCGTTTGACAAAGTTCCTCATGAGAGGCTTCTAGGAAAAGTAAAAAGTCATGGGATAGATGGCGATGTCCTTTCGTGGATTGCAAACTGGCTAAAAGACAGGAAACAGAGAGTAGGATTAAATGGACAATTTTCTCAGTGGAAGGGAGTGGGCAGTGGAGTGCCTCAGGGATCTGTAATGGGACCCTTACTTTTCAATATATTTATAAATCAGTGGTTCTCAACCCTGTCCTGGGGACCCCACCAGCCAGTCGGGTTTTCATGATATCCACAATGAATATGCATGAGAGAAAATTTGCATACACTGCCTCCATAACATGCAAATTTTCTCTCATGCATATTCATTGTGGATATCATGAAAACCCGACTGGCTGGTGGGGTCCCCAGGACAGGGTTGAGAACCACTGTTATAAATGATCTGGAAAGAAATACAACGAGTGAAATAATCAAATTTGCAGATGATACAAAATTGTTCAGAGTAGTTAAATCACAAGCAGATTGTGATAAATTGCAGGAAGACCTTGTGAGACTGGAAAATTGGGCATCAAAATGGCAGATGAAATTTAAATGTGGATAAGTGCAAGTTGATGCATATAAGGAAAAATAACCCATGCTATAGTTACATAATGTTAGGTTCCATATTAGGTGCTACCACCCAAGAAAGAGATCTAGGCGTCATAGTGGATAACACATTGAAATCGTCTGTTCAGTGTGCTGCAACAGTCAAAAAAGCAAACAGAATGTTGGGAATTATTAGAAAGGGAATGGTGAATAAAACAGAAAATGTCACAATGCCTCTGTATTGCTCCATGGTGAGACTGCACCTTGAATACTGTGTACAATTCTGGTCGCAGCATCTCAAAAAAGATATAATTGCGATGGAGAAGGTACAGAGAAGGGCTACCAAAATGATAAGGGGAATGGAACAGTTCCCCTATGAGGAAAGATTAAAGAGGTTAGGACTTTTCAGCTTGGAGAAGAGACGGCTGAGGGGGGATATGATAGAGATGTTTAAAATCATGAGAGGTCTAGAACGGGTAGATGTGAATCGGTTATTTACTCTTTCGGATAATAGAAAGACTAGGGGGCACTCCATGAAGTTAGCATGTGGCACATTTAAAACTAATCGGAGAAAGTTCTTTTTTACTCAACGCACAATTAAACTCTGGAATTTGTTGCCAGAGGATGTGGTTAGTGCAGTTAGTATAGCTGTGTTTAAAAAAGGATTGGATAAGTTCTTGGAGGAGAAGTCCATTACCTGCTATTAATTAAGTTGACTTAGAAAATAGCCACTGCTATTACTAGCAACGGTAACATGGCATAGACTTAATTTTTGGTACTTGCCAGGTTCTTATGGCCTGGATTGGCCACTGTTGGAAACAGGATGCTGGGCTTGATGGACCCTTGGTCTGACCCAGTATGGCATGTTCTTATGTTCTTAAATAGGGCAATTTTCATATAGTTTCTGAGTACGACCCAGGGTTCCCCTCTGAAAATTAGACCAGCTATGGAAAAGCAACTGCTTCTCCCCTCATACATTTACACCTGCTTTGAAACAGTTGCAAATGTACCCATGGAAAAGTATGTGCAGGGCTTTCAAAATGAAAGTCCAGCATGCACTCTCCCCACCCACCCCTCCGCAACCTAACCCTGTGTCTCTGCTACGGGTAACATTACCTCGACCATTACCCATGGAAAAGCCTCTGTAAATTGTGTTAATTTTCATGTAGCAATCAAAGGGGTACAGTAAAAATGAAAACTCTATTCTTAATTTGGCATTGATAAGGCACATTCAGAAATTGCCTCAAAAGATTTACGAGAGGATCAGGAATTGAAGGCAGTGAAACAAACAGCACATATAGCTGCTGCATGACTCCTTTGGAATGGAGCTTTTAATCCTTGTTAGCTAAGTAAAACATGAATTTTAAAGGAAAATTGGTTCTTACCTGCTAATTTTCACTCCTGGAATACCACAGATCAGTCCGGACAAGTGGGTTTTGCATCCCTACCAGCAGATGGAGGCAGAGAATAAACACGTTTCAGGTACTGCTATATAATCGAGTGTGCCACCTGCAGTCCCTCAATATTGACCTGTACTCAAGCCAAGATGTCTAATCCGGAAAATCCCAAATAATTCTGAGTGAGCGGAGACTCAAAGTTGGACCTCCCTAAAACTAGAGACCCCTCTCTTATAACAAGGGTCATTACAATTTGCAGTTTAATCTATGTAAGTCTGCATGAGCAACATCCAGAAGCGAGGAAGGTCTTTCGAAAAACCAAGGGGATGGGCTTTTGGACTTATCTGTGGTATTCTAGGAAAGAAATTTATCAGGTAAGAACCAATTTTTCTTTCCTGTTCATACCCCAAAATAGTCCAGACAAGTGGGATGAACCCAAGCCCCTCTATACTGGGCGGGAACCTGAAAGACCCGCAAGCAATGCTTTCTCCAAACACAGCCTCTTTTGGCACACAAACATCCAGATGGTAATGTTTGATAAAAGTGTGAAGTGAAAACCATGTTGCTGCCCAACAAATCTCCTATAGAGATATCAGCTGATACTCCACCCAAGAGGTTGCCTGCACCCTAGAAAAATACATCCGCAACCCCTCCGGGACCAGTCGACCCTTACAGATATAGGCCGAAAATATTGCATCCTTCAACCATGGCACAAAATTGTGCCCTTGGAAGCTTTATTTCCCTTCTTTGCTCCACTGAACAAGACAAAGATGATCTGATCGTCAAAAAGCATTTTGTCACCATAAGATATCGCAACAGAACCCACTGAAAATCTAATAAGTGAAGATCCTTCGCATGCGGCATATCGGACGTCAAGTGCGGGAAGGCCGGCGGCTCCACCATCTGAGATGCAATAAGGAAATAAGGGATTGCAAAGAGTTTTCAACATTCTCAAGCTTCCTAGAATATATCTGGTCTGATTGAACCAGGTTTTACTGAATTTTTTCCAGTGAAGTAACACGAGTATCCAAAGCTGCAAGTTTAGTTCCCTGAGAAGAAACCAAACCTGAATTAAGAAGAACTCTGTTGTTTGTATCCATGATAACCTTAGTTACAGATGAAATGGAAGCTTCCAAAGTACTAAGGCATTTCATAAGACTTCTAAAGTGATCACAGGGGGTTTAATCAGTCCAAACTTACCAACTGGGACGTTCACCTCATCACCTCCACCCGAACCATCTGAAGGGGCCGTATCAGGGCCAAAGGTAAAGGAATAGCCGTTCCAAAGGCCCCTATAACAGGGACCTTCTCCAATGATATTCAAAACTGCCTTCTCAGCTGGAGAAACAAGGCTTCCTGCCTTCTCTGCAGCCGCTCGCAACAAACTCAGGGCTCCCCGGCTCACCTCTGGGGAGACCGATGATATGTCTGACGGCAGCAACACTCCATGGTAGGGGGGAGATGGTGTCACCGGCACGCCCGAGCTAAGGGAGATCTCTTTGGCCAGCAAGGGCGATTTCTGCTCACTGTCAGCCCCACAGCAGCCATTGCAATCAGGGTTTCTGCTGGTGCTATGGTGAAGAACCCTTCTATCCAGGGTTGATATAGATCCAACGAGGGAGAACTAGTAATGTCTCCCTCAGCTTGGCTTTTCGTTTGGTGTGTGGCACTGAAAAGAAAGGTAATCTGGAGAGAGCAGGTAAATGGAGAAAGAGGCTCTTGGCATGCTTTTCACTCGGCAGCCATCTTGTACCCCAATCAAGTGCTCTATTAGATATCTTGATGTTGACTATATTTTTTTTAACCATCCCAAGTGTGGTCATTCTTAGATTTGCACCCTCAATCACTCTTCAAGTCCAGTTTTATAAATATGATACTGGTGTTATCTTCTCACCATGTTTTTCTTAATTTCATTATGTTATATATCTGCTTTTTTTTCTTTGTCCCCTCCCCCCATTTTCCTTTTACCATTTGAGGATGCTTGATTTTTTCCGCTTATTTTCATGATATTGTCTATAATTTTCATTGTTACCTTATGTTATACTACAAGGTATTCTTGTCTTATTTTGAATGAATAATAAAAATCAAATTAAAAAAAAAAAGAAATGAGGGAATAATCTTCGGCAAGGAAGAAGGGACAATATATAACAATACCCCATCATCTGAAATGTGTAGAAAGGGATCTCTACAAGTTAATGCTTGAAGCTCCAAAATTCACCTAGCTGAACAAATGGCTATCAAGAAAATGGTCTTCAGGGTGAGATCTTTCAAAGATGCCCTTCTCATCGGTTTAAAAAGAGGTACACAAAGAATCCGAAGAACCAAATTAAGGTTCCAAGCCGGACACATTGTCCAGATTGGTGGGCGCAAATGCTTTACCCCCTTTAGAAAACACATGACATCTGGATGAGACGCCAACAGCCTCCCCTGCAGCTTTCCTTGAAGATAACCTAAGGCTGCCAGTGTACTCATAGCGAATTATGGGCCAGCCCCTTCACTAAGCCGCTTTGCAAAAGGCTAAGAGTTGAAGAACATACACCTGCAACAGCTCTAACCCGTTCTCCAAACACCATGACTCAAATACTCTCCAAACCCAGATATAAGCCAAAGAAGTGGAAGGCCTCCTAGCCTGAGGCAAAATCGCAATCATCGGCTCCAAGTATCCTTTCAAGTGAAACAGTTGCCTTTCAAAAGCCAATCTGCTAGACAAAAGCAATCCACTTATTCTGTAAAAATGGGACTGTCACAACAGCCCGTGCAGATGGGCTAAGCGAATGGGATAGTCTATAGCGAGACGAACCAGATCTACAAACCACGGCTGGTGCAGCCACTTGGTGCTACAAGAATCACCCTGCCTGGATGATGTTCAAAGTGACAGTACCCAGCTTATGAAAGGCCATGAGGGAAACATGTAGATCAGAAGCTGTCAGCCACAGCTGAACCAGAGCGTCAATTCCCTCGGAGGCAACCTCCCTCCGGCAGCTGAAAAACCAATCTGCCTTGGCATTCCCTTGAGTCACCATGAGGTCCAGCTGTGACCTACCCTACCTGGCCTGGATAAGGGCAAAGGCCAACAACTCCCACACCCCAAGATTCAGCTGCTGTCTGAAGAGATAATCCGCCTGCACATTGTCCAATCTAGCCATGTGAGATGCCGCTACTTCTGCTAGATAATCCTCCCCCCAGATGAACAGCTCCTGAGCTGTTCCACCTTGATGATTAATGTATGCTACAGTTGTCGCATTGTCTGCCCCTGAATCTGCGGAAGAAAGGCGAGAAACGCCTTGCGAACAGCCCTTGTTTCCAACTGGTTGATCAACCAGAATGGGTGGGCAAGTCCGGTCCTCGAGGGCTGCAAACCAGTCGGGTTTTCAGGATACCCCTAATGAATATGCATGAAATAGATTTGCATACAACTGAGGCAGTGTGTATGCAGATCTCTCTCATGCATATTCATTAAGGATATCCTGAAAACCCGACTGGTTTGCAGCCCTCGAGGACCGGAATTGCCCACTCCTGAACCAGATGCTTTCACTGGCAACCACTGACCTTGAGCTGTCCGTCCTGGACATACTGCCCCCCAACCTCTGAGGCTGGCATCCATGGTCACTACCACCCTGTCTGGAACCTCCAGGTCCACCCCTTTCTCCAAATTAAGACGAGACAACCACCACAAGAGACTGGACCTGGCGACCCCCTGAAGTGGCAAAGGAAGCTGAAATTCCTACAAGAGCGGACTCCAACAGGACAAAAGCACTCTCTGGAGAGATTGTAGGTGTGTGAACACCCATAGAGCCATCTCCAGCATAGATGCCATAGAACCCAGGACCTGCAAATAGTCCCAGACTCTAGGAACCAAAAGCCGCAGATGTCAAAGCACCTAAGCCTGCAATCTGAGCACCCTCTCTGCGGTAAAAATCAACCTTCCTGTGCAGGTATCGAACCGAGCACCCAGATACTCTGACTGGGACAGTTCCAGGTGATTTTTTGCCAGGTTCACCGCCCAGTCCAACGAGCACAGTAGCTCTATGACTCATCGAATTGAGCGATGACACTGTAATTCCGACTTTGCCATGATGAGCCAATCGTCCAGGTACAGGTATCATTCTCTCCTCCCCCTTTCCTGTCCATCACAGGGCGCTGATCCACCAAAGAAAGCAGGGGGGAGGGGGGAAAGAGTCTGGCGGCTCCCTTGCAGAGGCCTGCTTCTGCCACGCAGAGGCAACATGGCCGCTACCTCATCCGAGCCCCCTCTCCCTCCCCACAGGGTTTCCTGCACCATTGTGAAGGTCCCTTCTCCTCTGGAGGCACAACTGGTGCAAAATGAGGCTGCATTGAGGCACAATAGGAAAATTGGTTCTTACCTGCTAATTTTTGTTCCTGTAGTACCACAGATCAGTCTAGACTCCTGGTTTTGCCTCCCTTCCAACAGATGGAGACAGAGAAAGTTTTACTGACACTGCATATAACTGATTGTGCTACCTGCAGTCACTCAGTATTGACCTGTACCCAAGCCAAGATAGCAACAATGCCAATAACAACAACATAATATTCCCCCTGAATGAGCAGTGGGAAGTGGATAACAGAGCAGATAAACCTGTCCACATCAAAAACAAAACCTGTGCCATTCTACAGAATAATTACCATAACAGATTGAGAGGACTCTCCCCCAACTGGGCAGGACTCTACACTGATCTGCGGTACCTCAGGAACAAAAATTAGGAAGGTAAGAACCGATTTTCTTTTCCCTGTATGTAACCAGATCAGTCCAGACTCTTCAGATATAACAAAGCTTCCCTAAACGGAGTAGGACCGTGAGATTCCACTCAAAGTACACTCTCACCAAAACTCATAGCCTCAAGGGCCTGGACATCCAAATGATAATGCCTGGCGAAAGTGTGCAAAGACTTCTAAGTAGCTGCCCTAGAAATCTCTTGCAGCGAAACTTGCTGACATTCAGCCAGGTGGCTGCCTTGGAATGGGCAGAATGAGCCATTAACCCCTCCGAGATGGGACGACCCTGACAGATGTATGCAGAGCTTATGGCTTCTATCAACCACTGTGCAATTGTGGCTTTTGACGCCTTATGACCTTTATTTGCACCACCCCACAGCACAAAAAGGTGATCCATCAACCGGAATCTATTAGTGACTTTAAGATAGCACAACAATGCATGCTTGACATCCAAGTATCGCAGTTCTCTTGCATGAGATGTCGTCGCATCCAAAATTGGAAAAGCTGGAAGCTCTAATGACTGACTTAAGTGGAACAATGATACCATCTTCGGCAGAAAGGAAGGAACAGTTCTCAAGAAGTCTCCGGAGTCCGTGATCCTCAAAAAAGGATCCCTACATGACAAGGCCTGAAGTTCCGAGATTCTTCTAGTGGAACAAATCGCCACCAAAAAACCCACCTTTAAAGTGAGATCTTTCATAATAGCCCTTTTAAGAGGTTCGAATGGAGCCACACCATTGCTCTTAAGGACTAAGTTAAGACTCCAAGATGGATACAACTTTCGAAACAGAGGATTCAAATGCTTTGCCCCTTGGAGAAAACCACCACACCTAGATGTGCAGCCAGAGGTGCTCCGTGCACTTTGCCTCAAAGACAACCTAAAGCTGCCACCTGAACTCCGAGGGAGTTAAAGGACAAACTTTTCACCAATCCTCTTTGCAAGAAGGTAAGAATATGTGCTACAGAAGTATGCATTGGGACAACCTCCTGCTCCATGCACCAGTCCTCAAAAACTCTCCAGATCCTCACATACGCCAAGGAGGTGGAAGACTTTCTAGCCTGCAAAAGAGTAGAAATAACATCCTCAGAGTAATCTTTCTCTCTTAAGCGTTTACTCTCAAAAGCCAAGCCACGAGACAGATGCAAGCCTCCTGATCTGAAAATATGGGACCTTGATGCAGAAGCTTTGGCAGATGAGCAAGCCTCAATGGGATAGATACCGCTAGATTGATCAGATCTGCAAACCAAGGACTCTGAGGCCATTCTGGAGTCATCAGAATTGTGTCTCTTGGTTGAACCGCCACATGTCACAAAGCCTTACCCACCAGCAGCCACGGCAGAAACACATACAGCAGAATGTCCCACGACCAAGGAAGAAAAAAGGCGTTGAACGACTCTGCCCTGTGCTCTCTTCTGTGACTGAAGTGGAGAGCCTTGGTATTTTGCTGAGTTGCCATTAAATCCATGCAGATTCTGACCCATCTGCAATGGATGAGGGTCATTTTTCTCCGACAGCTCCCACTCTCCAGGATCTAGCTATGGATGGCTGAGAAAATCCGCTTCCACATTGTTGGCCCTGGCTAGGTGAGAAGCCGCTATCAACGCCAGATGCTGTTCTGCCCAGAGGATTAGCTCCCAAACTTCCTGAGCCACCGCTCGACTCTTGGTACCACCCTGCCAGTTGATAGAAGCCATCGTCTCGCATTGTCTGACAAGATCCTGACTGGACGACCACGCAAGAGAGAAAGAAACGCATGCAACGCTAATCGTACTGCTCGTCTCTAAGTGACTGATAGACCATGACACTTCCTCCGCCTACCACTGGCTCTGCACAGACTGAGCTTGCCAGACAGCTCCATAACCGGAGAAACTGGCGTTAGTGGTAACCACCATCCACTCTGGAACTTCCAAGTCCACCCCGTGACACAAATGGTCCCAACTAAGCCATCACAAGAGACTGGACCTGGCTAGCTCCATAAAAGGAAGTGGAAACTGAAACTGCTCTGACAACGGATTCCACTGGGAAAGCAACACTGCCTGCAGAGGTCTCTTATAAACAAATGCCCAACGAATGAGCTCCAAAGTGGATGCCAAGGAACTGAGAACCTGCAAGTAATCCCAGACCCTAGGCACCTGGTTCTCCAACAACCAGTGAACTTGCAACTGCAATTTGACAATGTGCTCTTCGGTAAGAAAAACTTTCCCCAGCCTGGTATCGAAACGCGTTCCCAGAAATTCCAACACTTGAGAAGGGGTGAGATGACTCTTGGTCAAATTCACTATCCATCCCAGGGATCACATGTGCTGCAGCACCAAGTCCACCACTTGACTGCCTAGGACATCTGACTTCGCTCAAATGAGCCAGTCATCTAGATATGGGTGTACCAGCATGCCCTCCTTCCTGACAGCTGCTGCCACTACCACCATCACCATAGTGAAAGTCCGTGGAGCCACTGCCAGACTGAATGGAAGGGCGCAAAACTGAAAATGCATGCCGAAGATCATGAACCAGAGAAACCTCTGGTGATCGACCCAGATCCCTATGTGCAAGTACCCCTCTGTCAAATCCAGGGACACCAAGAACTCTCCCTTGCACACCACTGCAATGACAGAGCACAATTTCTAACCAAAAACAAGTAACCTTAAGGGTCATGTTTACATTATTTCAATCCAAAATTGGGTGAAAGGTTCCCTCCTTCTTTGGAACCATGAAATAACTTCCCAACCCTCGCTCCTCTAGAGGAACAGGAATAATGGCTCCTAGAATCTGCAGGCGGCTGATGGTTTGCTGCTCCACTTGCCTCTTTTATACAGAGGCGCAAGGGGAGACCATGAACAGGTCCCTTAGCAGATGAGCAAATTCTAAATCGTAACCTTGCCTTATCACGCTTAAGACCCACTGGTCCATCATGATTTTGGCCCACTCCTCGTAAAAAAGTCAACCGATGCCCCTATGACCTGGACGGAGGAGTGGGCTGGCGTTGTTTCATTGTGCGGATTTGGCTCCAGTGCCACCCTGGTCAGAGCCATCCATGTTCAGCTTTCGGCCTCAGAAGGATTGGTTCCAGGACTGCTGCCTCCCTGAGGCCTGCCCTCTGGGCTCCTCCCGAAAACCTCCCTAGCCGAAACCACCTATTCCCTCGAAACCGAGAACACATAGAAAAGGAGCCTTTTGTCCCTTTAGACTTATCCTCAGGTAACTTGTGTACTTTATTTTCTCCCAGATGCTTTATCAGCTCCTCCAAATCCTCTCCAAAAAGTGGCTATCCCTTGAAGGGCAATGCTCCTGAGATTTGGACAAAACATCCACAGACCAGTTCCTCAAACAAATAAGCCTCCCTGGCCCAGACTGCCAACATCATCATAAGAACCTAAGAAATTGCCATGCTGGGTCAGACCAAGGGGCAATCAAGCCCAGCATCCTGTTTCCAACAGAGGCCAAACCAGGCCACAAGAACCTGGCAATTACCCAAACACTAAGAAGATCCCATGCCACTGATGCAATTAATAGCAGTGGCTATTCCCTAAGTAAATTTGATTAATAGCCGTTAACGGACTTCTCCTCCAAGAACTTATCCAAACCTTTTTTGAACCCAGCTACACTAAATGTGCTACTTGCTAACTTCATGGAATGCCCCCCAGTCCTTCTATTATCCGAAAGTGTAAATAACCGATTCACATCTACCCGTTCAAGACCTCTCATGATCTTAAAGACCTCTATCATATCTCCCCTCAGCCGTCTCTTCTCCAAGCTGAACAGCCCTAACCTCTTCAGCCTTTCCTCATAGGGGAGCTGTTCCATTCCCTTTATCATTTTGGTTGCCCTTCTCTGTACCTTCTCCATCGCAACTATATCTTTTTTGAGATGCAGCGACCAGAACTGTACACAGTATTCCAGGTGTGGTCTCACCATGGAGCGATATAGAGGCATTATGACATTTTCCGTTTTATTAACCATTCCCCCCTTCCTAATAATTCCTAACATTCTGTTTGCTTTTTTGACTGCTGCAGCACACTGAGCCGACGATTTTAAAGTATTATCCACTATGATGCCTAGATCTTTTTCCTGGGTAGTAGCTCCTAATATGGAGGAAGTCCTAATGAGGTCCTAATATTGAGGAAGTCCTAATGAGATCATACAGAGCATCAGCGCCATAAACAACCACAGCTTCCAGCCGCTCTGCCTGCTTCACCACTGGGGAGGACATGGACTTGTCAGCCTGCAACTACTGCACCCATCGCTGCCCAGCCTGAAGCATAAAACTGCTGCACACCACAGCGCGTATGCCGATCACAGACACCTCAAAAATCTTTTTCAGATGGACCTCGAGCTTCTTATCCTGTAGATCCTTCAAAACCACAGCATCGGCCAATGGAACAGTCGTCTTCTTAGTAACAGCTGATCCTGAGGCATCCACCTTCAGGTCTCGCATGAGTTCTAGCATGTCCTCAGGTAAAGGATATAACTTATCCATCGCTCTACCAACCTTCAAGCCAGTCTCCGGAGTATCCCACTCCCTGACCACCAACTTTTTAACGGACTTATGGAAAGGAAAGTTCTTCACTGGACCTCGTAAGCCATCCATGACTGGATCCTGATCAGACTCCTCCTGTGCAGAACCTTTATCTCTAACTCCACAAGGAAATAGGGGATCAGGGTCCCAACCCTTCCCTGTGGAACAGACGAACCACCTTCAGATCATCCCCCTTCACAGGCAAACCGTTCCCCCCTCTCCTCCCCCCCAAGGAAGGATCAACATTAGGAGGACCTGCTCTGGAAGGAAACCTGTCTAGGGGACCATCAGAGAGGTCGCCCACCTTGGTGCCCTGCAAGGGCATCCCAAGGGCCCGTCAAACCCTGGTAGCCTCAGAAGCCCCTGAGACCCTGGATCTCTTCCTGGGGTGTGGGCCTGTCTAAGCCTGAGCTTGGGTCCCTGCTGCCCTGTGGCTTTCCGGGCCAAATAAGTATTGTGTAATAAAACAAAATCAGCTGAAAAGGTGGAAGAATCATCCGAAGCCTCCCCCAGGAAGTCCTCTTCCTCCTCTGATTGACCCCACCCCCCAGGCCCCCCCAAGCCTCTATGGGGCTCAGATCGGCCGAGAACAGTGGCAAAGGGAAATCCCCCTTCCCCCCTGCAGCCTCTGTAGCAGCCATGAAGAAAGCCAAGATGGTCACCATTCCCACACTGACTGGGGACAGATCTGATGCTTCCTGCGAAGCAGTCATTGGCCTGCCAGACCCACGCTGCTGCTCTGTAGCCACCGCAATTGATCCTGAACTGCCCTCTCCCCAAGAGAGGCAGGGGGAGCATAGGCCGCTCCGAGAGAGTCACGTGTGCGACGCACCACATGTGGAGCATTGGCTGCCATGTGGCATGCCTCGGGCTGCTGCGACCGCGGGAGTTGGCTGCTGCCTGAGGGAAGGTAGATGCAAGAGCCCAAAGAAGCTGAGCCCTTATCCGGTGTCAGCTCCGCTGTGCCACTGAACTGCAGAAAATAAAGAGACACCCTTTTTTTTTTAATTGCCTTTTTTGTTTTAACCTTAAAACAAACAAGAAAAAAGCACTTCCTGCACTGAAGAATGGCAGCAGGCTCTGCTAATCCCTAATGGAGGAGAGGGAACTGGCTCCACCAGCTTTCTGCCTCTGGCAACAAAGGACCAAGCACACTAAGGGTCCCCGACGCCCTGCTCGTCCACCTCACAAGGAGGGATGGCCCCACCAGGACCTACCAACCTCCTGGGAAGAAATCACCAACATTTTTTGTTTTTAAACTAAGTACAGACTGCAGGTTTTGCAAATCTACCATCTGCAGGAGACAGAGAAATACTGAGGGACTGCAGATGACACAACTAGGTTATATGGCAGTGTCAGTAAAACTTTCTCTGTCTCCATCTGCTGGAAGGGAGGCAAAACCAGGGAATCTGGTCTGATCTGGGTACGTACAGGAAACACCTCTGGCTACAGCTCCGATACAATTGCCAGCGCTAAGCAGGTGGCACCATGATTCGGCTAAAGGAATCCTCAGCCAGCGCTCTGAATAACTCTGATGCTGCCCCGGCACCCAGCACAGCGGCTGAATCACTTGCATCCCCACTCACCTGCAGCTCGGGCCTCCTGGCTCTCAATCAGCCCTGCCACCAAGCTCCTCCTCTTTTATTATAATTTTTCTTTTCTTTTTTTTTTTTTTTTTTTTTTTAAACAACTTCAACCAAAAAACAAGGTAAGCCAAAAAAGAAAATGAATACTTCCCTGATTCTGGAAGTTATTAGCTGACGGCTGAGGGTAAGGAGGACACAGAGGGAGCAAGGGAACCAGGACCCCTGGATTTCCCTCTCTTTGGAAGATGAGGGCTTAGCCAGATCAGGATACCCAGCCACCCGCTTGCCCTGCTCTACCCGAGCAATGGCCTATGAAGGAAACTAACACCTGAAGGAGTCACACACTTCTTAGTAAATCTTTTCTTCTACTTCTTTCCTTTTTTTTTTTTTTTCCAAGTTTGAAACTCCAGACTGCAGGATTGCACCTCTACCATCTGCTGGAGACAGAGAAATATTGAAGGACTGCAGGTGGCATTCTCGATTATTTAGCAGTGTCTGAAAAAAGTTTTTATTCTCTGACTCCATCTGCTGGTAGGGATGCAAAACACACTTGTCTGGACTGATTTGGGGTATGAACAGGAACATTAATTAATTTTTTTAATTTATTAATATACTCTTCTGGAAACAGTTTTCTTTTTATTAATACTGTAAAATATAGTAAAAATTTTACATTCATTAACAGGATTTTTCTAAATTCCAGTAAATATTTATTATTACTACTCAAATTAGCCTTTTTTTTTTTTTTTTTTTTTTTACAAAAAGGTCATTTTTTGTGTAATATATAAAGTAAAAGTAAGATTGCTTACCATAAACAGTGTTTTCCATAGATAACAGGATGAAATAGACATGTTGTCTGGGTGCACCTCCTGGTGGCCTGGTGCGGGAACTTCTCCTAGAACATTTAAAAACTCCTGCACCCCTGTGCAGTGCCTTCCCACGCAACTAGATAGCACAAAACAGGAGCGTAAAGCAAGGTAGATAGAGAGCATGCAGAAAGAATAGAGACTGTCCAGGGAGGTGGGTGGGGACACATGGCTATCTATGAAAAACATTGTTTACAGTAAGCAAACTTGCTTTTTTCCCCACAGATAAGCAGGTTGAATTAGCCATGCTGTCTGGGAGTCCCCAGCTAGGGAGCTACAAAGCACAGGCAGAGATGTTCAATCCGAAGTGTTCTGCACATTCGGATATGAGTAAGATCATCTGTGCTTCTTGCCCCTGTCAGATGAGGACAGTCTTGTGAACATTTTTAAGAATTCATAGCATAACGCAGAATCTCCTGCCCCTTAGAAGCATCCGAATGGGCTTGCTGATGGAGGCAGTAGTGAGATATGAAGGTATACAGCGATGACCATGTAGCGGCTTTGCATATGTCCTGAATTGACATCTGTCGAAGGTAGACAATCAAAGTTGCCCTCATTCTCAGTTGATGCGCTCTGATCTTTGATGTCAAACGTTCTGGCTAGTTAGAGTAGCAGAAGTAGATGCATTAAGTCAACCAGTTTGCAAGCGTTCACTTGGTGACTGGCAATCCTGGGGCATTTCGGTTGAATGAAAAAACAAAAAAGCTGCAAATACCTATTTGGCACACTAGTTCTTTGCTTATAGTAGGTTAACACTCTCTTGCAATCCAGCGTGTGTAGTAGGACTTTTCAGCTGGATGCATGTGGCAGCGTTATGGTTTGATTAAGGTGAAAAGCTGATAGTACTTTCGGAAGAAAGGATGGATGGATTCGTAGAGTGACTGTCATGAAAGAACTCCAGATAAGGGGAGTATCAGCGCTTGAAGCTCACCAACCCGACTCTCTGATGTTATTGCTACTAGAAATAGAACCTTCCAGGGGAGAAATTTTAATGATGAAGATTGCATCAGCTCAAAGGGCGGGAGCATTCGTTTCTCCAGAACAACATTCAAGTCCCAAGGTTCAGCTGGATGTGAGGTTGGAGGTCGAATCTTCAGAGAACCTCTCATGTAACGGGATAGGAGTAGATGTGTGTACATAGAGGTTCCCTGAACCATAGGGTGGTAGGCTGATATGGCACTGAGGTGAATATGGATGGATGTATGTCTCTGGGCTGGCAGTGTCAAGTGTAGGTATTCTAATAGTAGTTCGGGCGAGTAGTGAAAGGGGTCGAGCAGCACAGAGTCGCACCAGTGGCGGAATCTATGCCACTTAGCGGCATAGCTCTTTCTTGTGGACGGCCTTTTTGACAAGATAAGAATGTCCTAAATCACCATCATGATAGGGAGATGGCTTAATACGTCCCTTTCGATCTCCATGCTGTTAGATGGAGGGAATCCTGCATGGGATGCAGTAGCAATCCCTTTTCTTGTGTTAGCAGATCCGTTTGGAAGACAGATTGGTCGTTGAACGGAGAGGTGTATGAGGTAGGCATACCAGGATTGTCCGGGCCATGCTGGCACTATGAGTATGCGATCTGATCTGTCCCTGATGCATTTTTGGATTATCTGAGTGATCAGTGGAATGGGAGGAAATGCGTTCAATAGGCTCCCTAAGCTAGTCTGTGATTGCTGGGATACAGAGAGCAAAACCGTGGCAGCTTCCTGTTGTACTCTGTGACGAAGAGATCTATGCAGGGTGTTCCCCATGTTTGGAACAGGGAGGACACCACTTCCTGATGGAGAGCCCATTCATGGGGGTGAAAAATTCTGCTGAGCCAATTGGCCTCTGTGTTTCTTATTACTGGTAGGTAAGGTTGCTTCCAGTCGTATTGAGTAGGCTAATGCCCATTCCAATGTGAGCACCGCCTCCTTGCACAGTATCTTGGAACCACACTCTCCTTCCTTGTTTATGGAGATCATGGCTATTTGATTGTCTGTGTATACAATGATGGTTTTGCGTGAGAAGGTGCGAATGACATACCATATGGCCCATAGCTCCAGTAGGTTGATCTGAAATGTTTTCTCGGTGGGGGACCAAAGGCCTCGTGTTCTGAAATGCAAAACATGAGCTGCACCCCTTTGTGGAGGCATCCATTGTTAGCACATTCGATGCATCTGGAGTCGGAATGGCACCCCCGGACTGCAAAATGCCAGGCTTCAGCCACCACGCCACATCGAGTAGCATTGGTGGAGTCAAGACTATTGGTGTCGACATGGGCTCAAAGCGTTGTGACCATTAGGATTTCAGACCCCACTGCATGCAGCGCATGTGAAGACGTGTGTTAGGGACAACATATATTGCCGTTGCCACATGACCCAAGATAGTAAGTACCTGTCGAGCTGTTGGATGTTGGCTTCACTTTAACGTTGAAGCCAGAATCCGAAAGGTGCAAATCCTGTCCTCTGGGAAAAAGGCCTTGCAGAGGTGTGTGTTTATGACTGCTCCTATGAACTGTAGAGTTTTATATGGGTCAAGGTGAGATTTTTCATAATTTATGATGAAGCCTATGGTTTCTAAGCAAGTGATCATTTGAATTTGGTGGGCACGGAGTAGTGCTGGACTCCGTGCCACAAGAAGCCAATCATCCAGGTAGGGAAAAAGTTGTATTCCCTGCTTTCGAAGATAGGCCACAACTACTGCTAGACATTTTGTGAATACTCTGGGCACCGATGAGAGGTCAAATGGTAGGACCTTGTATTGGTAGTGTCAGTTGCCGACTTGAAAACAAAGGTAGCGTCAGGAAGAGGGGTGCATTGGAATGTGAGCATAGGGAATGAGGAAGTATTGGGAGTAAATTCCGTGAAGCTGCCAATGTCAAGGGACCTCCTGAATTGCCCGTTGTTGAAGTAGCGACTGGATTTCCTGGCGGAGAGGAAGGTTCCTTTCCCTTTTCAAAGATGGAGGAAGGTATGGCAGCGTTGGAAAGGTTCGAAAATTTAGGCGGTAGACATTCTGGATGATGTTGAGAACCCAACTATCTGATGTGATCTGAACCCACTCCCAAATAAAGGAGATAAGGCGGCCCCCTACCATCTTTTGTAGCTGTGGCTGGGCTATTTTCAAAAAGACTGTTGGGACTTTTGTCCCGGAGTTTATGCCGACTTTGGTGTGCACTGGGATCATCCGCGATTGCGAGGTTGAGCTTGCTGTGCCTGCGGTCTTTGTGATTGGTATGAAGGAGACCTGTACGTTGAGAAAGGCCTGTAATACCATCTTGGATAGAAAGGCTTCTGGAAGACAGGGTAGTATTGCCTCGCGGGTGTATGTTCCAAGGGTGACGTAATGGACGACATTGCTACAACTATGTTCTTTGAGCTGGGACACGGTTTCCCTAAGCTTGTCTCCAAATAAGTTATCTCCCTTACATGGGAGGTCTACGAGTTTTTCATGAATGTCCAGCAGAATTGCGCTCATCCTAAGCCAGGCCATTCTTTTAGCTGCGACAGCCGCCGCTGAGTTGAGGGCTAATGTGCCAAAGCCCTCAGATTGTTTGAAGCAAAATGTTGCAAGCCTTCTACCACATCAGTGACACCTTGATGCTGTGGTCTTTCACCCGCCTCCTGGTCACCATCTAGTTTTAGGGATTGTAGGCATTCATACAGGTATTGCATTATACAAAACTGGTGGTGTTGGATCTTGGCGTTGAGCATAGACCCTTGAAACACCTTCTTCCCAAAGTCATCTAATTATCAGCCATCCTTGCCTGGAGGGGTGTTAGAATATAGCCGGGTCTTCCTGGCCCACTTCATCACGGACTCAGCTACCACTGATGCATGTAGCAACTGGATTGGGCAAATGTGGGCTGACCTCCAAATCCTGAATTTTAATTCCATCTTCCTAGAGGAGGCAGGTGTAGAGAATGGGGACTCCCACGTCCTATCCATAAGCCCATCTAGGACTGAGTGGGAAGGTAAAGCCGTCTGCTCCATTGGAACATCGAAAAATTTTAATAGCCCATGGACTTCGGATCTAGGATTTGGTAGATTCTTGGTCTCTAGGTTTAGTACAGTGCCTACCTTCTCTATGAACTTAGAATATGAAAGATCTTCCGGGGACGTTAAGGGCTCTGGGGAGGTTGGCTGGTGGATCTGAAGGTATGCCTGTGGAAGACCCTGGTGAGGGTGGCAAAGGGAGGCCGGTGAAAGTGATTCCACCACTGGTTTCTCTTCCTCTGATGCTATCCAGGCTTGGGAAGCCCCCACAGAGTCTGAATCCACTGCTGAAGGGCTTGAGAGTGGCTCAGGATGCTGGGTGGTCACTAAAGTGTTGAAGAAATACTGTAGAATCCCAGTTATTTGGGTCATTTGCCAAGCTGCTCCCTGCAAGGCCTGTGAGGCAGCTGAAGATGTTCTTTTCTTCTTAGCCGGCAGAAAGTCTTGGGTGTCCTCTTCTGCTTGGCTGGGAAACTCCCAGAAGCAGAGGAAGAAGAGTGCATAGAATTCCGTGGAGTATCACCATCAGAAACTTCAGTCCCTTCCATATCCAAGAGGGTAAAGGTTGTTGCCATGTTCCGGGAACATTGGGAAGGCTCCCCAGCTGAATCCTGCGATGTATGATGCTTGTGCATCGGATGCACCAGCATCCCATGGTGAGACTTTGCTTTGCCTTGATATGCGTTGACCCATGCATTGGCTTTGGCTGAGTCGGTTGCAGAGCATGATCCGGCACATGATTCGTCGTAGTCCTGTCCCTGTGCGTCACGTGTGTGGATCAACTCTCTGCATCAGTATGTCTGCCTCAAATGTGTCCCTGTGCCATATCAGACACTCCGACACTGCATCTGCTATCTTTTGACGGTGGTGAGGATGACATGTGGTACTGGGGCATCTCGTTTTGCTCCTGTAACCACAACTGATTCTGCTATGGCCTGTCTGGGTACCTATTGGCTGTTTTGGGGGCCTCCGTCGAGGGTTCCAGGAAGGATGATTGCTTTTTCCCGTCTGGCCGCTTGGGCTCTCAGCCTGGGGAAGACTGGGCTGAGCGCTGAGTGGGGGCATAAAAGCCCATTGAGACAACCTTCGATTCCCAGAGCCTTGCTATTTTTGTGGCCCTCTGCCGCTAAGCCCTGGGCAACATCCTGCCAGTCCCGGAAGGATGCCTGATTGTGATCAGGCCCTAAGTATATATAACAATAATTATGTCTGTCAGTGATGGACATAATTTTTCCGCATTGACAGAATTTAAACCCAGGCGCTTTCGAGGCCATGGGAGCACTGAAAAGTGATGTTTGGGGTTCACCGAAGTGAATGTGGTAGAAGAGAGAGAAGAAAAAAGAAGAAAGAGAAGAACTCGCAATCGTTGCTGCGTGGGAAAACGAAAAACTGAGGAGAGACAGTCGCAGGCATGCAGGAGCAAAGTTTTTAAACATTCTAGGAGAAGTTCCTGCACCTTTTTATTAAGGAAAATACACTCCAGTTGTGCAGTTGTAAAGTTTATACACACGTCTAACCTGAGAATTGCATACTGTTCCTTATGCCCATATGCCCTTCCTCATGTTGCATTATCCACACACAAAATATACTTTAATGCCAGCAAGTAGAGAAAAAGCCACATACTACTGTGTTCTTCACAAATAAATACCAAACTGTACCTCAAATGAATGTTCTTTGTTGTCCTCCAGTCTGTAGTCCAGGAGCACACTCAGTGACATTATGCTGCAGTCAAATTTCCCATTCTTGGCAGTCCAGTTGGGGTGAACAATGATTGCTGGCTCATCCGGTAATGCATAGCGTCTATCACGCCGCTGACGTTCCACTTCCTCCAGTCGCTTCTTCTCGTCCTCCTGCTTTAACCACAAACATTGCTGCTTAAAATCCACATTTACCTCGTACAGAGATTAACTGACATTGCAGGAAATCTGTTTTATCTTCCATAGTGCCTTTAGTACTTCTACTCATTTCTTCAGAATTTCTTTAAATCAAATATTTAGATGTTTCTGCAATTTTATGCAAATCAAAATGAGAAGTGAAAAACAGACACAACAACATTCAAATGAGATGTATGAAGAAAAAGTGGGGTCTGATGAGCACATTCCAAACAAAGCCAGGGAAATAAGCAGAATCAACTTTATCATCATCTTTTATCCCTGAAACCATCCTGCTGTCACACTGAATAAACTGCTTGGATTCCGTTTATTAACAAGCTTTGTTTTAAATTCCACAGTTTTACAGGCATAACTCATTTACATGTTTCTGACTGTTGGTCTCCAAATGTAATCTGTGAATCAGTCTATGTGACTTTGTACTAGCCACTATAATCTCCTTGTATCTCGAACGTAATCACATATCTGCCATGTTTCAAAAAAAAAAACCAAACCCAAAACAAACAGTTAAAAACATGGCTCTTTAGTCAAGCATTTGAAAATGAAGCAAATAGCCAATAAAATAAGAAATTGATTTCTTCCGATATGGAAGCTGAGATAATGTATTATTTTTAGATTTACTGTAATGTCTTAACTGAGGGATGATTCTTATGTTTTTATTACTGTAAACTGCTGTGACTAATGAAACAGAATGACAGTACACAAATGAAATAAATAAATACATAAATAAATGTTCTAATGCAAAAGTTCACATACAAGCAAACAAGAAATCAAACACCTCAAATTTGGACTGTGAGCTTCAAGAAGATAGCCAGGTAGTAATGAGAGGAGGATGGACATGAAGCAAATGTTATAGTGTACATGTCACCCTCCTCCAGCCTAAAAATAACAATAATAAAAATGCATTTATTAATTGTAAATATATGACACATCATTGGCATTGGGAATAACGTAGTATTTTCTATTAGAATTGTTACTGTATTACTACGGTTTGTATCCAGTTGTTTAAAGATATAGATAGAATGCTCTAACAGGCATCTGAGAACTGTGCACCCAGCTGTGCACCCAAGTGCAATAGGCGCTTGAAAAAAAAATAGGCGCTCAAAAATTAGGCGCCTAATACACTATTCAAGTAGACGCATGAACTGACCGCTCATTCAAGCGCTCACTGACCGCTCATTCAAGCGCTCACTGACCGTATGCAACTTGAACACCCGCCTAGGCGCCCTCAAGCACATCACTGTGCGTTCAGCTAGGGGCCCCCCTACACGACAACTGAGCACCCAGGCAGGCACCCCTATGTGCCCAACTGAGCGCCCAGCTGGGCACACAACTAGATGCACAGCCAGGCACGAAAGCATGAAAAGACGTACCTGAAAAGGGCAACCTCATGTGCAGAGAAAAACACACAAACACTGATGCAATCTACCACGCAGCAAACAATCCAAGCCAGAGAGCGGGGCCTAGCCCAGGCGGCTGCTCAACCCACCAAGCTGCCCAAGTCCCCAAGTTCCCACAGAGACGGGAACAGCCATCGGATCTGTGTGCCGAGCACAGAGAACAGAGGGGAGAGGAATCCCTAAAACTAACTCCCTCATCTCTTTTTTTTTTTTTTTTAAATTACTCTATCTGCGCTCAGCATGTTCCGGCCAAGTTCAGAGTCAGTTTCCAGCTGCAGGGGGAGAGGGCATAGACCTTCACTGCCACACGCTCGACTACCATTACCCGCTTACCTTTCAGTTAAGTCCACACCAGCAGAAATCAGCTACCGGACCAAGGCACTCATCTGAGGGAGGGATCTGAATATATCACCTCAGGAAAAGCAAAATTGCTTACCTTGTAATAGGTGTTATCCCAGGACAGCAGGATGTTGTCCTCACATATGGGTGACATCATCAGATGGAGCCCCTGGTATGGAAAACTTCTGTCAAGAGTTTCTAGAAACTTTTGGCTGGCACTGTGGGCCTACTGAGCATGTCCAGCATGCCACGATATTCTCAGCCACAGGGGTCTCCCTTCAGACTCGTTTGTAGCAATATGCGTGAGCTAAAAAAATAAAATAAGAAAACGTATCGGACACTCACGAGAGCTTGCAACTCACTGACCCGTCTAGCCGATGTAATGGCTATTAAGAAAAGTACTTTCCATTAAGGAATTTTTCTTCACAAGAGTGTAGAGGCTCGAACGGTGAGTGCATGAGCCTTGTTAATACTAAATTCAGGTCCCATCCAGTGACCGGTGGTCGAACGGGAGGTTTAAGGTGAAGTAAGCCTCTCATGAACCAACTTACTAGGGGTTGTGCTGTTATTGGCGCATCCCCTATTCCCTTGTGGTATGCCGCTATGGCACTTAGGTGTACCCTTACAGAGGATGTCTGGAGACCAGAATCCGACAGGTGGTAAGGTAATCTAGTAAAGAAGAAGTGGGGCAGGAGAAAGGTTCTATACCCTTTTGTGTGCACCATTTTGTAAATCTAGTCCACTTAAAGTGATAAGATTTACATGTGGAAGGCTTTCGTGAAGCTACGAGAACTTTAAGAGACTTGTGTTGAAAGATTAAGTGGTTGCAAAATTAAGCTTTCAACATCCAAGCTGTTAGGGCAAGAGTTGTCAGGTTGGGATGACGCAACTTGCCCTGATTTTGAGTGATGAGAGTGGGCTCTGTGCCCAGGCGGATTGGTTGTGAGATTGAGAGGTCGAGGAGTATGGGGAACCATACTTGTCGAGGCCAGTATGGGGCTATGAGGATTATTGTCCCTCTGTCCTGTTGTAGCTTCACGAGAGTTTTCGCTATGAGTGGAATTGGAGGATACGCATATAGAAGACCTGTGTTCCAGGGGCGAGCAAATGCGTCCCTGGGGACTGTTTGTCGATGTCCGTGGAGGGAGCAGAATCTTTCCACTTTGTGGTTCAGTGGGGTCGCAAAGAGGTCTATGGTTGGGCAACCCCAGCGTTGAAAGATTTTGCTCGCTACATGTGGGTCCAGCAACCATTCGTGGGGATTGAAATGTCAACTGAGATCGTCCGCTAGGATGTTTTTGATGCTCGCCAGATAAGTTGCTTGGAGAGATATGGAATGCTCCAGAGCCCAAGCCCAAATCTGTACTACTTCCTGGCAGAGCAGATAAGAGCCTGTGCCTCCTTGTTTGTTTATGTACCACATTGCTACTGTGTTGTCTGTTTGTATCAGCACAGTCTGTTTGAGAGGCAGTCTTTGAAGGCATAAAGGGCGTATATCATCGCTCGAAGTTCCAAGAAGTTTATCTGATACTGCTTTTCGAGCGTAGTCCACGTCACTTGTGTTTAAAGGTTGTTGACGTGAGCTCCCCATCCCAGGTTGGAAGCATCTGTAGTCAGGATGACTTGTGGATTTGCCTGTTGGAATGGGAGACCAGCTTTCAACACTGTTTGATTTGTCCACCAGTGGAGCGACAGACGTAACTGGTTGGTGATTTGAATTGTGTACGACAGTGGCTGGAAAGCTTGTAGCCATTGAGATTTCAAAGTCCATTGAGTTCTTCTCATGGCTAACTTCACCATAGGAGTGACATGTACTGTCGAGGCCATGTGTCCTAGTAGCACTAGAATTTGATGGGCGGATGCGAACTGGTGATGAATCATAATGTTTGCCAGTCATGCCAAATTGTCTGCACAGTCGCTTGGAAGGGAAGCTTTCGCCACTGTGGTGTCGAGGTCTGCTCCGATGAATGTGAGGAGTTGAGACGGCTCGATGTGGGATTTTGGATAATTGATGAGAAATCCCAGAAGGTGCAATAGTGTTATTGTGGTTTTCAAGGCAGAGAGAGCTCCCTGCCTGGATGGACGTCTGATTAGCCAATCATCTAGGTATGAAAAAACATGAATGCTGTTTTTTCTTAAATGTGCAGCCACTACTGCTAGGCATTTTGTGAATACTCGAGGAGCAGAGACCAGTCCGAATGGTAGGACTTGATACTGGTATTGATTCTTTCCCCACTACGAATCGTAGGTACTTGTGATGTTGTGTGGAAATTGGTATGTGCGCATAAGCATCTTGAAGGTATCCCAGAGATACCATCCGAAACTTTTCTTTGTGTAGAAATTTGTTGAGATTTCGGAGGTCTAAGATAGGGCAAAGGCCGCCTGTTTTCTTTGGAATGAAGAAATAGCGGGAGTAGAACCTCTTGCCTTGTGGAGACCGAGGCACTGGTTCGATGCCCTGGCAGTCAGCAAAGTAGAGAGTTCTACTTGAAGTTGAGATGTGATGAGAATGTTTGACCAAAGTGGAATGGGAGGAGAATGCGGGGGTATCGTATTGAATTTTAGGCGATATCCCCGATGTAGTATGGCTAATACCCACTGATCTTTTGTGTTGAGACTCCATTGGTGCTGGAAAAAATGAAGTCGACCTCCGACTGGTACCGTGTTTCCCCGAAAATAAGACATCCCCCGAAAATAAGACCTCGTAGAGGTTTTGCCAAATTGCTAAATATAAGACCTCCCCCGAAAGTAAGACCTAGCACATAATTCATGTAAACGATCGAATTAGCTACGGTATTCCCTCCCATACAGTAACGCGCGCCCCTGCCGATTTGCCGCGCGTTTAACCTGCTAACTTACCGTCTACCCTTACCCCTGCATTAGAGGCAGGGGTAAGGGTAGACGGCAAACTTTCCCCCAGCCCCCGCTCACCTGCCCTGGCCATGTCCATGGGTGCTGGTCTCCGGGGCAGCCCCAGTCCTCTCCCCTCCTCCCGAAGCAACGAAAGCGCAAAAAAATAAATAAAGCGAAAATAAATAAAGCGAAAAAAAAAAAGTTGCAAGAGAGAGAGGGGAGAGGACGGGCAATCCTACGCTCGGGATTGCCAGTCCTCTCCCCTCCTCCCGAAGCAAGACGCGAAAAGCAGCCTTGCTCCGGGAGGAGGGGAGAGGACCGGCAGTGTACGGTAAAGCAACGAAGTGACTTACTTTTTTCACAGCCCTCCTCCGGAGACAGATCACAGCTCCTCTGCCTCCCGGCGAAGATGGATGCCTGCACGGGCGAAAGCGGCCCCTGTGCGTGCGATTGGGCCGCTCAATGCGTGACTTCACATGCCGTGACGCCAAATGTCATGACGTCACGCATTGAGCGGCCCAATCGCACGCACAGGGGCCGCTTTCGCCCGTGCAGGCATCTTTCTTCGCCGGGAGGCAGGGGAGCCCCGATCTGTCTCCGGAGGAGGGCTGTGAAAAAAGTAAGTCACTTCGTTGCTTTACCGTACACTGCCGGTCCTCTCCCCTCCTCCCAAAGCAAGGCGCGAAACACGGTAGCAGATGGTACGTTGCCTCTTCCTGCTGCAGTTCAATTCAATGGCAGAGCCTCTATCTTCCTCTCGGGGGGCGGGGGAGGTTCATACACATTTTATTTTTTGTACTATATTGCTTTAGTGATGTGTTGCGTTAAAATTGTGTCGAATTGGTTGCATCAAGAAAATGTGGTTTATAAATTGTTAAATTCAAAGCCAGTGAAGAAAGGAAAGTGCAGAGTTGGAATGAGATCTAGGTGTGTCTAATTCCATCCAGCACAAGTTAACTGATGCCGTGGGTAGAAGAGCTGTTCTGTGTGTGTGAAAAGTATGTCACTGACTACTGAATAACTATTTTAAAAAGACTTTTATTCAAATCTGACATGGCCAGTTAAATCCTTTTATTTGTAGCAGGTGCAATAGTCGCTTTTAAGGATGGATGCGCCCAGCAGGCCCTCGAGGAGCGAGTTCATTTTTTTTGTTCAACAATATACCGGTACCGGTATGTGAATTCTTCTTCATGGAAAAATAAGACATCCCCTGAAAATAAGGCCTAGTGCATCTTTGGTAGCAAAAATTAATATAAGACACTGTCTTATTTTCAGGGAAATAGGGTAGGGAGGGCATAGGGTTGAGAAAGAGGCTGCTGTTCTCTTGGCACGGTTCAAAAACCCACCGCTGGTCCAGTTTGGGGTGGTGGCTGGGTCTTTTGCTGCTTTGGTTGATAGGGGCGTCCGCTCTGTGAGGGACAGTATTGATGTGCTGAAGAGGCAGGAAGGTAATACCTTCTAGGTCTGTAGGAGGGTCGCCTCGAGTCTCTGCGTGGTGGACATCTTAGGGAAGTTGTCCTGATCTGCTGGCAATTTTGGTAGCTGATGGAGAGTCTCATGATGGTCTTTCAGCTGAGATACTGTAGCTTGGATCTTTTCCCCGAAAAGATTGTCTCCAACACAAGGGAGATTTGCAAGCCTTTCTTGGACTTCCTGCCTAAGGTCAGAAGCCTTAAGCCAGGCCCATCTTCTCGCATTTATTGCAGAGGCAGATAGACGAGTTGATGTTTCGAAGACATCATAGGCTGCTTTCATCTCATGTTTGCCAGATTCTAATCCCTTGTCAACTAATGTAGCTAAAGGTAGTTGATGTTGTTGTGGGAGGTTGTCCACAATACCCTGTACTTGTTTCCATAAGTTCCGTTGGTACTGTGTCATATACAGCTGGTATGCTGCAATATGTGCTACCAGCATGGACCCTTGATAGACCTTCTTCCCTAAGGTGTCCAAGAATCGTTGCTCCTTTCCTGGTGGGACAGAAGAATGAAGTTTTTGTTTCCGAGCCTTCTTCTGAGCGGATTCTACCACTACCGAATGGTGAGGTAGTTGGGGCTTCTGATATCCTGGAGTATGCTGCACTAAATAAGTGGCATCTGTTCTCCGATTCACTGCAGAGACTAAGCAGGGGTGTTCCCACATTCATTGTTGCAATTCCAAGAGGACTTGATGGATTGGGATAGCCATAATTTCCTTCGGCGCATCCACAAATTGCAGTACTTCTAGAGCCTTATGTCTAGTATCCTCCTCTGTGATCAATTCAAATGGAATTGTATCTGCCATTTCTTTGATAAAATTTGTAAATGACAAATCTTCTGGAAGGGATTTCTTTCTCTCCTCTGGTGGAGAGGGCTCTGATTGCAGTTCCTCTGACTCGGTGTCCGTGTCAACATCCTTCCAAGGTGTATATTGAGGATGATAAGGGGAGTCAATGTCTTCTGGTTGGGCATGATGCTTCGATTTAAACACTGCTTTTGTTGGGATGTGTTGTGGCATCATTGGAAGTGAGGGCATCAATGGGGAATCGATGGGCCTCGATGGCATCAATGGAAATCGATGCCTTGTATCCCCCGATGGACCTGGATGGATTGGCATCGATGTGTCCTTGGAAGGCATCGAGGGTATCTTCGGAACTCGATGTTGATGAAGCCGCGATGGTCCTGGGGCAGAATCAGAGTCTCCGCCGTCATCCTCCGATGATCTGGGAGCCAGAATGGCTGGAGTCACCGATGGGGGTATCGGCATTGATGGTATCTATGGCTGCATCGATGGAGTAGGTGCCGTTGGTGTCAGCGGAAAAGCTTGTAATAAGGAATCGAGTCTATTCAGCAAGGCTGAAAAATTGACTGCTCCAATGCTGATGTCTGTGTCGGTGCCGGTACAGATGGCACTGTCGGAGGCTGTAGGTTCTTCAGAGCCTCAACGACTGCCTGTTGGACTAAAGTAGTCACTTCTTCCCTTGAAATCGGGGCAGTATCTACTGCCACTGGGGAAGGTACTGCTGGCGCTATTGGCACTTCCACGATGATTCGTTGTGGCACATCCTCTGACACCGAGCCCGGTGGAGAGCTCCGCAGTTCTTCATGTACAGCCGGTGGAGTTGGCTCTAGTACACGGACTTTCTTGGGCATCCGCTTGATGGATTTCGATCCTGACGTCAATAGTTTACCATCCACTGGGTCGATGGATCGATGGCGATGCCGCTTCTTCTCCCGATGACTTTTTGATGCCGAAGATGATGCTATCGATGATATCGACGGTGCCAGTGACAGACGGTCATCGGTCTGTGTTTCACCTCGATGTTTAGTTACCGAGGGAGGTGTTACTCTTGGGGACGACATCGACGATGACATCTTTTTGAATAATTCTTCCATCTTATCCAAACGGGCACGCCTGCCCTTCGGTGTCATCTGGGCACAGGTTGAGCAAGCCCGGACGTCGTGGCCTGATCCCAGGCACAGAACACATACATAATGTGGGTCAGTAATGGACATAGTCCGGTTGCAATCCGGACATTTTTTAAACCCCGATGCCATGATAAAGTTATGGTCTAATAACGGTCGATGACCGGCGGGAATCGACAGTGGGATGATCGGAATCGATCAAAACTATCTAAAAAATGTCGACCCAATTATGAGAAAAATGTGACTGAAAATGTGAAATGAAAAAGTTTTCTTCTCTGAGAAAATGTGAGGGAATTCTTTTTTCAGAGCTCCTGAACTGCTTTGCTACAGCAAGGCGGAAAAAAAGAGACTGAAGGGAGACCCCTGTGGCTGGGAAAATCATGGCATGCTGGGCATGTTCAGTAGGCCCACAGTGCCAGCCAAAAGTTTCTAGAAACTCTTTACAGAAATTTTCCGTACCAGGGCTCCATCTGATGATGTCACCCATATGTGAGGATTATCATCCTGTTTATCCTGGGATAACTCGTCTGAGGGATGGACGGGGCAATAAACTTTTCTCCTTCTACAAAAAACTTAACGTAATTCCTAGTAGGGAGATGCACACCCACAGTTTGCTGGAGACCGAGAATACTGGTGGGCTGTCAGTGCAGGGGTATATATACTGTGACATCAGCTTTGCTCCATCTCCATCTGCTGGTAGAGGAGCATAACCCACTGGTGTGGATCCACCTATCTGAATGCTAAGAAATATTTTCTACTATTTGTCTTAAATGTATTACCTAGTAACTTCACTGCATGGCCCCCTAGTCTTTGTACTTTTTGAAAGAATAAACAACTGATTCGCATTTACCTGTTCCATTCCACTATTTTATAGACCTAACATATCTCCCTTCTGCATCTTCAGCCAGTTCTCCAGGCTGAACAGCACTAACCTCTTTAGCCTTTCCTCATTCAATCCCCTTTATCATTTTGGTTGTTCTCTGTACCTTTTCTAATTCTGCTATTTCTTTTTTGAGATGCAGTGACCAGAATTATACACAATACTGAAGGTGTGATTGCACCATGGAGCGATACAGAGCATTATGATATTCTCTGTTATATTTCCATTCCTTTCCTAATGCTTCCTTGCATTCTTTTTGCTTTCTTGGCTGCTGCCACACACTGAGCAAAGGATTTCAACATATTACCAGATCTTTTTCCTATGTGGTAGCTCCCAATGTGGAACCTTACATTTTGTAGCTTTAATATGGGCTGCTCTTCCCTACTTCTATCATTTTGCACTTGTCCACATTAAATGTCACCTGCCAATTGGATGCCCAATCTCCTAGTCTCGCAAGGTCCTCTTGAAATTTCTCACAATTCTCTTGTGATTTAACAACTTTGAATAATTTTGTATTAGCAAAATTGATCACCTTACTCGTTGTTCCTATCTCTAGATCATTTATAAATGTTAAAAAGCAGTGGTCCCACTAGAGATTCCTGGGGCACTCCACTATTTACCTTTCTCCAGTGAAAAAAATTGACCATTTAGTCCTACTCCTATCTTTAACTAGTTCGCAATCCACAATAGAACACTGCTTCCTATCCCATGACTTTTTCAATTTCCTCAAGATTCTTCATGAGGCACTCTGTGAAACACTTTCTGAAAATTCAGATACATTATATCAATTGGCTCACTTTTATCCACATTTATTTACACTTTTTAAAAAAGGGAGCAGATTGGTAAGACAAGATTTCCCTTGGCTAAATCCATGTTGGCTTTGTCCCATAAACTATGACTACCTATATGCTCAATAATTTTGTTCTTTATAATAGTTTCAACCATTTATCCTGGTGCTGACCTCAGGTTCACCGGTCTGTAGTTTCCTTGATCACTCTTGGGACCCTTTCTAAAAACTGGCATTACATTGGCCACTCTCCAGTCTTCAGGAACTATAGCCAAGTTTAATGATAGTTTACAGATTACTATTAGTAGGTCTGTAATTTCATTTTTCAATTTTTTCAGTACTTTGGGGTGTATACCACCTGGTCCAGATGATTTGCTACTCTTTAGTTTGTCAGTTTGCCTTTTACATCTTTCAGGTTCACTGAAATGTGTTTCAGTTCCTCTGAATCACCACCTTTAAACATCACTTTGACATGGTATGCCTTACAACTTCCTCAGTAAAGATGAAAGCAAAGAATTAATTTAATTTCTCTGCCTTCGCCTTGTGTTCCCTTAGTATCCCCTATTACCTCTTGATTATCTACTGGTCCAACTGACTTCCTCGCAGACTGTTTGCTTCAAATATACCTGAAAAAGTTTATATTGTAATAGCATGGAACTCTTTAGATGCTATTTGGAACAGAATTACATACATAAAGACATTAGGATGTAACAAAAGGCTAGCTAATTTTGCAACCCTGTTGAAGTTTAGCTAAGCTACTAAGATGAAGCCAGAAGAGAGAGAGATGGATCCTGTGCTAGAGGATTTGTCAGTAAAATAACTTGACAATTCTAATAAGGAGGATCCTTTCTGAATTAGTAAAATAGTTTAAAATGCTTACAGCTGATGACAAAACAATAAATGATCTTAAGGTAGATATGAAAGGACTAAAGGATAGGGTTACTCAAATGAGATCCACCTAAACATATAGATTCAGTAGTTACTTTTTATTTAAAAAATGAAAAGCCTTGAAAAAAATATATCATTAAAGAGATCAAAGAAGTCAGGACGACCTGGAAAATTGAGAGAAGAAACAATATAATAGTTTTCTTTGAGTCCTGGAAGTTGATTTAAAAAAATGTTGCTAAGATTTTGAACAAAATATTTGTGTTGCAATTTTAGAGAAAGCTTAAAGATAAAGCTAGTTTGGAATGTGAATCGATGTGGCAAATAGACTAGCAAGGGAAATTTCTAAAATTACCGGTATACATCCAGACCAAACAAGTTTCCTTTCCCAGAGATACTCAAACCTTAACGTTAGAAAGGGGATGCTTGAAGAGCCTCCCAGACAATTTGGACTTATGGGCATTAGATACCAAAAAAAAGCTTTCAACGCCATAGAATGTTACTTTTTCCTGGAAGTTATGTTGAGAGTTAAATTTTAGTTAAAATTTTATAAAATGAGTTGCCCTGTTTTGCAAGAAGCCAGAAGGAAAGGTCAAAACAAATGGGTTGATTTCTCCTATCTTCCCTATTGGTAAGAATGCCTCTCAAGAGTACCTGTTTTTTATTCTCGGCTCTTCTTCTTAATTATGGAAACACTAGCTAGGCATGACCTGGGAAAGCAAGAACATTTCTGGTTTTGAAATTGGTGATGCACAATGTAAAGTTTCCTTATACGCTAACGATGTCTGTTGCTTACCTGATAGAGACATTGGATGGTTTTGGTTAATTTTCTGAACAGTGTATAAATTAGGACAAATCTCTGTTTTATACTATACATATAGGGGTAGATTTTCTAAATCTAGGCGCGCGCGAACAAAAGTACACTGGATTTTTAAGATACACACGTAGCCACGCGTATCTTATAAAATCCGGGGTCGGCGCGCACAAGGGGGTGCACATTTGTGCAACTTGCGCGCGCTGAGCCCAGCGCGCGCTGCCCGTTCCCTCAAGTGCTGTAGCTCCAGTAACTGGGATCGTGGTATTCTTGGTAACAGCGCACACTACCACATCTATCTTGGGTACTCAAAGCAGCTCTAAAGCATCCTCTGGCAGAGGATATAGCTTGCCCGTGGCTTTACACACTTTCAATCCCAGGTCCGGGGTAACCCATTACCGGAAGAGCAAATCTGTAGCCGAGAAATGAAATGGAAAGGAAGAAGCAGGGCCTCTCAGACCCAGCAACACTGGATCCATAGCACCCAGTTTAGATTCCTCAGGGGGACCTTCAATGCCCAGTTCAGCTAAAATAGAAGGAATAAGGGGACCCAACTCCTCCTTTCTAAAGAGGCGCATCATCTTAGGGACTTAAGCACACAGCCCAGACTGTAGGTTTGGCACCTCTCCCATCTGCTGGAGACAGAAGAATACTGCCGGACTGTAGGTGGCACCAGCCTATTTATAGGCGGAGTTTGTTTTGATAACTGCTCTCTCTCTATCTGCTAGAGGGGGGGCAAAACCCAGGAGTCTGGACTGATCCGGGTACGTACAGGGAAACATTTGTTCAGGGTTTTCTGGCACCCTCTGTAAACTCTAATATTTAATCTATCCTCAGGAAGTCTCTTTGGTTTTGATTCATCTTGACTCAAGACTAGTCTTTCAAGTATCTCACCAAATTATCTGTTAAGCGTGGTGATAACCTGCATGGTGCAGCAGATGCTGCTGTGGGCTTGCTGGGCAGACTGGATGGACCATTTGGTCCTTTTCTGCCATCATTTTTATGTTTCTATGTATACTTGCAAACAAGCAGCAGTCCCTCTCCCAACTCAAAGTATTTGTATAGCATTTCTGCTTTTTTCTCTTATCTCTCCATACATTGCTCCTCATCACTTTTCAATCTTACATTCTTACATTTAGAACCACCAGTTTTTTCGCTTTTTTGAAGTACCATGTCCTCGGTCTTGTTTAAATTTAGGGCCAGTCTGTTGCAGGTTAACTAACCATGAATAGCAGATAAACAAATAGAAACTATGGCAATGGAGAAATTACTTACCTGATAATTTCGTTTTCCTTGGTGTAGACAGATGGACTCAGGACCAATGGGTGATGTGCTCCCCTGCTAGCAAAATAAGGGGCATGAAACGGCTGCCCTATGAGGAAAGGCTAAGGAAGTTAGGGCTGTTCAGTTTGGTGAAGAGACGACTGAGGGGGGATATGATACACGTCTACAAAATCATGAAAGGACTTGAACAGATTTATTTAAATAGGTTATTTACTCTCTCAGATAATAGAAGGACTAGGGGGCATTCCATGAAGTTAGCAAATGGCTCATTTTAAACAAACCGAAGAACATTTTTTTTCACTCAGCACATAGTTAAGCTCTAGAATTCATTGCCAGAGGATGTGGTTACAGCAGTTAGTGTAAGTGGGTTTAAAAAAGGTTTGGATACGTTTTTAGAGGAAAAATCCATAAACTCCTATTAATTAAGCAATAATACTTGAGATTTATTTAATGTTTAGGAACTTGCGAGGTACTTGTGACTTGGATTGGCCACTGTTGGAAACAGGATACTGGGCTTGATGGACCCTTGGTCTGACCCAGTATGGCATATCTTATGTTCTTATAGGGACAAAAAATTGGATATCATCAACATAAAGGCAGTATCCCAAACAGAGCCTGCCTAATAGCTTGCACAAAGGAATCATGTAAATGTTAAAAGGGGCTGAAAGGTGCCCTGTCTTTAATGCCTACCAAGGAGAAAACTCTGGAAAAATGTGAACTCCTTGTGCTCTATCCAAGAGTTAAGATGAGAACCAATTGAGGATAGCATCACCAATACCACATTTTTTCAATTTATTTAGCAGGATGACATGATCAATGGTATTGATTGCTTGATGACACTAGGGCACAAAATTAGCAAAATTTTTGTATTTAGACATTTCCAAAATCCAAACTGGAACTGGTCAAGTACCTAATTTTCTTGAATGAACTCATCAAGCTGCTTCAATATGGCTGATTTGATAATTTTTTAAACAAAAAAGATAGTGATGAAATTGCTCTGTAATTCATGAAATCTTTGATCTAAGTCAGTTTTTATTAGGGGAGAATGAATAACTGCTTTTATTTTTTTTTAAAGGATTGCAGAACACCTTCCATTAAAGAAAGATTCACAATTTTTGATACAACTGGAGAAACCGTATCCTTTAACCCCTTTAAGATAGAGGGATGACATGGATTGAGAGGACAGAAAGCAGAGTTTGCATTTCCAATAATTTGAGAAATATTTAGGATGTGGTATGGTGGAACTCTGTTCAAGTAGGTTCTTCAGTCACCCTTCTAAATAAAATATGGAACACAATCAACTAAAACCTCTATATTGACTGAAAAGGGAGAGGCCTAAGCTGAGAAAAAAAAAAGCCAAGTTTTAACTTTTTTTTTTTTTTTTAAACTAAACTGCAATAATTCAAATCCATCCTGGTATTTAAAGCTAATGAAATCCAAAAGGCTGGGTCAAATAGTGAAAAAGCTTTTGCTTGGAGTCAGACTTTGTCTTATCAAGAGCTGCAAGGCACCCTGGGCAGATCTCAATTAACACCTTGGAGAATACACTACTACTTTGTTTTTAAAATATTCAGAACCACTCCCTTTTAATGCTCAAAAAACAGCAGTGTCAAAATCTTTGAAACATGGCAGCAGAAAAAGGCCGCAGGGCCTATCCAGTCTGCCCATCTGCCCAATTAATTCAGCATTACAATTATTAAATAGACAGGAAGCTCCCTTAGGCAGCCAGTGTAGATTTTGCAAGACTGGAATAACAGAATCTCATCTAGCACAACCTGACCCCACCCTGGCTGCTGCTCTCAGGACCAACTGCAGTCTATGCAAGAGTCAGCCAGGAAGGCCCATGCACAGACCACTGCAGAATTTCAGATACAAACTAACCATGGCATAGGTGACTATCTGCATGAATTTCAAGTAGTCATAAGCATATACAAATTTCTGTACTTAAAAGGGAAAACTAGGCATTAAATATTCCCACATATCTTCCAATTAAGTATTTTAATTACATGACATATAAAAAGGCAACATTTTGATATCAAATGATTGACATTTTATATATAAGATGTTTTCTCTGAAAATTGGATTTATGATGGCACGGCAATGAAAACAATTACAATTATTTAAAAAATATATTTTCCATCCCTAATCTGTTAGGGATGTACAACTAACCTCTTTATCCTCTTCAGACTTCTTTTCTTCTTCCTCCTCTTCTTCCTCCTCCTCTTCCTCTTGTTCTTTCTCTCTCTCTTTCTCCTCTAGCTCCTGTTGTTCCTCCATTTCCTCTTCTGCTTTCAGTTGTTTTGTCAGTCGGGCTATCAGTTGAGATTTCAGTCCTTTGGAGCTCAGATTTCTACTTTCCAATTCTTTGCGAAGATCATTTACCTAGTGAAAAAAGGAAGTTTATAGAAAACTGCATTAGGCATTAAGAAATTAGAAAACTGCAGCCAGTTAAGCAACCGATTTTGTGTTTCCAAGCAAAACCTAATCAGACTTTTTAATATCAAACAAAATATGGAAATAAAAACAAATTACATAAGTACTACATTTTATTCAATTTCATAAAGTCAAACACCCAAATCTGAAAAAAATGATTAGGAAATATTTATCATAATGTCCGTAATCAAAAACCATGAGATATTTAACTGAATAATGGAGTCTATATAGGAAATTCAGCACTGGGAGTTTAACTGATAGAGATTAGCCTCATCACTTAAGGACAAAGTGGCTTCAGCAGCATTTATCACCTAAAAGAAACCAGAAGATTCAGTTGCTGTATATGTTTTTCCTGCAGATACAATTATAATGCGCAATACAACAGCTGCATACAAAATATTTCGAAGTTATGATCTGATTCATCACAATACAGAGATGTGAGAGCCTAAATAATTGGGAAGGTGCACAAAGACTTTACCAAATATTTTCAAAATAAATTTATGCAGACAAGTTTGCTTTAAAAAGAGTCAGGTAATTGGTGTAGTATAAGCACAAATTTACTCACATAGGGGCCAATGCAATAAGGGGCGCTAGACCTATCACTGGTTTTTACTTGCATTTTAGCATGGGTTTTTCAGCACTAACATAGCCAAGGTGTGTAAAAAGGACTTTAGCACCAAAAAAAACCAACACACTAAAATCCCACGGCAGGCTTAGCGCATGGTGCACATAAATGTTCTTAGTTCTATGTATCGCCGTTCAGGCAATTTTTTGTTCTTTGTAAACCGGTTTTGATTTGTATTTAATACAGGAAGATCGGTATATAAAAATTATAAATAAATAAATAAATAAATAAATAAATAAATGTCAGTGTAATAGGCTAATTAGCTGCCTGCGACAGGGGATTCCATTTGTCCAACAGGGCCCTCTGAAGTGGACGCATATGCGCAAAGGCCCACGATACCAATTCCAGGGTTGAAGCCATCGAACCCAGAACCTGTAGGAAGTCCCAGGCTCATGGAATCTTCAACGCCAACAAGCGCCGAACTTGTGACTGCAGTTTGAGCATCCTCTCCTGAGTGAGAAACACCCTGCCTTGACTTGTATCGAAACGAGCTCCGAGTAATCTAGCACCTGGGACGGCTCCAAGTGACTCTTAGTCAGGTTTACCACCCAGCCGAGAGACTCCAACAGGTGAACAACCTGAACCGACGAATGGCAGCCTACCAATGATTTCTCCCGAATTAACCAATCGTCGAGATAAGGATGCACCAACACCCCGCCACCACCACCACCATGGTGAACGTGCGAGGAGCCGTCGCTAGACCGAAAGGCAAAGCTTGGAATTGGAAATGTTGATCCCATGACCGAAACCATAGAAACTGCTGATGCTCTGGACGTATTGGAATAAGCAAGTATGCTTCTGTCAAATCCAGGGAGGCCAAAAACTCCCGAGAGCGGACTGACTGAACGTAGCATTTCCATTCGAAACAGTGGACTCTTTAAGGACCTGTTGACCGATTTGAGATCCAAAATGGGTCGAAACATTCCTTCCTTTTTCGGGACAACGAAATAGATGGAATAACGACCTCTGCCCTGTTCGCGAGGAGGTACCGGAACCACTGGTCCCAAACCGCGCAACCTGCGAAAAGTCTCCCGAACCGTTCGACGTTTCGTCAAGATCCCACAAGGGGAGACTAAGAAGAGGGTTGTGCAAACTCTAAGGCGTAACCATCTCTTATCACTGAGAGAATCCACTGATCCTGCGTAATTTTGGTCCACTCCCCGTAAAAATCTGCCAGCCGGCCCCCTATATATGGAACAGCAGACTGAACCAGCTGCGCTTCATTGGGGGGACTTGGCAGCCGCTGCTCCCCCTGTCGAGGGAGATCGAAAAAGTTGTCGCCCGCTGCAAAAGGACTGACCCCAATTCATTCCCCACGGTTGCTGAAAAGTCCTTTGTGACTGTGTCCCTGCAGGACGAGACTGCCTGGTGTCCCTGAAGTGGGGCCTGGATTGAAATGCCTGGCGATTCCTTGGCCTGTCATCCGGCAACTTATGTACCTTTGTCTCACTGAGTTGCTTGATGAGCTGTTCCAGTTGCTCACCAAACAAGAGACACCCCTTGAAAGGCAAAGAACCTAACCGGGCCTTGGAAGAAACATTCGCCGACCAGTGACGGAGCCAAAGTAAACATCTGGCCGCTACCGCGGAACTCATAACCCAGGACAGCGAACGCACCAAGTCATACAGCGCATCCGCTACATACACGACAGACGCCTCCACACGATCCGCCTCCGATGTGTCGGAACCAGGAGGTGCATCCTGAAAATCTTGCACCCACTGCAGACATACTCTCTGCATAAAACTGGAGCACACGGCAGCCCAGAGTCCCAAGGCCGCACTCTCAAAAACTCGTTTGAGGTGAAGCTCCAACTTCCGATCCTGTACATCCTTGAGGGCCGTGGACCCCTCCACCGGAATCGTAGTCTTCTTTGTGACCGCAGAAACCGCTGCATCCACCTGCGGAAGTACAAACAGCTCCAAGGTCTGTTCTGGTAATGGATAGAGCTTGGCCATAGCTCTACCTACCCTCAAACCGGAGTCCGGGGAATCCCACTCATGCTCAATCAATTGTCGCACTAACCTATGATACGGGAACGTGGCAGGAGGAGCCCGAAGACTGTCCAGAACGGGATCCGCCCCATCTACCTCTGCAGTCTCTTGAGGGGGGTTTTAAACCCAACTCCTCAAGGACTTGTGGAAGCAAAAAAAACAACTCCTCCCTCCGGAATAACTGGAGAATCTTGGGATCATCCCCTTCTGCTACCGATGCCATGTCATCTCCGTGATCTGGGTCTTGATCCGGGTCCCGGGACAGCATATCTGGTACTGAAGAACCCGGCATTGCCCATGCCGGGGGGGGGGGGGGGGGGGGGGAGCGGACCCTGTGAAGCTCCCTGTGCCCCCCTGGAACTAGGCCCCCTCGGGATGCTGGAGGCAGCGTGGGGCTTGGATCTGAACCCAAAGGCCGCAGACCCGTGTCCTGAGGAGCGAGAGGCAAAGGTGCACTCCCTAAACCCTCCTGCTGCGCCAGATAAGCTTGGTGCAGGAGGAGAATAAAATCAGGAGAGAAAGGGAGCAAACCGGGGGGCAAAATGGGAGCTGAGTATCCCCCAGGCCTCTGGGGTAAAGGACTTGCCTGATCTGCCCCGCCCCCCCCCCCCCGGATAACCCCTGCGCATCAGAGGGACCGGGAAGAACCAGGGACAGCTGCCCCTACAAATATAGCGGCTTGCGCGAATCCAGCTCCAAAATGGCCACCGCTCCCGCCGCGGGGGAGCCGGCAGCCCTCAGGAGGCTGTAACAATGGCCCGATCGTGGTAACCGTGCATGTACATAGACGCCGGCGTTTTGAAACCCCCGGGAGGAGGGAAGGCCCTTCTCCCACCCCCCAAAACGCAGCCCGAGCACAGCCCCGACCAGCTGAACCGCGCTGGAATGGCCTCACACGCACGGCATGCCGAGTCGCGAACCTTGCAGACAGAGGAGAAAAAAACAGCTGAGCAAACTAAAAATAAAGTAAAAAATTGGTGCGACCGATTTTTTTTTTAAACAACAAGGAGGGAATCCCCTGTAAGAAAAAGGAGAAGGGCTGGAAGCCGCACTGCCAGCCTCGTGGGGAGGGATCTGGACCACCAGATGTACACCCCATGGTACCAAATTGGACCTAAAGGTCCCCCTCAACCAAACAAGACAGGTTCCAGAAGGAACCCAGTCCCTGGGAGGAAGGCTCACCCAAAAAGAGAAAAAATTCTAAAAGCAAGGGTAAAAGAAAAAGGACTGCCGGTTTATGCACCCGCCATCTGCGGAGACAGAGAAAATACTGAGCTACTGCAGGTGGCACCAGGGATTTTCAAGCAGTGTCAGCAAGGCTTTTCTCTGTCTCCATCTGCTGGCAGGGATGAATAAACCCAGGAGTCTGGACTGATCCGGGTACGTACAGGGAAAAAGGGCTTTAGCGCCAAAAAAAAAAAAAACCAACACTAAAATCCCACAGCAGGCTTAGCGCATGGCGCACATAAATGTCAGGGTAATAGCCTAATTAGCTATTACCTTGCAATGAAAGGAGGTGCAATAAGCAAGACTGCCTAGCACGTCTCCTACTACGGAGAGAAATTTAACAGCCGCTCAGAGGCAGGCATTAAACTTCACGCGGCTGGCCTGACCAAAGCTCCCCCCCCTCCAAGTTCTTTGCCGATGGGCCAAGCAGTCCAGAGCTGGACCCGGAGGTTTTCTACCTGAAATGTTGAATTCTGAGGTCCATGTCTTAAAACAGCCCTTGCCAGACCCTAAATTTCCCCTCCGGGCCAGGAACCCCTGGCTGTCCCTGATTAGTCATTTTTACTGACACGAAGCAGTGAAAGGACCAATCGGGAACAGCCCTGCTGAAGGAAGGTCTCCGGCAGGGGGTCTGGCAAGCCCAGTTTTAAGACATGGACCTCAGAATACACCATTTCAGGTAGATGACCCCCGGGTCCAATCCGTACCACGTGGCCCATCGAGTCAGACTTTAGGGGTGGGGAGGGAGCTTTGGTCAGGTGAGCCGCTGGTGCTGGTCTGGGCGCCCGCTGCTGTTGTGGGCGCACGGTCATGTCTCCTAGGCACCTGGTGCTATTGAGGCTCTAGGGATGCACAACTTATCCCTCGCATGTCCTTTTTACCGCACCAACTCATTTTAATATAACATCAGGCGCCCGACATACCTCACTTCAGTGTGTGAAGACGTTCATGTGAAACTGGCTACGCATATATTTTTGTGCACACTAAGCCCGGGTCAATTTTAGAACAGTCATTTATGCACATAAAACCAGGCCTTAATATCTTTTTTAAAAAAAATATTAATGAATCAATTGGAAGGGTGTTCAAAAGTTTGCACATGCCATAGTCATAGTTTCATTATTTCCAATATGTTAAAAATCATCAAATAAATAGTAATTTTTAATCAAAAATTGCAGAAAGATGTTGTGTTTAACTTTGTGAGGCCACTTTTTCAGCTGCATTCTGCAACCAATTTTGAATGTTTTGAAAGTCTCTCTCATTCCCAACCTCTTCTATGGTTCTGCTTCAACTGTTAATGACAGTTTGAGATCACCTACCCCTCCAGTAACTAGTTCTACACATATCATATGTACAAATGCCTCCTTATTGGAATGTTTTGATGTACATGGCATAATCACAATTGATATCTATTTTTTAATTCCTATTCAGCAATCATTTATATGGACCTCTCATCGTATGTATGCTGTCCCTCCTGATGCAGCCTTTGCGAAACACAGTTCCGTGTCAGGGGACTTATTGTTCAATAAATATTGCTAAGTACACATTTTGAAGGCATATATTGCTTATTTAAAACATTCCCTTTGTGCTGTTGCACCATCTGTATATATTTGTTTGCAACACACCCTTCTCTTTGCCTGTATTTAACTTTGTACCAAGTAAAAGGGTGTGTCAGTTTTTATTTACTTAGATCACGGAAACATAAAATTTGACCAGAGGTGCCTAAACCTTTGCGTACAATTATATGAGGGGAAAAAATCTTTCTATTTTGATTTAAAAAAACCGAAATAAAAAAAGATGGAACAGAACCCAAAATCCTAAGAAAGGGCCAATGGCGGAATGGAGCTCCGCCATTCAGACAGCCAATGAAGGATGGATAGGCCAAACTTACTATCCTTCTAGGAAGCAGAGTCCAAACAATAATGAGACTGAATTCCATGTCACTGGTATCTAAGAGAGAGAAGAGCTCCATTGCAGCAGTTTCCTGATTTTGAGACGTCCCCCAAGTGGAGTCCAGAGGCCAATCTGGAGATACATTCAGTAAATATAATCTGTACCCCTTATTATGCTGAGGACCGAAGTGTCTGAAATTACACTGGATCAATGATTTACATAAAACCTCAGTTGCCTCCAAGAGGGTGCTCTCTGCATGCCAG